>NC_088884.1:18154137-18502637 GCF_037157495.1 Lathamus discolor
AATTTCAGAATAATCTTTAAAGATATTTGGTTAAATCATTTCAGCATAAGTTTGTACCTCAGGGAATAAGTATTTTTTCTTCTCTAAGTGTGGTATCAGCTATGTTCTTTTGAGATTAAGGAAATTATCATTGCAGGCAACACAGACAGGTGACTTTACAATGTGTACTGTTTTCATTGTGCTACTTAAGTTTCATCATAATTTGATGTCATAGTTCAACCATGTCTTTTTTGTTAACAAAACAGAAACAACTCATCTTTGATGATCACCATATGGCAGAGATACTGATATGCAAGTTGTTTTTGGAGAGAGGAGGGAGACTATAAAAAAATTGAGAGCTTTGTGTACTCTTGATGCAGAGGAGGCTTTTTATTATTTTAATGCATTTGTTCAAGAATGGATTTATTGTTGAAACCCAGGAATTTCTTCTTCTTTCAGGCTCACCCTTAAAAGTATTTTTACATTTTTCTTCATGTAAAATGGAATAAAACTACTTTACATATATATATATATTTTGCTTTTTATTTAAACAGTAGCATCTTTTAAGCAGTTTACCTTATGACATGTGTGCTGACATGAAGGATGCATGGCTTTGACAGGGTTACCTTGCTGCTCTGCTCATCAGAATGACTTTATTGCTTTCTATGGCAAATGCTGCCTTTCTCCTTCTTTTAAGAATATCTGCATTTGTTCCTGCAATCCCAAGGTCACTGTCAGGAGCATGGTCTGAAGCACACAGCTAGCCACTGAGACTTCACTGAGACAGTTCTGCTGTATGTTGAAAAGTCCTCATCTCATCATTCCTAATAAATCTTTTGAACTTCTGCTTTTAAAATATCTTTTTCATCAAGAAAGAAGACATGAAAGTGTCTGTCAGATGGGACTAAGCCTTTATGTTTAGCAGTGCTTAGCATTCATTGAATGTAAACATCTGCAGAAACTAGTTCTTACCTGTGATGGTCCAGGTTCCACAGGGGTTCAGGCAGACACTGGAGTGTCGGCGCTCAGGTGGCTGATGGATCTTGGAGATACCTCACTCTCCCCAGCCTATGAACTGGATAGTATCTTCAGTTGATGCTATCATTTAGCTAGGATGAATCTAGGTCTAAGGTTTTGTGGTTTTTAATGCAGTAGATAGATACATTATCTTTGCCAGTTTTCTATCTTGTTATTTAAGATTCTGATTCCAACTCAAGTTACTTAACAAAACCTGGGTAATTTAACATGTTGTGTGTTTAGGTTGTAAGCTCAGTGACTGACTGAGCAAGGCAAGCCCCATGGGCACCACCTGCAGAGAACCTGTGGGTGGTACTGTAAGTAAAGTAAGGAACACATAGGCGCAGTTCCTTTCTGTTTTGAGTTGGTGGTTGGAGGCTCATGTAGCAACAAGTTTCAGGGACTAATGCTGGCTCCTCTGTGAGTGGTCTAAAGCGAGATGGAAACCTAGATTTTGAGACACATTCTCTTTTGCTCCAATCTCTTTTTTTCCTGAGATGTAGTAGGCACGAGCTGCTGTTTGTCCAGGTAGTCAATATATTTTTTTGCTCTCTTGAATTAGGAAATGGACAAACTGGAAGGTGAATAGATGAGGATTCACAAACTTGCAGTAGCACACAAAATAATTTGAGAAGAAATCCCTTTAAAAAGAAAATTTGCAGTCCAAAGAATCATTAGTTTCTCAATCTTGTTTTGCAATTTGAGAAATTTTAACTGCCTTCCTCCCCTTGCTTCCAAATGTCCATATTTTGCACTGGCCTGTAGTCTCCTGTCCAATAGTTTCAGGTGCCACTAGATGTAAATTTGAAGGTGAAGTCCATTTCATAAATACAGATTTTTTTCTACTCTGGGATTATGGTGATTGTTTTTTTCTTTTTCTAAGTGCTCGTTCTGCAGCCTTTCCGTGGTTATCTGGATTCTGGAGCTGGCTGAATGTGTAGAAGTCAAGTCCACTTGGATACACCTTATTCGTCTTACTAACAAATTCCCTGGTTTTCCTCTCATTTAAATTTAGTCCTCATATCTTACAGTCCTTCCTTAAACAGATGGTTCCATTTAGCAATAGAACACAACCTAAAATATAAGAGTCCATTCAGCCTTACCTCTTTGCTTTATCTAAGCTGTTTAGTTCCTATTATAACTCCACTCAGGAGCTTCACATGCTCCATTTCTTCTCCCTTATCTCCCTTATCTTTCTGGGAACATAGGGTACAAAATGATAATTCATTCTCCTGCTGTCTACCTCCTCCCAGGCTGTGCCACTAATTGTACCCTCCATGGCCCAAAGCAATTCAGAAGTCAATTGTGTTTATTAATTTATACATAGCAATCACATTTGTTTCCTACAAAACACTGGATCTTGAATTCATTGCAGCAGTTACCCAAATATAAGCACAAGGGAGGTTATGAATCAGGCTGTGCTTCGGTGTCTGCCCAGACTAGGGTCCAGGGCAGAACGGTGCTGGGGGCAGTTTTGCAGAGTTGGCTGCTGGAAAACTTCCTCAGAAGAGCTGTTACCTGCTGCTGCTGCTGCTCCTCTGGGGTGATAGGTTGCCCACCCACTTCCTACTCCTGCTCCTCCTGACTGCAGTGCGCCCTGCTCTCTGCCTGCAGTTTTGGGAGGGAGTGTGGGAAAGGACCTGTCCTCCCAATGCTACCCTCCACTCTTGCAACTGGGTCTGCACTCATCCTACCTCCTGGCCCTGGAAAAAAGGATTTTTGGTGTTTGTTTGGCAGCCTAATGCTGTCCCATATACAGTATCCTTTGCCAAAGAGGTCTGCCCCCCATCTGCCCCTTGTGAAAACCCTCCTCTACTATGTGAATTTCTGAGTGGCTTCACAGCCCTCTCCTAGGACACACGATTTTAGACCGCAAGAGAGCAGCAGTGCACAGCCATCTGACTACCTTACTGGATTTTACTTTAACTGTATGCACTGATTAGATGTAACTGAAGGATATGATTTTCAGGCAGTGCTGAACAGCCAGATCTCACAGGAGAGTCAGAATGAACTCTGGCCTAAAGCCTCAGGAAAAATCAGACCTGTAATGGCACAGTGCAATCTTTAATTCTCAGGCTGGAGGTAGTTTTTATGAGCTGCAGGTAAACTGTTGCATACAATCACATCTGAGGGCATATATATCTTAATGGAAAATGAAAAATACACCCTTCCTTCCATTGATTAAATCTGTTCTTGTTTGTTGCAAACCTTTGCATGGCAACTGTCCACTATTATTTTCATTACAGTTCAGGAGCTGTGGGAGAATTAAAGTAAAATCTGGAGGTGGCTGCAAATTAGGCTGTTATATAAACAGCTGCTTCTGACACTCAGCCAAACAATTGACTGCTGCATAGTGGAGCAAAGCTAAGTCCCTGTTTCAAATAAAAGAAGCTTCTGGCATGAATGGCTGTAATCTAAGGCTCTGAGATTGGGATGACAGTACTTTCAGCTCCACTTGCAGACAACAGGGAGGTTAATGAACATAGCTATAAACTGCCAAAAAAATCCCACAAAAAACCCACCCCCCCAAAAAAAAAAAAAAAAACAAAACCACAACAATTTAATAATCTGTGTACTTTTGATCAAGAAAATCCTGTCCATACTTTTTAGTTATGTATATCTAGACCAACTATGCACAGAATTTTCTTCTCCATCAAGAACTGTGGTAGGAATTTTGGTGGGGTTGAGAAGGTGGCTGCTTAGCATTAATGCATTAAACAATAAATGAGAGAAATGGTTTGGGAGCTGCCAATCTTCAGGAAGACCCAGCAGCTGTGCTGGAAGAACCGGTTGTTCTAGAGCTGCGCTGCTGCAGTGGTGCTGTGGCAGCCTGATGACTCTGAGGGTGTGTGACACCGGGGACACTTGTCTTCCACCTAGCAATAGGCCAGGGAACAGTTATCTGGCATCTTATGGTGCAGAATACCTGTGGCATGAGCTTCTGCATGTGTGTCCTATTTAGGCAGGCTGCTGCTGCTGAGGTTTGAGATGGAGTCTGGGATGTATTTTTCTGCCTAAGACACACCAGTTCTTAGCTGGACTGAAGTTGAGCATTACAGCCTTGGTGCTGAAGATTATATTGCTGGCTGGAGAGGAGCAGTCTCGGCTGTGGACAACTGTAGGAGAAGAACTGGTGAATAACTATGAGAAAGTCAGTGATAGCACTGTCAGTCTCTGGGAGCCTGAAAGACTCCTCTATGCCATAGATAAATCACCTCTCAGCTCACCACAGATTAATGGATCCCCAGACTGAGAGATCTATGGTCATATGCTGTGGCCTCTCCATAGTGAATGGAAGGTGTAGATTAAAGCAGTGACTGGTAGTTTTATTTGTAAATAAGAAACATTGTCGTGTTCTGAGAATTGCTTAAAGAAAGTATTATTCACCCAACACTGCATTAAAGATGACTTCCTCTTGTAGAAAAATTGCATGTGCTGATTCACTCATACAATACTTGCTGAGCTGATGATGGACAATATTGTTGGTGCTAAATTTAGGGGATGTGAATGTTACACAAGAAGCTGTGCTTTAAAATATGTCAGTACCTCCGTACTTAGCAAATCTGTTCCTCCTCTTCATTTATAAAAATGCCTGCTACAGATGTGTTACAAATAATTTTTACCAGTTTTTTAGTATTGCTAGCATTTCAGAAACAGTATAGCTAAGTGGTACCAGCTGGATTTTATTCACCTGAGTGCATTATCATTAGAATTGTGCACTACTTTCCATTACAGGGACAAACAGGACAGGGTTCCAGCAGAGCTGTATGTAATGGATCACAAGGCACAGGGCAAATTCTGTTCCCTCCAGCTACACCTGTATGTGACAGCTATGTGGCTCAAGGGCACATGCTGTACTCTCTTACTGTTCACACTTTCCCTGTCTTAGCTTTGGTCCATGCACATGCACAGGCACAGGTGTATGTTTTCCTACAGGGGAGGATGCCTTTTGTTTGTGGCAGAGGATGTGTCCTGAGCTGTGTTGACCAGTGAAGGAAGACCTCCTGGCCTACTTGGTCAGGTGCATCTGTGAAGCCTTGAATTTTTCCCAGACAGGGGAGAAGCTACCTGACCTTCCTACAACTCAGAAATGTCCCCATGAATGACCACTGTTTGCCTTGGATGCTGTGGCTCTGAGAGATCAGATTCAGGATCACTTAAGAGTTTCATTTGCTGAGATCAGATTTAGCATCACCTTGGACTTTTGCTGTCTCACAGAACACCTGTGTCAATTACTAACCAAACAGCTTCATGCTTCATCCAAAACCATTAGCAGAAAAATGCATGGAAATCTGCTGCATACCTGTGTATCTTAGCTGGGCTAAGATATTTCCTTAAATAAGCCATTCCTAAAGCCAGTTTGACTTCCAGTTAGAGCTTCTGCCTGTCAGGCAACACCTTTCCAAACCTTATGAATCTCAGTCAGGCAGAAAGAGGCTCACCTCTGATCAAAATGAAGCCTAGGGTTCAGAGTTCTTGCATGGCTGCTTGGCTGCTAAACCAGTGCCCTACGACAGGAAAACACAGGTTCAGTGTGGCTGTTAATGAGGTGAGAGATCTCTGCCCTTCTGCACTCAGCTTTAAATATCTTAGTTTTCCTGTTGAAAAAGATCATAGGATCATAGGGTAATCAGCCTTGCACATGACAAGAAAACTTAGTTTTCTCTGCAGATGTATTCCTGGCCAATTTACAGCCAGTTGATTTTGTCTCTGTACTGCTTATTATCCTTTAATTCAGATAATTCTCCTCCCTCTCAAATACCCCTCTTAATGTATTTATAATAGCTTATCATAGCCCTTTTCAATAGTTGCTTTGCTAGGCTGAGCAGATGAAAGTAATTTAACCTGTGTCTTAAAGTATATTAAGTATTCTCAAAAATTCTCTATTCTTGTAATAGTTGTGATGGTGCTTCTTTGAGCCTGTTCCCATTTGAATTCCTCTTTCATAAATATAAGTCAAAGGATATCTTGCCTTTATAGAAGATTTTCTATTTGTCTTACATCACTGTGAAATAAAATACTTATTTTCTCAGAACTACTGCTGTGCTCTTCTTCTTCTTCCCTTTTTTTAATGCTATTTTGACTTCTGCTTCTGTGTCACTAATGATATATCCTTGTTCCCCACCATCTCTTTTTAATGTGAGGAGTAAACAAAGTCTCTTATTTTGGGAAAATACTGCTGTAAAAAGTTGATAGGAAAGAAAAAAAAAATCAAAGCTCTGCCAATTTGGTGTTATACTTGCAGTGACAGAATTAGGACAAAACTGAACAATCTAAAGCCTTTTTCACATTTTCAAAGTAACCTGCAGCATTTTGTTTTGGCATAGAATATCTAATAAGTATTGTCATGGTAACTATTTGAAGACTCTGTGTAGTGTTTGGGTTTACTGGTATCACTTTAATATAGTAATATTAAAAATAGTTGAAAGAATACCATCATTGCAAAACTTGGATCAATTTAAATGATTCATGATGGAATTGAGAAATAGATTCTTTGCTTGCTGATCTGTGAATAGTTCAATTGAGAGGAGCAGTGGGCTAGGTGTGAGTGCTATCCTCAGCTACCTGGGGATCTGAGTGGTCAGCCATCTTTGACTCTCTCCATGTTTGTTAATAAACCATCACTTGATTCTTGCAGAAGATCTAGTGTAACAACGTGATTAAGATCTTATGTTGTACCAGAGAAGAAAGTATCCTGATGGCAATGGACCTCTTGTCTAATGGCAGAAACATAGGTAGAGGTAGAACAGGAAGGGAGGCAAGAATCACTCCTAATCTCTGAGATGAGCCCAGTTACAAACATTTTCAAATTTACAGGCAAATAGGCCCAAGTGCGAGGTGACATGTCAGGAAGTGTGGTCAGAAATAGATGCAGCAGATGGAGTGTGAAAAGAGGCAGCGGTGTGACTTCATGTATTTTGGCAGGTATGAATTTATGTGTTTTGGAAGGTATCAGCCTATTATCTTCGAGAAAAGCCTGGGGAGATGAAATACAAAGTGGGAGGGTATAAAGGTAGATTGTCTTGCATCTGGCAAGAGCTGTCCTTAAATGTTATTCCTGAATTTTTGCAAAATGCAAAATTTCAGAGATGTGATTTTGTGTGGCGGACAATTATAAGGTGGTCTGAAAGACACAGAGTGCCTCCTTTAAAATTCAGGTGCCCTCCACTGTCATTAACTCCCAGAAATTTAATAGAAATTGATTACTTTTACAGATTTGCGTGGTCATATCTTCGCACAAATTAATGTTTCTTATCAGTTTTGCACAAATATGGAAATCCTGTCATCACTGTATCTTTATCACAGAACTTTTTGCAGGGATATTGTATGTTTTATGATGTGAGAGATTTCTTGGATAGCTCTAGAGGTAACACTAAGGCAGCGTTCATTTACTTTCCTTTTCTTACACTCTTTAGACTTGCTGTGTTCTAAAAAGGCTTAAAATGTTTTGATTCCCAGATCATTGGTGTAACTGTCTTGTTTTATCCGTGGCAGTTATAAGCTTCTTTATTTATTTCCTACTTCAGGCTCAGGTAATGTCAGATAAGGATGATTGTACATATGAACCACAATAACAGGTTGGGTTTTATGGCTACGTTTGTCTGACAGACTAGGTAAAATTAAAAGAAAAAATGGGGCTTCAGTAATTGTTGGTAATAAAGAAGAGTTAGGTTCTAGTTCTCAATGATATCAAAGTAGATGCTTAATTTCAAGCATGTGAAGAACTCCATTAAAATCGACTGCACAATTAAATGATTGAAAGATCGGTCCCTAAAAAGCTTTTAATGTTTAGGGTGTAATGTAGAATTGCACAAGCTTCTGATAACTTGTCCTATTTGGATTGAAAATTGATCAACGAATATTTCACATTTATGCCCACAGGTTGTGAAAAGGCTGCCAGAAACAGCCTTAGAAATTGAAAATAGTGTCTGGCATGAAAGGGAGAAAGGATTGTCAGTCCAGCCAGAAGTGCTTAATTTTGACCTAATAGCTCACTGAAAGAAGAGGAAAGAACTAATAGGTCTCTGTTTTCACAAAGAATTTGGTTGCCTTCTTATGGAATTTAAATGCCTTCTTGATAGAACACAATGAAACAAGTCTTCAAAATTTAACTGCCTGCAGATCCTACAAAGTGAAGAATTGGGATGTTGAATCTTAGCTCATTCAGTGATTCTTTATAACCTTATGACATAGACTTGCCTGGAGATCTAAAATAAGAACACACTGCAATTTAGATAGTCTCAACAAGGAGTCAGGGGACAAATGGCCCAAGAATTTGTCTGTAGATCCCTGAGGGAGCAATTGTAAATATTCCAGATGTATAAATGGAACAAAAAACATTCAGATCTCAGAACTACTAAAATGTAACCTTAGGAAAAGTTAAGTTGGAAAGCAGAGAATAGAGAAGAAAATGTAAACTGAGATGGGGAAAAGAGTTACGTAACTGAAGAGTCCTCCCGTGAAAGTTGCCTGAAAAAAATGGTTAGGACACGTCACAGTATGCCAGAGATTTCTCAGCGATGTGTCTTGTTACAAAGGGGAGGTGTTGAAGGATGACACCTCTAAGGCATCTTCCATGTGAATTACTGTACTGGTTTAATTTATATCCTTGTACAAAGCTCTACTTTCTCTTTCATAGGATGAAATATAGTTCAATTAATTCTATCCACCTATGTACAGAAATAATGGGGAAATCTGTGTTTCCCATGTGACATTAAGACTATGCAGTGCTTTTTATGCGACCTGAAATCTGTTAACTAATGGAAAAATGACTAAAATTAAATACCACAATGACTTTTTGTACGGTCGCATTGCAAAGTA
This sequence comes from Lathamus discolor, assembly GCF_037157495.1. Taxonomy (NCBI): domain Eukaryota; kingdom Metazoa; phylum Chordata; class Aves; order Psittaciformes; family Psittacidae; genus Lathamus; species Lathamus discolor. The sequence goes on from NC_088884.1 coordinate 18,162,955, forward strand.
TAGACAAACTAACTCTTCCTTTGATCTTTTACGTTTCATATGTGTTACTTAAAAGCATCTTAAGTGGTATTCCTGCTCCTTGTTAACTAAGTTGTCAGATCTTTTTGCTTCTGATGGAATTCCTTTACCTTGCTAATAGTTGACTTCTTTCTTTCCCATCTCAAATATTAATTTTCCTGAAGAAGTAAGGCAGCAAGGTCTCAGTGACTAGAGTGTTTTGATTTCTCTTTTATCTTCAGCTTTCACTTAAGAAATTACAAGTGGGTAACTAAGACATCTCAATTCTGTATCTTGTCTGAATCAAAATATATTTTCATAAGAATGAGTGGTTTGTACAAAATAGATACCAGAACAACAGAAGCAATTACAGTCTTTGTTTCTATAATTTATCTATTGTGGGCTTGAATCTGGGGGAGAAATTATACTTTGTTTTCTCTTAATGGGCAAAAGACAGCCCTCTCATCTAGGTAGTGATCAAATCCCATCATGGCAATTGGGAAATCTCTTGCTGACCACTAAAAGCTGAAGTTTCCTTCCTGTTTGGAAGAGAGAACAGTATCTTTGAAGGCAGCAATTTGAAGTGCAAACAGAAATTGTTTTGTTAAAATATAAACGACTATAGGATAAATTACTGCGAAGACATTTCAAATGAGAAACATAAAATATCAATCATGTAATGATTACACTGAGTACACCTAGAAGGTGACATAGTTATCTGCGTAGAATATTTTTATGTAGTACATTTAAGATAGGCTTGAACCCTGGGTTTCATCTGATGAGCCTGATGACACTTTCTGTTGCTTCTGTGGTGGGGCATGGGCTTACCATCCCACTCATGTATTTTCAGCTGTGAAGTCCTCTTCCCTTAGCCCCATTTTCAAGCTCAGGTTAACAGCCAGACACTGACCCTCAGCATTTTCAGGAACCCTGATTAGAGATCCTGTATCTGAGCCTTAGGGTTTTATAATACAGTGCAGGAAAAGCTAAGGGTTAAACAATGTAAATGGAATATAAATACAACCATAGTGAATAATAATGGCCAGCCGTATGTAGGTTGGAGTGTAATAAAGCCTATAATATCTAATATTCCAGATAGAGTCTGCAAATAGATTTTGTAAAATGGAAACACTACATAATTAATAGATACCTGTATCACACTGAATAGTTGATTCATTGCTAGAAACAGGGGCATTTTGTTAATCTTCTGTACATCCTAGGATGAGCTAGTCAGACTATTCCAAGTTTAAACAAAGAAAGAAAGATATTGCCGTTTGCACAAATACGTTCCTCTGTTACTACCTGTGGAAATGAAGGAGGAGCTACGGCAAGCTCTCATGTTTTCTCATACAAAGTACGCATGCAGTGTGGGATGTCTATTTGGTAGGAGTGCAGGTTCACATACGCACACATGTAAACACATATGCATAAACACAGGGTTTCTGTGAAATTGCAGAGCAAAGCATGAAGCTATTGTCTTCCCTATCAAAGACTGCTGGTTCCATGCCATAGCTGCAGTGTGACGCTATAGCATGATGCACAGTCTATGTTCCATTTAGAATGAGGCTGCTTTGACTATGCACACAAGTGCACAAAATAATACTCTCTTTCAATGGGTTATTTGAATTTAGAAACAGGGTTTGACTGACCTACTGTTCATCTTATTCATGGCTTGGGGGATGGAAACAGCTACGGATTGATGTGTGACATAAAAAAGTACAAATGATAAATTATCATTTATGCTTTCATGTAATAGGCTTGCTAGAGTATTAAAAAGTAGGAAGATACTGTATCAAGAAAAAGAAATCATTCTCCTGGATGAAGCTAATAAAGCTAAGAAGAATAAAAACTATAGTATGGTTCATTTTCTTACGAGTGAGGACATAACTTCTAATTTCATATTCATTCGTGACTTCTGTGCTTGACTATTGATAATCTATCTTGTTGAGACATGATTCTGCCTTTGAACTCAGTATCAAAACTCCTGTCCACTTTACTGGGACAAAATCAGGTTCTGAGCACTGCTTTTCCTTACTAGCATACAGCTGAAGCTGTAAAAAAGTGTTTCTTCAACCTTACTAAACCACAGTAATAACCCTTTTTAGTTTTAACATGTGTGCTAATTGTGTTAATTAACTTACTGATTTCAAATCCTGATTGCTGTGCATTGGATAAGTATTAATGAACTAATTATGCAAAATCTTTACAGTTAAAAACAACTAACAAATAATTCCCTAAGCAATTCTGAATGCTGACTGAGAGTGATTCTTCCATGAATATCCCCCTACTCAGTTATGTTGTTGGCTAAATGATTTGATACATTCTGATGCTAATGTGTGGGATGAAGTTAAGTGGTAGGACATGTAAGATAAGATCTTAGTTAAAATAGCATTGCTTGAATATTTTAATGAGTTAATCTATATTGTGGATGTAGAGAATGTCATTAATTCAAATTAAGTTCAGTGTTTTCCCTCAGTTCTCTCAGCCTGAAGAGGACCCAGTGGTTACTAGCAGTTTTGTATAATAGCCATGCAGTTACAAAGTAAGAAGAGGTTAATTCTTGGTGAGCTTGTTGCCTGAATATTCTTACCTTCTTCTTTCTCAAAACAATCTAAAAAGTCACCTAGGGAAAGAGCCTGCAGAATAGACAGATGTGTATTTAAAGGTAAGAGCAGATTCAGAGAAGTATTAAAGCTAACATCACAGATCAACTCATGAAAACATGGTATTAATGATCAAACATAGGCTTTCCACAGAAACAATGAAGGCAAAAAACTGTAGAAATTAGCGATTAAATGGTATATTAGTCTTTATAAGGTCAGTTTTTCTGCCAATTCAGGATTGATTCCTACAGTTTTCTGTGCAGCCTCATTTAGAAAGTTTCTCGCAATAAGAATTATGTAGGTTTTAACTAGCAAGCAATGGCTAACAAGCAACTTAAAGTCATTAAAGGCTTAGTAAGTCTCTAGTAATAGTAGGATTCATGTACCTTTTATTTACTTAGAAGTGTTATTGGGGTTGCTCAAGACACCTAAATCCTGTGTCGAATAGATGCAAGTTGTGCACATATTACTGTTGTTTGTGAGCACTGATGGCATGTTAGGCACTGGATAATTCTTAATCTTCAAGGAGCTCAATAGTTTTTTGAAAAAAAATCTTGATTGTTAGCCTTATAACAGAATCTTTGACTGAATTTGTGATCAGCAGGCAGGGTTATAGTCTGTTTTATCCATAGCAAGTGGATAGCTGCTATGCTGGAACAGATCCTGGTATTTGGACTGAGGTTCCTGAAATAGGTATTTACTTGCCACTTGCAGCCACCACAGTGCAAGGAGGGACTAATGTCAGCTAAATAAACACCACATGTTACAGGCTTTCCCAGGCTCTATGTTCTTGACTTCATAGTCTGTCATAGACACAAAGAGAAGACATAGATTAATAGCATCCCACTAAAAACTTAATTTCTTGTTGAAGATGTCTGTTGTGCCTAAAATAGTTGCTGGTAGATGTCTACCCATTTTAGCTTCCTCATACATTACTGTTGCCCATGCCAAAATAACTTTAAGAATGTAGAGCACAATGAACATCTGAAAGAATGCTGTGCAACAGATAACCGGTGATACAGGGAGCCATGAGTGTATTTCTCTTGTACATAAGTAAAGCTAGACGATGCTCACTTCAAGGCAGGCACTTCATTCGTCTGCACGTTTGGATAGATCAAAATAAATGCAAATTCTACTCAAATTAGTGAAAGAAAGGCTACACAGTTTCTGTTTAGCATTGACTAAATCGAATGTTTTGACTGCCTTTGACATGTGTTATGGTGAAATGCAGCTAAACTTAATTTCAAAGCATAAACATATTTGTGTGGTTTAGGAATAAATAAAAAAAAATTCTCCATGTACTTTACGAATTATTTCAGTTCAACCTGTGCATCTTACAAATTGAATAAAGCACAGTGACCTTTGATAAAATTTGAAACATTTCAAGTATTTGCAAGTTCAGGGACTTACCTTTCTTGTCATTTCTAATTGGAGTTAAAAGAATACTTAAGATTTTTTTTGCAGCTCACAAAGCATTTGCTAAAACAAAACTCAGTATTTTGTAGGAGGCTCTAGACAAATTGGTCAGTGTGACAGACTATAGTCTGTGGCTCTTCAGAGTGATAATGATTTGTCTTCAATAGTATTAGGCTGTTTGATAACAACAGGTAGAAAAATGTTATGTCTGACTCATTTATATTTATTTCTGGTTTTGGTCCTGAATGCATGTTGAATATTGCTTCCTAATATCATTGCTACAAGCAGGGAAAATAGCTGTATATTTAAGAGCAAGTATGGGTAAACAGACAAATGCAATTAAGACCATACAAAGGTTACTACTTTTCAGTACTTGTCCTGAAATCCAAACCATGAATTTATACTTTTTTTTCCCTCCACTTTTATACCATTGATAACATTTAGTAGGGTAAACTAGATAAAAAATGCATAGTAGGAAAAAGATTCAGGTGATGAAAAGAGATGGAAGGGGGAAAAAAACACATAAGGAGACATGAACAGAAAAGTGTATGGTCCAAGCTCCCATGAAATGGCATCAAGGTGTTTTATGTTCTTTTACATAGGCAGACAAGGGAGAGCAACAGTCATGACCACAAAATGAGGTGGTTTTCAAGGTATTCTGGGCAATAAGAAATTGTATTCTTTCAGAGTGCACATTCCAACATTTTGAGTCTTTGAACATAGTGCCCAATGCACTGGGTTGCCCTCTCAAATCAAGGAGATGGTATGCAGACCTCAGAGCAGATGATATATGCCTACAGGAATTTGTATTAACCAGAATTTAGAGAACTGCAGTCTAAAGGAGCTGTAACTTTAAGGCGAGCTTTGGTTGAAGTGTTTTATAGTGTAGTCTAGATCTAGTGTAAAAGAAGAGGTGGTCCTGAAAAACCGGTGCTGGAGAAAATAATGAAACTTTCTGGGGACTTGAAGATTACGAAAATCAATGTTGGTCACCACTGCTGTTTGTGAGTCTGCTTTAGCTGTGGATTTGGCTGAAACTTGAGACCACAAATTACTTGTGCAAGTGTTGTAAACATTCTAGTTTAACTTGTTAGAGTCAAATCCACTTTTACACAGCTAGGTTTTTGGATTAATAATTAAACTGAAAAATATGAATTGAAGAAAGGTATGTGGAGTCAAGTATTCTTGAATTTGGATAATTCTATAGCCTCAAACTTCTCAGTTTCTTTTTTTTTTCTTTTGACACCGAAATGGGAAGATATTGAAATGAAACGTGTGAAATATTTCTATGCAGAGGTCCTTGGACAAGTCCTGATTTTTGTATTGCCTGTGAGCACTTCTATTTCTTACCCACAGATTTGCAATAAACGTACAAGATTCATGTAAATGTATTTTTTGGAGGAGATCCTGCAGAAAGGGATTCCTTTTAAGGCTGCAGTAACTTGTTTTATTTGGAGTATGAAGCCTGTAGGCTGTTGAACTGTTGTTGTAAGGCTGTCTTTGCTTTGGTTCACTGTGTCAGATGTAAGTTACAAGAGGGAAAATATATCCCCCTGCATTTTTTGCTTTCCCTCTGCCAAATAAAACCATATTTTCTTGTCTAATAAGATTTAATTACTAGAATGCATAAGGAAATATAATTTACAACCAAAGGAATGATAAAATAGAAGAAGGACACAGTTACAAAAAAGAAAAATTTCCATAAACATAATCATCATGTCTTGATGACATTTCTAGGTCTGCTATTCAGGAGACCTGGCAATTTACTGTGTAATGATTACAGTGACATTTTCTGGATATTTGGACTAAATTATATAGAAAATTATGATGTAGTCTTCTGTATGAGAGTAAGTTATTCCTTATGTCAGTCATGCTCTTTATTAGTTGGTCATTTGTTCCATACTGTGAAGGGAAGAGAACTTTTTTTTTTCTTAGCTCGTGTACTCATGACATGAAGAAATAACCCTTGGATTTGATTCTAACTCTGCCTTATGTGATGTTTTCATTTCAGTTGAGGTTGACATGGTGTCTGTCTTTAAATACACCTTCACCTTTCTGTCCTTTTTTTTAAACTTCTTACTGCATGCTGTTACCTTCTCAGTAGGGTTAATTACCTCTTGCCCCAGTGTTGTGGTTTAAGCCCAGCCAGTAACTCAGAACCATGCAGCCATTCACTCACCATTTCTTCCTCTCTTGCTCCCGGAGGGATGGGGAGGAGAATCAAAAGAATCTCCCCATAAATCCCATGGGTTGAGTTAAGAACAGTCCAGTAACTAAGGTATAACACAAACAACTACTGCTACCACCAATAATAATAACGTTAAGGGAAATAACAAGGGGAGAGAGTACAATTGCTCAGTACCCACCAACTGATACCCACGCTGACCAGAGCAGTGATCTGGGCCTTCTGGATAACTCCTCCCAGTTTATATACCTGGCATGACATGCTGTGCTATGGAATACCCCTTTGGCGAGTTTGGGTCAGGTGTCCTGTCTCTGCTTCTTCCCAGGTTCCCATGCCCCACCTCCCTGGCAGAACATAAGACTGAAAAAGTCCTTGATGGGAGTAAACATTACTTACCAACAACTAAAAACATCGGTGTGATATCAGCACTGTTCCCAGACTAAAGTAAAAAAACCCACAGCACTGTACCAGCTACTAGGAAGGAGAAAAATGACTGCTACTGCTGAACCCAGGACACCCAGTTAAGATTCTTCCAGTTTGTTGAAGTTCTTTTTCCCTTTTCTGTTTTATGCCTATCCTGATATTATGTTCCTTAGCCTGAACATGTGTTTCAACATGTAACTTTCCTTTTTTTAGTTATTTTTTCCTTTATTTAACATGGTTTATATTTTATACGTGAGCAATTAAGCAGGTAAAATAATTAAATTGTTGCCTTCGATAGCATTTTATATTAATTCACAATTTTTACTTGGCCTGGAGAGCAATGTGTCTTCATGAACTTGGAAATTAGTTTACTCTTTTGGGGAAGATTTTGCTTCATGGGGTGTCATCATTCTCCCTATTTTAGAACATATTGGACTATATAATTTCTACCACTTTACTCATTATTTTGCAAACCCTGCACTGGAAGTGAAATAATTCTGTTGCAAACACTTTCCTTCTACGTGATACATCTGGGTTCATGGTGAAGATGAGAATACAACTGCTCTGTGCCAGGGTGATTTAATGATGGGTATCAAGAAGACATTGCACAAACTGGCAGAATAAGGACTCATTGATAAGAACTAGCATAAAGCAAAGTACTATGTTTAACATGGAAAAGAAAGATTTAAGTGAGTACAAAGTATTTTAGACTAAACAGCACAATGCAAAACCACTAATGGGAGATGTCATTCTGGGGTATGCTAACATGAATTTTGTATTTAGGGTATGGCAACTGCTGTTTGCAGTAGTAAGGTTTCAGCTGGAGTTTGGTGGCCAGTCCTGCGTGTTTTATTATAAAGCAGGTGCTGATAAATTGGAGAGAGCATGTAAGAGACTAATAAAAATAATCAGAAGTTTAAAAAATTATATAAGATGGATGGCTGAGCATTTGGGTTGTTTTATTCTAGAAGAGAAATAGAGGGGGAAAAAAGCTGTTGGAAAAGAGAACTAAAGACTGATCTGTTACTCCGCATGTCTATACTGTGTAACCTTGCAGTGGTAGAGCCTGCAGGTTGATCAGCTGGAAAAGAGCTTTGCAGAAAAAGAACTGGGTCCTGGTGTACAAGAAATTGAACTAGAGCCAGCAATGAACCTTTGAACTAAGGAAGATTAACAGCTTCTCAAGGGCAACATCAGGAACAGAACTGCATGACCTGTGGGTCAAGAATGTGATCCTTGCACACTTCTCAGCACTGGGGAGGCCACATTTGGACTCTCCAATTCAGGGGGGTATGGACATACTGGAGTGAGTTGAGCAAACGGCCGTGAAGATGCTGAAGCATGTAAACTATGTGGAAAGGGTGTGAGAGCTGGAACTGTTCAGCCTGGAGAAGAGGAGGCTCAGGGACATTTTATTCATGTGTGTAGGTACTAGGTGGAAGGCAGTAGACAGCCAGAAAAGAAGCAATGCACACAAACTGAAACACGAGGTACTCTCTGAACATGAGGAAACACTTTTTTTTCACTCTGACAGTGACCGAGCATTGAATGGCTTGCACTGAGAAGTGATGGAGTCTTTATCTATGAAGATAATAAAAGTCCAGGCAACCTGCTTTTGGTGACCCTGCTCTGGGCAGGGCGGTTGGACTAGATGATCTCTAGAGGTGCCTTCCAGCTTAGCCCATTCTGTGACCCTGCGATCAAACTGCTGACACACAGTAGTGTAAGTAACCACGGTCTCACTGTGGAACGGATTTAGTGCTCTGCTGCTCAGCATTGTCACTGCTTATGTTCACCTGAAGTGTAAACTTTGGTTAAATTTGCACAGGACTGTTTTGCAATGAGACCTTCCTGTATTTGTGAATGTGATAGTCCTGCTTTCTTGCAGCGTGTTGTACTTATGAGACAAATTCCTTTTTATATCAGTGAAGAGAATATTTTTCTAATGAGACCTAAGTCTGAAGATTTCCTCAGGAAATTTCCTCACTCAAGCAGAGATCAATTTATGTTAAACTGAACGAAAGTTGATGCACGATGCTATAGTTTGGCCTCTGGTTACTCATTACCTCTTATGAGGACCTGGCTAATATTTAAAATTTAAACACTGGCTGAAGTGTATTTTAAAATTTTTTGACTACCTGGACTCTTTATCCCAATAAATAAAGATATAAAGGAGCAATTTAAATTTTCCAAGGATAAAGGATTATTTTTAAATTGGGAATGCTAACAAGATTACTGTATTGTGTAAATGCAAATGGTAATAGTTAAGAAAGTGTGGTGAGTAACAAAGTATCCTAAGGTTAATGCTGCTTGAGAACTCATTATTTGGATTCGTGAACTATGTGCACTCTTGCTTCTGCTGCTGTGGAACGAACTCAGTGAATATTAAAGCTCAGTCTGGGAGATAATAATTCCTGGTAGCTAATCTCTTTACTTTATTCTTGTGGAGTAATAAATAACTAAAGTAGCTACTCACATGTATCAGTTAATTTTCCAAGGGCTATCTCCTCTGATCCACACAATTTTCACCCACAATATTCTTTTATCTAAATTGTATCCAAGACCAGACTCTGCTATTGCTTTGTGCGCAGTATGCACACCTGGAGTCACATATATATTTTATAATGTGGAGACTGACTACAAATTTTTCTCTCTCAAAGAATTTACTCAGTCTTGTTTTAATGTTTGCATGCAGATGTGTGAACATGGCAAACCAGATAAATTGTAGGCACAGTTTTTTAGGTAATCTGTGTGGATGTCCTCAACAGAATTGATGTTGTAAAAGGGGAGGAAAAAAAAAATACCCAGGGACTCAGCTGATGCTTAAAGGACTTCCTCCTGCACCCAGTTCTTGCTGCCAGGTGTGCTTTAGACCTTTGGAGTGACCTGTCCTGACTTGCTGTATCAGTGACTGCCAGAGGCAATGTCTGCACTCCGGTGGTTTAATTCCAGCATAAGCTGTAAAACAAAATGGGCCTAGAATTACACAACAATGAATTATAAGGAAGAGTTCACTACCTGGTGGGTCTAGTCTGGCTTTTTCCTGAGTAGTTCAAGAAGTCTTCTGGAGTTATGTTTTGAAGGGAAAAAAACATTATGAAGTAGTGCAATTCCAAATCATGTTTGCGAGTTCTTTTTAGTGCCCTGTCTTAATAAGATAGCAATCAGTTACAGGCAGCTATTCCTTTTGCCCTGCTACTGTATATTTTCATAGTTCAGTAATGTTTGACTAACATTTTGAAGTTTTCTACCAGATAGAGTTCCTCTGAATTGATTTAATTAGAAAACATATAGATAGCTACAAAACTCTATGGTCTTAACTGCTTCAGAGTGGTAGGCTGTCCTCAGTGCCCACAAAATGAACTTGTGGTGATGAGCTGAGATGAGGAGCAATATGAAATTCCTGGCTAAGACATTATGTGTTCTGCTTCTCCACAGCAGTCTCTTGGGGCTACGGATGTAGAACAGCTATTAAATTATGCTACCTTCCACAATGGTATCAACTTCAGTTTTTCTTTTGCCAGAGGCTGGAACTACAGGTTCTAGGCTCTGTGCAGTGTCTTCTGTGCTTTTCCTTGAACCATCTGTTCTTTATGTACAAAGCTTTGCTTCTTAGAAATAGTATTGTTGTGACTTCTTTGATTTATCTATATCCAATACTTCTAGTTTTCCTTATAAATTTAATTTAGATTTTTTTCAATGTGGTTGTGACTGTGAAGTTCTCTTCAGTTTTCATTTTTGGTTTCTAGTATATTACAGTTTGGTGAGGACTTGCTGGTTTTATCTTAATATAGAAAATGATGGTGCTCCCTGATGAAAGCAAATCTTCATCTTTTACTACCTGATTTAGGCTTTCACCAATACTGATTTGCTAGTTTAGCAGACTAGTGCATGACTAAAGCACATTAATTTTTCAACCACACTACACCCTTGAATTTAATACTAATGATAATAACTTAAATTGATTCTACGGCTTGGAAATGTACAGCCAGTGAACTGTCTTGCTTAATAAGAAGAAACATCAGATGAATGTACCACAAAGATTTTTTTATTAGTCCTTAAAAGTATAACATTATACATGTTGTAAAAAATTCACCTTAGAAACAGTATTATATTGACAATCATATAACTTTATTTTAAGTATATACTGCGAAATATACTGCAAACTGGTTTTAAAAGCCTATGGGCCAGTAAGAAGCAAAGATGAACTGAATTCAAGATTACTGCAGGTGTAGGTGCCTTGTGGTAACAAGGAAAGGTCTGTCAGAAAATTCACATTGTTTTGTTTTTGGTGGAGTAACTGCAATATTTTATTGGCTTTAGGTCATTAGCTAAATGTGTTTGTTTCAATGGGTGGAACTGACTGGTTGTTTTCCTGACAGGGAATCATAATATGCAGTCATATTCTGCCAGCTCATCAACATCTACTTAGAAGATTTCTCTTCCATACCCATTAAGAAACTTGTTATTTACATCTAGATTTTCCTTTCTATGTCATGCCTTTTTGTTTTTGGGTGGATTTCTCTTTCTGAAGAACTTTTTCCCTCTTTCAAAAGCATCTTCCTTGCTTACTCCTGGGATCATCTGCAGATCCTTTACCGGCTTTCTTTAAAGCAGCACTACAGGCTCATGACCAGGGTCCCTAACAGAGTGTCTGAGCGCATCTCTCGTCTCAGCTCCATCTCAATTTCCTTTCCTTGCCTGTGTTGTGCTGCCAAAAGCTGCTGTCACAAACCTGCCCCCACATATCCCAGTAAGCCGCGTCTTCCAGCACCTTCCTATCAAATCCTTTCATCTAAAAGGCTTTCATACTTCCACCTTCTGAGAAAGGTCCATAGTTTCTGAAAGGATTTCCCACTTTTCTTGCCCCTTACTAAATCACGGAACTAAGAGTAGGCACATCTTGTACATTCATGTTTTTTTTTTGTTTTTTTTTTGTTTGGTTTTTTTTTTGTTTGTTTGTTTTGGGTGTTTTTTGACACTTCTGCCCTTACTAATTGTATTGTCTACCTGGATTGTAAAGGTCTTCTAGGAAATGGCTGTGTCTTCACTCTTAATCTGATAACATTATGGCAGAGAAAATTAAATAAACCAAAATTACACAAAAGAGAGTTTTCACACTATGGGATGTCCTTCAGAATGTCCTTCCTGTGGGAAATATTCTCACATGTCTCCTTGAAGTTTATGTCATTGATTAATAAAATTTCTGGTGGACCCTGGTTTTCTGTGGTGGAGATCCTAGTTGTTGATAATGTCTTGTGATGGAGTCAGCAGCCTGGGAACTGACAGGAAAATCTTGGCTGACAGAATGTTGTCGTCTTGAGCTAAAATGAGATTCTTGATGATAGCTAAAGGCAAAGGCTCATTTGATATTCTTTGTCCGTTCAGTGCATGGAGGAGTGTGCCAGATGACTTCTCTCCCTCTCTCCAACAAGACATTCAGAGCTGTAGAAATACTATAGCAGTCTCCTTCACAACAGTGAGTGCGAAAGTACACAATCCTGTTTGTTTCAGAGAGAAGGCAATGTTTTCTTTCCCTCTTTTAGCAGTAGTAGTGGTGCAGTGTGTCTTCCAAGACCTTTGCTGTACCTGATTCAGGGGAATTTTCTTCTGTTACACAAACAATTGCCCCGTAGATGAAAATGAGATTTTTTTCCCCAAAAAAATTACACTGTCTTAACGGTAGGGAGATTCTTCTTCCTTCTCAGGGTTTCATATTCTTTCACTGCCACAGGAGTGTTCTGCTTCTTTTGATTTTAAAAAAGTACCTATTTAATTACACCTCATGCTGGGCTCTGATGTATTGATCTGTGACACCTTCAATCTATTGATTGTTCCTTTTCTTATGATTAGATTATAGCCTACTATGGGGAGGTCCGTCATCTTCATGGTTTGTATAGTGCTTTCTAAGATGGGATCCTGGTCCATGATTAGATATACTAGATCCTACAATAGCAATAACAGTAATCACACACTTTTACTCCCACTGGCTGAAGCTCTGTTTAATGCAGTGTGTCACTGTGAAATCTCCTGATAACTCCCAGTGCAGCTTCAGAGTTGTTGTGGCAGCTCTGGCAACCTTAATTGCTGCTTATGGAAGCTTGTGGCTTTCTGATGCCTGCAGCTAGAACCAGCAGCAAATACAACTTAACATAGCAGCTAATTAAAAGGCAGTACTTCAGCATGGTGCTGAGGATTGGACTCATTACCTCTTAACTCAGGTTTTGAATAGTAGATGCTAAACTCAGGCAGATAGAAACACAACCACAATGTCCTTTAGATATTGCATGAATTATTGCATGAATTATTTGTTGAAATTGGTGGGAGCAATTTTAGTCCGTACAAAAGGCCACCAGATGTCAGTATGGGCTTCTGCAATTTAATGCAGAATAATTAACTCAGTTTTTATCAGACAGAATCAGGAGGTTTTAATCTATTTTTTAAAGAAAAGTTCTATTTGCTGTGACTGAAAAAAGTGCAGTCAATTATTAAATGCCTTCTCCAACTTCAAGTGAGTCAGCTATTACAAAGGAAGGAAAAAGAACGCTGGAGAAATTCTATGCATTTTACACTGGGCTTTTGCAGAAAACTCAGACTGGCTGGCAAGGTGATAAGGAGCACAGATATTTTGCTGTCACAAAATGGAATGGTGAATGCAGTTATCTGGACAGAGAGTGGTCCAATTCCTTCATCTACCCATCTTAGCTGTGCTACATAACCCCTGTGCTGGCAGAGGGGAAGGCAGCTTCCTGGTTTTAGCCCCTGACAAAACCCCTCTCTGCTGGCCAGGACCAAATCACACAAACGGCTGGACTCACTACAGAAATTAAATTTTATTCAATGATACTTTTATTTTTTTCCTTAATATTTCCCCTTTTTATTGATTTCTAAGCCAAATGTCTGTGTTTGTTTGGCTACACCAAGGTTACTTGGCCCTGGAGACCTGCCTGGTTCTGGGTCTGAGTGTTCATCTTGACACGTATTGGAATGAGACCTGGGCATATGCCTCTTTTGCCCTTGTGCATACCACTTCTCATATCAAGGAAACCTTGCTTCCCAAACCTGTGGCAATGCAGCATAATCCCTGGGTCCTTCAGTTTAGTGGGTTTGGGGAGCAGGAACACAAGAGATGTCTTGACATGTTCAGGAGATAAACTAGGAATCCAATCTCTTTAAAATAAAAAAGATTGGAAAAAAATAATTATTTTAATTCATATGAAACTGAAAACAGAAACTGACTCATTCTTCTCCAGTTCAGAGGGCTTGGTGCTCCATGAGAAAATTAAGAGCGTTTAAAACACTGCTAATGTTCTAATCCCTAGATTAGCCAGATAAGCCATGATTATTTTTCCTTGGCCTTTTGTTGTTAAAAAGAGTGTTAAAAGTAGTCTATTTTCCATGACTAGCTTGTCTATTGGATGTTTCCATCTGGATTTGCTTAATCAGGTGTCCTAAGCATGTTGCACACAAGAAAGCTATGTGCTAAAGTCCTTTAGCATATTGGAAAGAGGGTCACATAAGGAGAGAGAAAGAGGGGGAAGCATCTTTTATAATTAAGAAGCTTTTTCAAAAGTGCTAAAGTGATGTAGAGCCTTCAGTGACAACCACCTCTATGAAAACATAAAAACTCTGTAACCTGAAGTTCTCATTTTTTTCAAATATTTTTAATTACTTTCATCTCAGGTGACTGTAATATTCCCTCTGCAATTTCCTTCCTTCCCTCTACATTTTCTGACTGCACATGATTTGCTGTACATTCGGTTGTTTTCAGAGGGGTTTGAAGACTTTCAAATAGTGTTAGCCAATGTTTGTACAGCTTAGAAAGCACAACATAGAAGATAAAGGTTAAAGATTTTTGCCAGGCAGAAAGGCAATGACTATAGCTACCTATATGATGGACCTGCTTTTTTTTAAAAGATGTCAAGATTTACAAAATTTGGCTAAATTTCTAAGGTGGAATACATGCCTAAATGTCATATTTCTTCATAAAGAAAAAAAAAAGCCAAAAAAAAAGGCACCCCAATATTGTTTCAATTGATACCAAACATTTAATTTTAATAAAATAAAAATATTTCCCTTCATCTTAAAATTTTGTATATTTTTTTACATTGCAATGTGGGGTAAAAATATAAAAATGAAGTATTTCAAACTGATTTATGGTATGTTTAAATTTTTTAATATATCCGATTTACCCATTTCAAAAATATTGAACAGGTGATGGAAGAAAAATCAGTCATAAACTCTTAAATGCAAAGGCTTTGCCTCTGTCTCAGGCACCTCTAAATCTGGGAAGCATAGGTTATGCTTGCCCTTTTCTTATGCATTTCATTAGTTATCTTCTGTCAGCTGTTTCTGGAGGCAGGATACTGGATTAGCTAGATTTTAGGCTTAACACAGTATGGCCTTTCTTACATTGCTACTTTCATTCTGTTGAGCATATCTGTTTTTTGTGAAATTGCATATTCTATGGGAGTTGAATTTCATCTAAAGCTTCACTGATCTGTTCTGCTCTCTAAAGTTAACAGTTTAAAAAAATCTTTCAATACAAACCTTGCTTTAAGCAATTCTATAACAGCTTTAGCTTGAAAATTGTCAGATTTATTCTGAAGAGAAAGATGAAGTGTTTCCAAATTGGTTTTAAGAAAAAAGTTCACAGATTTTAGTTTTCAGCTTTGGCTTCTGAGTATTGCTGCTTTATCTCCTTGTAGCTCAAATTTAGCTTGTTGCCTTTCTAGACTGAAAGCACTCTTGAAACTTTGACTCACTACTCCTTATACAAGAGGAGTGTGAGATACCCAAATTATTAATGCTTTTTGGTTTTGATAACTTTGGCTTGATTTTGTGAAGCACAAGTTCCTTACTTGCCCTTTAGGTTGAAAAGAATGAGAGTGAAATCTGAAAACTCATTTTTGAGTTTTGATGACATAATCCAGCTGAGAAGAACATGTGTTTAGGAATCAACACATCTTGTCCAAAACAGCATGTTGAAAAATCTGGAGTGATTGAATGTG
The DNA here is from genome assembly GCF_037157495.1 of Lathamus discolor. Taxonomy (NCBI): domain Eukaryota; kingdom Metazoa; phylum Chordata; class Aves; order Psittaciformes; family Psittacidae; genus Lathamus; species Lathamus discolor. The sequence goes on from NC_088884.1 coordinate 18,178,590, forward strand.
GAGGATTGGCTTGTCGAAAAAGGTCAAAAGGTCACGTTCCCATCAACGAGCTGAAACAAGACATCTGTGTAGAACATGGTGCAAACCTCTCATGCCAGACAATGAGGAACTGAAGGACACCGGCAAACAGCAACATACTATGACCAATCACAGCCAAGGCCACTAAGTGATAAGTGCATGAGAAGGAGGATGGTGGGGGGGTGCACGGTGTAGCTGCAAAAATATAGAGCTTACACAATGCCTTATTTGTGCCAGAACCAATCAAGTGCCTAGTATTTGCATATTCACTGTTATATTAACCGAAGGTAGAAGCCCAATAAACGAAGTTTGCTGGTAACTCATATTGAGTCGTCCAAGTCTTCCTTTCACGACAATTGAATGCTAATGGGGCGTAAAAGGTGAGCATGATAGATATTGCAGGTCCAGGAACTGGTTCCCAAAACTATTTCAAAACCCTCATATCCTCTTTCCAGCTGAATGATATAGTAAGTTAAGCAGCTGTACAAGCAACCGTGGGTCATTCTCAGCTGCTTATTTAGTATTCTGGATTCTGATTACCTTGAGTGGTGAAAAGCCCCAGTTGCCATCACAAAGTGGCCTGCATGAATGACAGATCAGACAGACACAAAAGGGTGACTGCAAAGAGCAGGATAGGAGTGGAAAGAAGTAATTGTCAGTTCACTACATACTGGAAGGGGAGCAAGGGGAGCAAGGAGAGCAGCAGAAGCATGCATCTGGATTTGAACTGACCAATAGCCCAAACAGCAGGAACCATTTGTTGAGGCTAAATTCCTGCTGGTGTCTCCCTCTGTCCCTTCCAGTATTATGCACAGCATGATGGAAGACAGTGTAATACAGGGTTTCTTTCTTCTGCTTTTCAAGCACTAAATATAACTAAAACATGGCATTTATTCGTTACCATACTTCACAAATTCTTCTAACAGAAGTATTTGTTAATTCCCTACTTACTCTATCACCTAATTGCAGTTGTAGACTTTGATCATAATAATCACTAGGAAGTTCCAAAGGATGCAAATTCTATTATTTCTTGCATACAGTAAGGGAGGGATTGGATTTGTAAGCAGAAATAACATTTTCTACCTGAGAAAGGAGCTGGCAGAAAAGCTACACAAAACTGTTCATGCAGAGACTGAAGGATGCAGGCTGATTTCTTTGATTCTTACCCAAAAGTTGAAATAATAAAGTAGAAGTGAATCAGTCATGGAATTATCATGGGGCTTGCAGTCATGTCTCCGTTTTATTGACATGAATAGTAGGTATATTCCTCCCATTCTTTTTTGTTGATTGCTGTTGGAACAAGGATCATCTCTCACCCTCCTTACCATTATTCTGCACTCTTGTATTTGGCTCTTAGACCATACTATAGTAAGTATGACGGCAATAATGATAATCTGTAGGTTACATTATTTTTTAATGTTTTAAACACAATTTAAAGATGTTTAACAGCTACCTTTAAAGTAAAATTTTAAACTTTAATTTGTCCCTTAAGAAGGTTAATTAAGAATCGGATAAATCTGAGTGGGGGAGTGCTTAAGAAGACTTTAAAAAAAAGAAGTTAAAGTATCTGTAATATACCATGGGGCAAATGGAATAAAAAAAATTCCTTCTCAAGCTCACTGTTACATTCCTAGGAATGTTATTGTCTGCAGTGCACCAAATGGAGTTGCTAGAAACTAGTATCTGTGTTGAGCAAATCTTTTTACAACAGAGGATGTATTAAGAAAATGTGTTTTAAGCACAAATCTGGAGATCTGACTCTCCCACCATGCATCATTTAGTGTTTCTATCAGATGCTTAGCAGTCTTACCTTGGTTCCAGTGTGATGTTATTTATGCAGCTGAAATCAGCAAGAGATGTTCATGTGCACCTTTGCAAAGAGTATGAATTTCAGGTGACAGTAAAAAGTAGTTCCAAACACCCTCAAAATAGATGATTCATATCCACTAATTTAGTACATATTCTTATTGCTCCTCAGATAGAAAAGTGTTGATTTTGAGTGGAAAATGATTGTTGGAATATTCATTAAATCAAATATTACTCAGCTAATATTATTGAAATGATCATTGTAAGTGAAAGTATAGATGCAAACTGGTTCCTAAAAACTACAAGTGTGGAATTTGTTTTTTTTTTGTTTTTTTTTGGTTTTTTTTTTTTTTAATTTTTCTTTTTCTGTCCCTAGAAAGGAAGGATAGAATTTGGTTCCTAGTGGGTTTTAAAATGTGTCTGTAGTTTCAATTTTAAAGACAACAAAATGTGCTAAACAATTTCACTGCAAGTCTGCCTGGTCAGATTACAAAATGATCAAGTGCTTTAGTGTTCTGATTTCCCGTCAGTCAGTCACATTCTTTCAGTCCTGGAATAATCACAAAGCCCATGGACGCTATTGAGATTATTCATCAAAAACTTCTGTGGTTAAGAAAAAATGTTGAATGATGAAAGCAATTGCCTGAAAAGTCTCCACTTGGTACTACCTCCATTCATTTTTAAATGTGTGCTTTCATTTCTCTGGAAAAAAAAATCAAGAATTATAACTAAGAGGACATATGCTGTTCTGACAGACTCTGCTGCTTCTCTGGCTGTAGGGCTATACAACATGTTTATTCATGTTTTGATTTAATCAGACTTACTTAGTTTTACCAACTTTTCTTACTGAGATAGTGACTTGTAGGTAACTTATTTGTTTCATGCACTATAGAAATAGGTTGAAACATCAAAAGAGAGTCTCCACCTCAGAGATTTTGTGACTTACTGAAATCTTAGACAGAAAATGAGGATATTTTTTTCAAGCTGTATTTTAGGAAAGCAGCTGAAAAGAGAAGTATGACAGTATAGGATTTCCCAGAAACTTAAAAGCCATTTGTCCATTGCCTGCTCTACACTAGGGAAGAACTGTATAACACCTTTTTGAGAAAACTGCCCTTTCTCTGGTGGCTTTTGAACAATTTTGGTGCTGTTTACTGATAAAGAACAACTTCCCCAAATCTTGCTTTAGCTCCAAGAGCTTGTTCATTATAACATTCTGTCTGGATGTATTGATTTCCGAAAACCCACTCTGCTTATGTTTGCAAGCATTAACTGAGATTTTATGTAGCCACAAATACACTTATAAACAAGCAATTTAAGGAAAATGAAGGATTCATTCCCTTTAGTAAAGGTGAGTACAGACTTCTTTGTTGCAGAGTCACAAAAGTGGAACATCATAAACACAGTCACAGAATCAGAACCATAGCTATAGAATAACTTTTTCTCACTTTGATGGTGAAATCCCACCCTCTCTTTTTTCACAATGTTCTGCTTGGTTCTTCTAAGATGGAGGCAGTAGTGGTATCGTAATTCAGTTATTCTTTGGAATAGGAATAGGATTGCACAAAACTAATGTAGCAAGGTCAATTCTTTCCCTTGTTTTGGAGTTCATAAACTTTGTGGGCTGTCTATTCACTATTTTACTCAAATAACCTCCTAGCTAGCCAAATTTTTTCCGTGGCTGCTGAAACACCTTACAAATTGCAAGTGCTAAAAACCACTCATCATAGCTACTTACCAAATGCATACTTTCTCCTTTGCCATGAAATTGTAGCAGAGATTGTGCATGGCATAACATTTTTATTGAGTCCTGATATTTTATCTTTTGCTTCTGTTATTATGCCAAGTATCAGATCTTCAAGGGCACTCAACTGGTTAAATATGTAGATGGGTACTGAGTGAAATTTTCAGAACTGCCTTGATACTTAATTCAAGAGAAGTTAAAGCCAGTACATTATGCTTTATGGAGGAATGGCCTGTGATACGCTGCAAGTTTGAGACTCTTCTGTGTTGAAAGTGTACATGGCTTTACTCTGATTTGCTCTCACAGTCTGCTCTTCCCAACCTGCTCTTCAACTGCACATCTTTGCTTGACTTTTTGCTCTTTCCCAGCTTTGTTTTAATATAAAAGAGGGAACCTTTTGAAACCTATGATTTACTCCCTTTACTTAAATCATTCCCTAAAATACTCCTTTTCTAGTTAGCTCATAACTGATTGTGTCTACAAAGCATTTTTTACCTCAGGTATGAAGGATACAGTATATGAACAAATTGCATTGTAATTGTATTTATTACTTGTGTAGCTTGCTGCACAGTTGAACAGTACTGGGCTTTAAAGGCAGATCTGGTAGATTGGGTAGATTAACAGCAAGGTATCAGGCTGATTGTGTATCTGAAATTTAAGAACACTGCTAGTAGGATACTAATTTGGTGCTTTAAGTTGTGTCTAGAGCTGAGACAACAAAATATATTAAATATAAAGCTTTCTCTTTTCTTTGCTTCATGGGCATTTTGTCCTTTGGGTTTCCTTTACGTGATTTAATAATAATGAACATTTCTCCACTCTTGTCAATTCAATAATGATTTAATAGACATATTCTGTTATATAACCCTATAACCCAAACTAGTCTGACTAATATTTTGAATATAACTGATATTTCTATCTAACTCTAAGCTATGAGTTAGTACGGGGTAGTTATTTTTCGAAATTTATAAACAACAGATTGGAAGAAATTATAAGCAAAAGTAGAACTTTCAGGCAGCAGGAAATAGAACTGGCAGTATTTGGTTGGAAAACAAGCATTAGAGGATAAATTCTCCTCTACTCGGGGAAATGTGCTTCCTATTTCTCTGTCAGTATGTGATTTTATTGATTACATATGGCTGAGCTTTCCTCAAGTACATTAGCTAAAGAAGTGGTTCTTATGAGTGCAAGATGTTGCTTTTCTCAGTGTGTTTTTTTAATTGTTGAAACCTCAGAACAAATGAAAATAGTTAGCATCTTTGATCATATTATTTTATGGTATTAGCCTAAAGTAGACAGAGGCTGGAACCCTTGTGGGCTAGATATAATGTAAAATTGAAAGGGAAATAATGAAAGCCTTACATTATTAATCTAAATAGGAAATTAAAAATGCCAAACCAGAAAATAAACAAACAAACAAACAAACAAAAGCCAAACAAACAAACAAACAAACAAAAAAAAGCCAAACGAGTGTATTATTGGAGCAGGAGTGAAAAACAGGATGGTGCAAAAGTCATGACAAGTCTAAAGGCTTGATTGTGGTTTTTTTTTTGCAACTGAAGTTCTTTACATAATTCAAAGTTGAGATCAGAGAATTTTAGGTGTCTCTATAAAAAGTGAATGAGCTACTGCAGAGGGCATGATGCTAACAGCCTTTCAATGAGGATTATGGTCTACCCATAGACATGATAGCAGACAACAGTCAAGTATTTGAGGCTCCTCTTCTTTGCATTTAGTGAAGGAGCTCCTATCTCTGGTTTCTTTCTGCTTTCTTTTTCTTCAAGAAAATTTTATCAAGAAAGGTAGACCTTAATAGACTCTACAGTGTTCTTAAAGAAATTGACCTTGAATTGCTTTGAGTTGGGCAAAAAAACTTGAGGGGGGTGACATAGCTGAAAACTCACTTATCCTCTCTTTGTCTTCCTCTCTGTGCTGTCACCCTTTCTTGGCTTCTCTCTCTAGTTACAGGCTAGCAGTAATATATGGCATTGTCCCCTCTCAGGGTAGAACTCATCTCCATGGCTTAGATTTCTCACAATTAAAAGCATTTTAAAATTAATAACTTGCCTTGTCTCTGCTCTGTTACAGAAAGGACAAAGAATCTCAAAGCAAGTCCTAATCATATCAAAGGGTGGGAGTGTACCTCTCCACTGTGCACAGCTATCATGGTGAGGGGAACAGGCTATGGGTGATAGCCATCTTTTCGACTGGGCTTTGGACTCGATCCTAAATAGTTTGTACTGTCAGTGGGAGATTTGGATATGTCAGGGTGGCTGAATCTCAGAGAGATTCCAAAGCGAAGGCTTTCTGTTTAGAAAGAGATATACACAGCAGCATATGGCAGAGTAATTAAACCGGTATTTTCCAAAGCTTAGAAAATAGAGTTCTGGTGCCAAAGTGGGAGATGCTTTTCTAATCTCATCTCAGAACTTTTTAGGTCAACTATAAATGAATACTTTGCTAATCATCATTTTTGTTAATATACATTTTGTAGTTTTTCCATGCTGTTTTGGGAAGACATAGTTTCTAAAAAAACTACCTACATATGCTAAAAGCTGCTGGGGGCTGTTTTATATTTATGGAAAAATAAAAAAGAAGCACTTCTATCAAAATAAATTATTTTTTGGTAATATGCAAACCTCAAAATGAGGAAACCCCCACTCATTATATTCTTGGAAATGTAAAATTACAGTTTCTTCAGTCTTTTTATTTTTTTGCAGAATACAGAATAATTTCTACCCACTTCACAGTGGCAAAGAAAGACACATAACTGCAGTGAGTGCATAAGCTTCAGACTCTGATGAATAAAAAGTTTTCTGAGATTTTGTGGGTTTTCAGAAGCACAGCACACAGGTTTGTAAAACAAGCATATGACAAGCTTTGCAATTCAGAATGGGTGAATTATACTTCTTGCCATTCCAGTCTGTCATTATAGAGACAGAGCTTATAGTTAGCTTCTCTGCTCTGATTGTGACTGTCCCAGGTGGTTCTGTCTTCCAGGGAATTATCTTCACCTGCAGCATCTGCTGTCTCTAGCTGTTCAAAGTAAATTGACAGATATCCTTAATGGATAAAATGGATAAATCCTTAAAGGGCTTCTCAACTACCAGCTGCAATCCATCTCAAGGGTTTTTGACAGCTGTATGTATGCACAACCAACCAATTCTTCTTTCCTGTGTCCTGGTAGTCCTGTAATTGTCCACAACTGGAATAAAATTCTAAAAGTCAGTGTGCAGTAGTGTAATACTGCTTGTTACAAGTAGAATGAAATTTGGGAAAAAAGTCTGATAAGTGAAATGTTGTTTAGATTTCTCCTTAAGCCTACTTTTGGCTTGTTTCTTTGGCTTTCTAATACTGGCATGTTACCTTGTGCAGGGGCATGTTGCCATCTGAACAGATGGGTATGAGTGTAGGTGGCTAGGAGGACATGTTTGCTCATCAAATGTGGTTGTTGAAAGCAGTATTACCAGCCAGATATATTGGATCAGCTGTTCATCCTGGGCTTTTGTATCTATGTCAAAACCAATTCTCTGATAAAAAATGCATTAAATCATAAAATAATAGAATATTTATAACCCTCTAAAATGTGGAGTTTTTTTTTAGCTTGGCAAAGTCAGCATTTTAATTCTTAGATGGTGGGTTAAAACACAGGCGTTACGACTAAGTTGCACCTATGTAGTTTAAAAAAATCCTCTGTAACTACAAAGTAAACCATACCTGTTGGGGGACTAAATGATACCACAGGTAGACAGTCTGAGAGAGCCTATTGTAATGTTTCATGGGAGTAGAGACCATTAGCAGTATAAGCACATCAGTAAATTCTACTACATTTTTACTTTTGTACCTTAGACTCAATCACTTAGTACTGGTAGTAGAGCCACTTGTGGAGCTATATGTAGTGAAAGCTAGAATCTGCCTTAATTAGTGTAGGGTATCACAAGACATGCATTAATCAGTGTTTTTTTAACTGTTTTCCCCCTTTTCTATTACAGTAGAAAATGTGTCAGAGAAGTAAAATGATCTTTGGTCCTTTTAGGCTTCACGTATTCAGTAATTAGCAGTAATATTAAAATTTTCCCATGTGAGATACTCATCTGAATTTTTAGTATGTACTAGAAGATATTAAACAGGACAGTCAGCCAAGTGAATTAGATCTGAGGTGAAGTTGCTGTTGTACATGGTGCCTGTCTCAGCTGCCTTTTCCTTAGTGTTCCAAGGTGAATCAGGCTCACAGACCTGGAGACCTACTAGAAGCATGTAGTTAAAAATGTGAGGTAACAGCTTCCATGCTTATCATGCAGTATCTAGTTTCCCTTCACTCTTCATCAGCCTGCATCATCTTTCCTGCTGTCTTTTCAAAGAACATCTGAATTGCAGGAAAGATGTGTATGGCAGGGGATTACAGGTTACATCTTGAGCTGGAAAATTTGGTTTTAGATTTAGATGCTATGATCTGGCTGTGAATGAAACACAGTTGTTCTTAACAGCTCTCTATATCACTTATGTTGTTCAATGTGACAATAATCAAACTATGGCTGCCTGACACATACTGTATCTATGCAACAAGTAGCATATATTGACAGAGCCTGCAATAAGAAACTGAGAGAATTTATCATGGGACTGTACTTCACACTGCTGATAACTGTGATCTAATCTAGACATCAGTTTGAACTGAGCCCTAGAAAATGTCTGTTTACTTATTTATTTTTAAATGAGTATGAAGGTAATCTGAATGATAAACTGAGATCTAGCCAGCATGATAAACTATGACATATAGTCTTATGAATCAGCTCCTGAGGGTCAAATTAGTCCTATTTTCTGCACGAGACTTCAAGCCCATGTCCTTAAAAGTGTGGAACCTCTTCACTCCCACTCTTTGGATAAGCCCTGTGTTCCCAGTTGAGTGTGACGCTTAATCTGCTTTAAGTCTGTTTGAGCCTGTACACGGTTAGACACATGCTGAAACAAGTTTGATGGACTGTGATTATGATTTTCCTTATGTGTCAATTACCTGAATTGTAATGCTTGGGTAAAAATAGAAATATGTGAAGCACCTGGGTGCCTCTTGCAGCTCAGGGACATAACAATTACCTAGCTCAGTACCTCAGAGGAAATTGGAACCCACTGAACTCTTCTTCTGAAATGCAAGGTGAATTAATGGACATAAATGAAAACTTTTTTTAAGCTGATTCAAGTGTGCTTTGAGCAAACACAACCATTTATTTTCTGGAGACATACATAAATAGATTTATTACAGACTTTAGCTAGTTCTGTGAAAGCAAGTGGAATATTTGTCATTATTCCTGACCTACATGTTTTTTCTACTCAGCCTTGGTTTTCTGCAATTAAAAGTGCTAGCTGATATTTCTAGAATCTCCTTTCCAAATGGAACAAAAGGTGAGTAGTGAATAGGCAGAGAAATTCTGCTCTCCTCGAAAGCCAAGGGAGTTTTCCCTAGGTATGTTTTGTATGCGCTGGAAGAAGTCAAGCAACTACACCAGAATATGCGTTGCTGCCTCTTTTCTCCTGGCACGTGCCTTGCAGTAAGCACTTTTTTTCCTCCTTTAAGTTGCCTTCTAGGTTAAAAATACCCCCAAACAATCCACAACTCTGTTAAATTATTTGGGACTCTTTGGGTCTCTGTTTCTTACTTTAGGTGTAATGCATTCAAAATCCTGCCTGCATTGCAGTCATTTAAATTGCAGTCAGTAAGACCCTAAATCTCTGCTATCAAATATCATAAGTTATAGAATGGTTTGGGTTGGAAGGGACCTTGAAGATCATTCAGTTCCAACCCTCATGCCATGGGCAGGGACACCTCCAACTAGACCAGGTTGCTCAAGGCCCCATCCAGCCTGGCCTTGAACAATTCCAGGGATAGGCGATCCACAGCTTCGCTGGATAATATGTTCCAGTGTCTCATGACCTTCACAATACAGAATTTCTTCCTAATATCTAACCTAAATCTACCCTCTTTCAGGTTAAAGCCATTCTCCCTTGTCTTGTCACTACATGCCCTGTAAGAACTCCCTCCGCAGATTTCCTGTAGGCCCTCTTCAGATGCTTCAAAGCCGCTCTAAGGTCTCCCTAGAGCCCTATCTATCTTCTTCAGGCTGAACAAACCCAGCTCTCTCAGCCTGTTTTCATAGGAGAGGTACTCCCACCCTCTGGTCATCTTTGTGACCCTCCTCTGGATTTGTTACAACAGGCTAGGGGCCCCAGAGCTGAACAAAGTATTCCAGTTAACCACTGATGTTTATCTCCTGCGTGATCCTAGCCAGTATTTATAAGCTTGGTCCTATGCCACACAGATCCTATTAGAAAAAGGTGAGTGAAGAAACAGTGCTGGAATCCCCTGTTCTTTCGTAAACATTTAATTGTCTGTGTTCCAAGACTCCAAGGTCCAGCTTTGACTTGGCCCAGCTGCACAACCTTGCTTACACTGTTGAAGAAGACCTGTGAGAAATTCTATTAAAAGGCAAGAAGGACAAAATTACAGCCAGCAGTGGGATAATGAAGATCAGATTGTCAGTAGCTCAAAGATTCGGAAGCATAAAAAATGGTAGCAAAAGACAAAACCCTTAAAAGGAAGAAGTGTACAGGGGGGAAATGACACTACTCAGGACCATTCTATGATCACTGGGTAACTGGCTTAAGTCATTGGTGGATGGAGCTGTTGGAAGATGCCAGCTAGACAGCCCCGAGGAGATGTTCCTGAAGCCATGCAGGCTGACCCCTCCTTGTAGACTGGTGCCCACTTGGTCAGCAAAGACCATGAGGGGCCCCCTTGCCCTGGGAACATGCCAACAAGTTATAGCTCACTAAATCCCACCTGCCTTCTGTGTGGCTTAGCCAAGAAGCCACTGCTTTGTACTTTAATGCTGTGTGTGTCCTGTTTGCAGAGTATCTGTGTCTGCAGCTGAACATGCCCAAAGACACCGGCACAAAAGAAGGGCTGGGACAAAGGACATTCTTGTTTAACCCAGGCAAAGGTTAATGAATGTGCTAGAACCAGGGTGTGTATTCTTGTTGGGCTTACAACAGTTGTAGTGGTCTCTTCCTTTTATGTACTTCCATCCCTTCCTGGTGTCTGTTACATAAGAAAGGAGTAAGGTGGCTTAAGTGCCACCTCCTGTGAGGGCATTCACAGGTTCATGTCCTGATTAGGGCAGATGTGTCCTGCCTGCTGGAGAGAGGGGCACCAGCTCTGGTGGGAGAGAAGGGACTAAGGCACATACCTTTCCTAGTGTGGTACTCCCTGCGATGCCTTCCAGGGCATGGAAGGGGCACCTCCTCAGTGCATGGGGAGGCTTGGGGTGTTGGTGTCCTCAGCTTCCTTCAGGGCGTGTAAAAAAACTAGGGACCACTGGCATTACATCTCATGTCCTTCAGAGAGGCATCCACATTCTCTCCATTTTCTTCACCCTTTGAAGAAATAAAAACTTCTTTTCCCACTGAAAAGTTAAAATGTCTATTTTTTAAAGTGCAGATCTTTTGATGCAGTATCGGGTCACTTTCAGTGGAAAAAGACCTATGTCTGCATTCTCAAAAAGAACGTGAAACTTGAAGCAGAAGAACACTACAGTGTGCACTGTGGATTCTGAAACAATCTGTTTAAGAAAACTGCAAAACCTACAAGTATCATTCTGGTTCCACTGCCTGAAAACTTAGCATGCAGCCTTATCCGTGATGTCATATAGTATTTAACAAAAAAAAAAAAAAAGTGAAGTAGAGGAAGTAGCATAACCTTGTATTAGTATTGCTAAGATCACTTATGGAAAAAAATACCACTTGTACAGACTTTGGTATGCTTTATCTGTAGCCAGTCCACCCTTTTGTTTTATCTGTTTTCATTGTGATTGCAGAGCAGAAACTAACCTACAGAATCCATGTGGACATGGCAGCTCAAATGCCTTTATCAATTATTATAAGCCTCATTCAAACAGGGATGCAGCTAAAAGAAATGTAGATATTCAATGTCTGTATAGAAATTCCTGACATACTGGTAAATGAAAATGACTGATTCCCTTTAGTGAATGAAATTATTCAGAATAGCTAAGGCGAAATTCATTATGTGAATCAGTCCAACACTTCTTGATTAATCTTGCCTCTGGTTTCAGTAATTCTCCTCTGTCATGCTGGAATATATGAAAATCTCAAATTCAAAGACATTATTATTCTGGTAGGTTTTGAATTTGTCTCTAAATATTTAGAATGCAGGATTCCATTTGTCCTTAAGGCAGGATCTTGGGAGTCTCCCTGTAAAAATGATGATTATATCTCAACAGAAGCAGCTGGAGTATCTTGGAATGACTTAGAAAGGTCAGCCTGTATCCAGCTCTGAGATTTGCTGTCCCATGGTAGCTTCGACATGTATTAGCCATGGAGTCAGACCATCACTTGATTTCTCCTTAAATCCTGGCCAGTCAGGTGGTAGAAATCTATGCTGGTTTGAGTGTAGAAGTATCAACAGGCACAACACTACTTTTCTTCCATCCTGCTTCTTTCAGTCTACAAACCATGAAGCAAAAGGTCCTGCAAAAGGTCAACTTTGGGTTTGGACCCAAGGGAAAGACAAGTACAGGTCTGTCTCTGAGGTACAAAGAAGGAACTTTAACTCTATAGTGAACATATTTGAGTTTACAAAGCAATCTCTTCTGCCTGTTACCCACCACATACTTTGGGTATGTACTGCTCTTTACCCGTTGCCGGACCCCAAGAGATGTCAGCAGGGGACAGTGTTTGCTCGTGAGGCAAAAAAAAAAAAAAAAAGGAAAAAATTTGTTTCAGATGCTGGCATTTCACAGCTTCCTGCACATGGAACTAACAGTATCAACATTATCAATTATCTCCACAGTCATTGCGAATGTGTGGGCCCCAATGCAACTCAGCCAATGCCAGAAAAAAATGTTAGGTTTAATCTTCATAGCTTGTATTGTCCCTATACATAGCATCAAAATCTATCATCTTCAGACTTTAGCTACCATCTTCAGACTTTAGTATCTGTTGACTAAGTCGTTCTGAATAGATAATGCATTTAACAGAAAACTTAGTTTCAGATCAATACCAAACATTTACATGCCAATTTTTGAATCTGAGCCATAGTTTCGGAACCTTTTTCCCTCTCTGACACTGTTTTCCAAAGCACATAAGTAGTCTCAAAAAAAAAAAAAAAATAATTAATATTTCAGAACTTTTTTTTTAATATCAAAGTAGATTTTTGCCATTTCATCTCCCAGCTATTGAGAATTTATTTTACTTTGTTTTTTTTAAACAGCATATTACTATGAAGTGGTTGCCAAACATTAGGTTAATAAAAATAAAAATCTGCTTGTTAAAAATAAATTATCAGTTTTGTGCATAATTTGATCACAACCATTTTTTTGTTTTTCCCTTCTACTTTATCACTTGCCTCTGACTACTAGATTCATAGAATCATAGAATGGTTTGGGTTGGAAAGGACCTTAAGATCATCCAGTTCCAGCACCTCTGCCACAGGCAGTGACGTTTCACACTAGACCATGTTGCCCATAAAGTACTGTGAGAACAGCAGTTAAAAAAAACCAACCCAACAAAACACAACAGAAACCAACCCACTTCCCCCCCCCAAAAAAAAACAAAGAAAAAAACCACCAAAAAAGCCCCACCAAAAATAAACAGAAAAACTCAGCATTTTGAAGAACATAAGTTATGTTCCTGAGCGTATTATGTGGTTCTCTTGATACTCACCACAAGTATGATGAACAGCAGCAGAAGTGCCTCTAGATTTATTAGCTAATCTGCCAGGTCACATGTTCTTGACTGATTTTGCACACTAGGACAGAAAAATCCCCTAAAACTGACACAGAATTGCTGAGGAAACCTGTCATGCTCTCTGTGCTATTGGCACAATAAAGTCTAAGAGCTGGGAGCTAATCCTATTCATCCCAAAGGTTTTCTCCCTGCATTTGGAAGTGTGCCAGGTGTTCTAGAACAGATTACAAAATTTTGGCTATTACCACATGACTCATTAAGAAATGAAAGTGATTCCATTAGTGTGTTTGATAATTGTTGGAAAAACTTTCTGGAACTTATTTTAAAGCCTTGATTGTCAGATTAGAGGAGTGATTGGTTCAAGAAAGGCATGTGAATACTTGTTTCTTTCCTAAATTTGAGGAGGTGACACTGCCTTGTGTACAATACCAACTCAATCCAGAAGCTTGTCTAAATTTACAGCGTGTATCTGGGATTAGCTAATACTTGGTAGCTTGAAAGAGTTTTTATGGTTTCAAGTTTTCCAAGTTATTTGCATTTTAAGGCTAAATCTTAACATAAAAAAATCCAATTGTTTTTGTTTGTTTTGTTTTGTTTTGTTTTGTTTTGTTTTGTTCTGTTTTGTTTTGTTAAAAAAGCAGGCAGAATGTAGTTCTTACCTAGTCATTATTCTAGAGGGGACTGGTGGGTACTTGTAATTGTAGATTTTGTAAGCCTGCCAAACATCTGCAATATGGGGCTGAAAATTTCTAAGAAAAATCTCTGCATGAACTGAATGTCTTTTCTGGATACTTCTGCCTAGAAAGCAAAGCTGTTTCCAAGAATGACAGTAAGGAAACACCAGTGATCTTTCCTTAAATGCTGTAGCTTCCCTGTGGTATTAGAGCAGACAATAGATATTTGGCTGGAAGCTGATTTTTGGGTTAGCAATCTCCTTTCTGTCAGTGAAAATCTGCCCAAATCTGGCCAAGACACAGACTTACAGATCTTTGAGGACCAGTATGAAATAGAAGAGAGTGATTCCCTTTCTGAGCTTTGAAATTAGGCATTTCATTTTTCAGGCTCACTATTTGTGTCTCAAATAACTGAAGTATTTTTTTGAGTGAATAGAGTTGGTTGGTATTATTTGATTTGAGGTATGGTTAGATTCTACTTGAAGGAACTATATTTAAGATGTCTTCAACAGTGCTAGAAAGGCTGGAGAAGACGCATTCTTAATTCAGTTTGAGAAGAGATTGTTCTTTTTAAAGTTTAGGAAAGTATGAGATTACAAGTGGTGGTGTGTCATGCACATCCCATGCATGAAATGAGGGCTAACTTCAACAAGAGCTAATTGCTTATTGTTGCTTTAATATCTTAATTTTCTGGTTATGGCAGTATTCTGAAAGCTCTGTAACTTACCTATTTATTTACTTTTATTTGCTGCCAGTCTAGCTGTATGAATTATTGTTGGTTCTGAGGCTTGCCGAGAAAGCACAGCCTTTCCTCTTCCCCCTTGCAGAGTGCCCACCTGGAGGAAACATTCTGTTGACATCTGGTAGATAGACAAGGGAAAAAAAATGGAGACTTCAAATACAGTGCATCAGAAGATATCTGAAAGACAGGATGGAAATCAGAGATCAGTCTTCATCAGATCTCTTCTAGGAGGGAAAACTTGCCTTTTTCATCGTAGAAGGAGGCATAAAAATATCTTGTCAGAAGAAGTTGCCAGAGGTGTTAGTTTTCTCTTGTCCAAAACATGTGAAGCAATGTTACCAAACCAACATCAACAGTTTTCAACTTACAAAGCAAAAAAAGGAAGCAACCAAAAAAAACCTCAAATCCCCAAAGCCTTAGGTTAAAAAATTCTTAACCTACACAATACCTATTTGATGTGCTCCAGATAGCTGAGAAAATAAGAAGTATGGTTTGGTCTATGTGTAATAGAAATGGATTTGTCAGGTGTCTGACAGGGAGAGGGGATGAAAGGCATTTAGATGGTGTCGTGGTTTAAGCCCTGTCGGCAAGTCAGCCACGCAGTCTACTTCCCCCCACCCCTTCTTCCCTTCCCCTCCCCATTCCTGGAGGGATGGGGAGGAGAATCGAAAGAATGTAACTCCCACGGGTTGAGATAAGAACAGTCCAGTAACTAAGGTATAACACAAATCACTGCTGCTACCACCAATAATAATAATGATAAGAGAAATAACAAGGGAAGAGAATACAATACCACCCGCCGAAATGAGCCCGACAGAGCAGTCAGTACCCTTCCGGGTAACTCCCAGTTACCTCCCGGGCATGACGTGCTATGGTATAGAATACCTCTTTGGCTAGTTTGGGCCAGGTGTCCTGTCTCTGCTTCCTCCCGGCTTCCTCTCCTCCCTGGCAGAGCATGAGACTCACAAAGTCCTTTGTCAGACTAAACATCAGTGTTATCAGCGCTGTTCCCAGGCCAAAAGTCAAAAACACAGCACTGCACCAGCTACTGAGAAGGAGAAAAAAAAAGACTGCTACTGCTAAACCTAGGATAGTATCCACCCCTTATTCCATACCATTCATATCATGCTCAGATCGCACATTTTCAATATACCATTGCTCTTACATATATACATCCATATGCACATACAGACAGAGAGAAAGAGATCATTTCTTAGTGCATGGACCAATCCCTATAATGCTGCTGAGTCCATTTGCTCCATGATGTCAGGTTCCATCTCTTGTAAGTCTTTTGGGGCAGGAGAGGCTGTGTGCAGTGTTGGATCTTTGCCTGCTGATGCTGATCGTTCCTTTACCACAGAACTTGTCTGGTTCTATCAAAGTTCATTCTCTGTTGGGATGATGGTCGGAGGGAAGTAAGGGCCAGTTGCTGGTGACCTGAAGACATCTAGTTGGTGTGCTATAAAAGTATTACATAGCAGGCAACAGTATACAATTAAGTTCGTTGGCTGTTCTCTTGTTGATCACATCTGTGGGGATCTGGCGACATCCATCCTCCTATTTTATTCCCAAAAATTGAATCTCCTGTGCAGATCCCTTGACCTTACTCCTTTTTATGGCAAAACCGGCTTTCAGCAGGATTTGGATTATTTTCCTCCTTTTCTCAGAGACTTCTTCCGCTGTATCACCCCACACAATAATGTCATCGATGTATTGCAGGTGTTCTGGAGATTGCCCCTGTTCCAGTGCAGTCTGGATCATGGCAGATGGTAGGGCTGTGTTTCCACCCCTGGGACAGTCAGTTCCAAGTGAACTGGACACGCTTCCAAGTAAAAGCAAACTGTGGTCTGCAATCTGCTGCCAAAGGAATTGAGAAAAATGCATTGGCAGTATCAATCGTGGCATACCACTTGGCTGCCTCTGACTCCTGTTCATACTGAAGTCTAGCATGTCCAGTATGGCAGCACTCAATGGTGGTGTGACTTCATTCAGACCACGATAGTCTACTGTTATTCTCCACTCTCCATTAGACTTTCGCACTGGCAATATGGGGCTATTAAAGGGTGAGCGAGTCCTGCTGATCACGCCCTGATGCTCCAGTCTATGGATCAGCTTATGGATGGGAATCAGGGAGTCTCGGTTGGTGAGATATTGCTGCCAGTGCACTGTTGTGGTCGTGATTGGCACTTGTTCTTCAACCTTCAGCAACCCCACAACAGAAGGGTCCTCTGAGAGACTGGGCAAGGTGGACAGCTGCTCAATTTCCTGTGTCTCCAAAGCAGCAATACCAAAAGCCCATCGGTACCCTTTTGGGTCTTTGAAGTACCCCTCTCCTGAGGTAGTCTATGCCGAGGATGCATGGATCCTCTGGACCAGTCACAACAGGGTGTTTTTGCCGTTTCCTCCCAGTCAGGCTGATTTCAGCCTCCAGTACAGTCAACTCTTGGGATCCTCCTGTCACTCCAGAAATAGAGATGGGTTCCACCCCTTGACAGCTTGATGGCATCAGGGTACACTGTGCACTGATATCTACTAGAGCCTTATACTTCTGTGGGACTGATGTGCCAGGCCATCTGATCCACACAGTCCAGTAAATCCAATTGTCCCCTACCTCCACCTGGCTGGAGGCAGAGCTCTTCCGCTCCATCTGGGAACCTGCTCACCAGAGACTGAAGCTGCAGCTCTCATGGGATGATCAGCCTTAACCCTTGTTCCCATCTTGAATTCACGCACCCGTTCCTCCAACGCTGAAGTAGGTTTTCCATCCCACTTCATCATGTCTTCTCCGTGATCCTGCAGGTAAAACCATAGGGTGGCCCGTGGCATATACCTTCTATATCTTCTTTCTCGAACAATAGGACACCTTTTGTCAACAGCTGAGATGTGTGTTGGTACATGTGAGGAGCTGGATAAATCAGATAGATTGTCCCTCAATTGTTTGAGACCCTGGGACAGTTTTTCCACAGCTGAGATGATGGAAGGGGTGAGATTGTCTTCGAACTCTGGGAGTTTATGAATCATTTCATCCACTGTTAGTGGTACTATGTCATTCCAGGTTACCATTGCCAATGAATGGGCATATGATGATGGTGCATTCTGTGTTAGTTTTCGCCACATGGGTCGTGTGCATTCGACTTCATCTGGGTCTATGGGTATATCCCCATTATTTGGCTTGATATGATAGATCATCTCTATGATGGCTGATTCCCTCAGAGAGTGGATGCCTTTGTCTAAAGTAGTCCACTTGGCCGAACAACTCGTAACATCACCATTGTATGGAAACCTTTCTTTCACAGCTGCCAAGAGCCGCCTCCAAAGACTGAGGGACTTTTTCTCTCTTGCAATTGCTTTGTCAATTCCCCCTTCTCTAGCATGTGATCCCAGCTGCTTGGCTTCACTACCTTCTAGTTCGTGACCATCGGCCCCATTGTCCCAGCATTGGAGCAACCAGGTGATGATGTGCTCCCCTGGTTGACGGGTAAAATCTTTTCGCATATTCTGGAGCTCGGCTGAGGTCTGAGGTCAAGAAGTCACCTCCTCTTCTTCTTCTTCGTCTTCGTCATGTGATGATGACTCCTGATCAGACGCTGGACCGGGTGGTGAATACATTGTTTCTTCATCTGGCTTCACCCTTCTTGCCTCTTTTTTGCTTTTTCTCTTGCTAACACGGGCAACCGATATTGGTGTGAATTGGTCCTCTGGTTTAGCTGCAGTGATTATCACTGTGCTTTGAGTAGCGACTGTACTTGTCGCTGGGGGTGGTGTAGCTGCTGTGCTTGGAGCTGGAGTAGTTGCGCTGTCTGTTGCTTTGCCCTCAGATCTAGGGACATTTTTTTCCTTTTGAAGGTGCTGGATAGTGTTGAACAAGGCCCTGTAAGCATAGGCCAAGCCCCAGCACGTTGCCATGATTTGGCTGTCTCTGGTATGGCCAGAATGACAAGACACCTCATTTAAGTGTTTTACTAATTTTTCTATATTTTGCACTTGTTCGGTGGTGAAATTCCAAAGTACTGGAGGGGCCCACTGACCTAGATACTTGCCCATACTATCCCACACACCCTGCCACTCATGGCTGTCCAGCCTCGGGGAAAATCTCTTGGTCCTCTTATATCGTCGTTTAACCCCAGACAAGGCCCAAACCTGACTCTGTTTAACTCTTGAAATCAGACGAAATGGTCGTGGGCAAAACACACTCTGTGTGCGTGCCAACATGGTAATCCTCATCACAATCAGCAAACAGGTCTCAACAGTATTAAAAGGCCATTCAAATACTCCAAAACTCTCAAACGATGCTGTAAACAGTCTAGGGGGGGGTGCACTGGGAGGGTAAGAGAATGCCTCCTTCACAGGTTGACCACCTGAGAACGCGAAAAAGATGTGTAATTGCTAAGCTCTTCTATTATATACCTCCCAGAGTATAAAGGTGGTGACCACACTGGGAACATAAGCCAGATCAGTTTCATGATCAATGATTCTATTGTATTACAAGTCATTACCATGAAGTACAATGAGACAAGAATCTCAGCCCAAGCCCCACATTTGAAAAACACTAACACAGCAAATACTGGCTGTAAGTAAGGTATGATATACTGAAACTGTGAGATCATGAGAAACAACTTTGAGAGCCAATAAATCAGCATTGTGATGAGTGACTATTAATCTAAAACAGGACAATGTGCTATCTCAGGCCTTTATAAAGAGAAAGCAGTCCTCTTTACCTGTCCTCTCCACAGAAGGAAAAAGACCCTAAAAGAAAAAGGAGACCAAAAGAATGAGTTGCTGTTCACACTTGATAAAGAGGAGGGGTAATGAATAAGGGAATCATCAGGTTGGCCTGAAACATTTAATGTATGCATTTGGTTTATTATGCTTGAGACACGTTACTGCTAGAAGTAATTTATTTAAAAAACAGCTGGACTGAGGAGATTCCAACAATTTTGTTTTCTCATACTTAACTTACTAAACCCAGCCCTAGCCCAGTCATTGGCCTGGTGTACCAAACATGCGACTACTCTTTAGTTAGATATTACAGTCTTGTTTAAACTCCTATTTTCTTCTGTAACTTGCTCAGGACTTCTAGGATTCATCAGGAGCAAAACTCCCCCCCTTCAGCCTAAGATTTTTTCTGTCACTAAGACCAATGGTCTAATTAATTCAAACTGTAAATCAAGGTTTAATACAATACAGCCTCTTCTCCTATACAAATGACATAAAGCTCAAGTGGATACAACCATCATTTTTCTTTCCAAAATATTTCATGAAAATATTCCCTCTTTACTTCCAAACCCTGATCTCAGTTACTGATCTAGCAATCAGACCCATGTCTAAAAGAGCAATACATCTGTTATTATCTGTCCTTAAACTGCAGTAAAAGACATTTCAAGATCAATCAGTAGACAGAGATCTCTCAGCCTCTGCTTTGCCAACTTGTAATCTCAGCACAGTGCCGAATTTTATCAAAAGCCATGCAACTGCACCTGATTTGAAAACTAATTTCTGTTACTGTCAGCCAGCATTATATTTGTAAACTTCAATAGACATACCAATAAATGTGTAGAGCTGGACTGAGAAGACAGTCTAATTATGGCTTAAAATTCAAACCAAATTAAGGTTAAACAACTATATGTAGATTTACACTAGCAACAACACAACAGCTCCTGCTGCCACTATTCCTCATCTTCCTTCTGCAGCTTTTATGGAATAATCAGTAAACACACCTGTTCACTTGCCTGAATGTTCTCCCTACCCATAATTATAAGCTGGACAAACGTGTTTTCCGTGGTACTGAAATTTATATGATAAATTGTCGTCATCCCTTTTCATTTAATATTTTTGCAGGTGTTTGGACTAGACTTCAATAAAACTGAATTCTAACTATCCTAAGCCTTTCTTTGTTGATTATAAAACAACTACTGCTGTAGTAATGGAAGTAAGGCCCCTGACATCTTTCATTAAATTTTTCAGGATCTAGATCACACTTCGCAGGAGGTGTGAGAAATGTAATAATTCATCAAACAGTGCTTTGAATCCTCATTCAGACTATATCCTGAAAGATAAGCTAAGTATTCTTAACAGTCAAATTGACAAATGGTTACTCCTACCTGTCCAAATTGGAACCTGAACCTATTCAGAGGTCATAGCACATGTTGCCTTTCATCCAATCTATAAATACTGGGGTAGAATTTTATCTGTACAGATTATCAAGGATTCATGAAAACTTTCAGACCATGATACTGAAATCTTAATCCAAATTTTAATTTTAGCAGTGGTCTTGATCATTGATCAGATTTGTTTACTTAGTATGTAACCCTCCCTTTCTGAATTGCTTCATGCAGACAACTTTTACAGTGTGTGGAGACTTGGTAAGCAGAACACATTTTGTAATTCTGATTGGCTAATGCATACAATAGATATCTAACATCAGTAAGCTACTGTGGTAAGGTCATGATCCTTATGAAACATCTCCCAAGCCTTTGCCAACCAGTCCAAATGCTAGACTCTCTTGTTCCTTAAAATTGGCTGATCCTTGCTGGTTTTGAGTTTGTATCTTCAGATTCTCTTTTTTCTTTTCCTTTAAGGTTTTGATACGCGGATAGACTCCACAGCTCATTAAAGTTGTAAAGTAGGTATGCTTTCATTCAGCGCTGTGGCGCATGGGGGATTGCTCCTCCAAAAGCATGCAAACCCTTCCTTTGCCACTCAGTTTGTTTATATTACGTATAATGATTATATAAACATGAGATTACTTCACGTCTAATATATATGCAAAACCTATTCCCATCTAGTATTGTAATTAGTTTTCTGGCATTCGTCCCATTGATGTGCTTGTGTAGTGCCTCCTGGTGGTGGTCGTTAGGGGGTCGTGAGGATGAAGGCCTGTAGTTCATCACCGCGAGTAACCTCTTGTTTTCACACAGGCCCAATACGGTTTTGGCTCCTATCCAAACTTCAGGTTCAGTACAAGCTGGTTTTACCTATCTTAAAGCAGAAACTTGTCAAGTTTGCAGATTTTGTTACTCTGGCTATCTTTTGTTCCTTTTCTTTCTATGGATACTATTTAAACAAGAATGTCTTAAATGTTAAGTTATGAATCTTATCTACTACAATTCTGCCTAGCAGCTGTAACTCCTATAATTCTGCTTCACCATTCTAGCAACTTTGACTCTTACAGTTCTGCTTCACCAAGCACAATGACTGCTTAAGCAAGCAGGCACAATGTTAACCCTGCATTCCCAGGTATCAGTTTTTTACCTTTTTAGGTCAGTAATTTTATTTTCCCTCTTAAATTCCTGATCTGCCAGCTATTACTATATGAGCAATTATACTTGTCTTCTTATTTTTTTTTTTTCTTTCTTGCCTTGCTTGACTTTATTGCATACTTTCTCACTTTTTAACAAGATTTTTCTTAGTAAAACTGAGTCAAGGTCACTCTGCTTGGGTGTGTCCAAACAGACCTCAGATCACAGACAGCTAAACTCATGTTGCAGCAGGAGGTCAGTAAGCTTTTTCAGTGTGCCCTAAGTCCCTGAGGTTATGGTGGGAATCCTGTAAAACATGTCAGTACATATAGCTCCTTGATGTGGCTGTTAAACAGTAATTCTAACCCTAAAATGAGACAGACAAAATAACTGAGGGACTCGTTGACATCTGCTGTTACTGAATGCTGCCAACGTTTCAGGTTTCACCAACAGACAGAGCTCTTCAGATTATCCTTTCTCATATGTTACTAACAAACGGCTCTAAACATAATGATGAATCAGGAATTCTTTCCACACTTGTATCAACATTAAATCATTAGCTCTGTTCATATCATTCTTCATCTTAAATAGGTATTAACCATCAGATAAAAGGATCTTTAGCCTCTATTTGCCCAAATCTTAATTCTAATACAAACCGTTAGAGGGAGCAGACCAACCTTCAGAATAAGAATTCTGAACCAGCTGGGACCAGGTCTTAGCTTGCTCTTTGAACCCAAAAGGATCTAAAATTTGTTTAACTCATCTGAGCACTAATTCCTGCCCAAACTGATATCTACTCTAGGAGTGGCTCAGGTTACCTCACTGACAGCTTTTTAGTGCTGGCGTATAAGGACTTGGTCTTGCAGGAGTCAGCTGTAGAGACAGCAGGTCAGACCATTTTGCAAATCTTCACATAACTGTAATATTAATCTTTGTTTCAGACCGTGTTTCTAAATTATGTATAAACCAAAAAAAAAAAAAATGCTGCCAGAGCTTGAAGGGCAGGCTGTACACACAAGAATTTGTCCCAGTGACGATGCAACATATGTGAATCTGGAAAATCTGTAGGTATTGCAGGCTTCACAAAAATCCACAAGTCATAGTTGGCAAAGCTGGTGTGTTGGATGCTGAAGTTTTGTCACCTCTTCTGCTACCAGATAATGATACCTGCCTGTTAAATCTAGTAGAAAAGTTTTAAAAAAGTTCCTGTGATTCTCTTTCCCATAGAAAATCTTCCTTACGCAGAGTCAGCTTTCTAAATATGATAACTGATAGTAGTGGGATTACTGGAGACCATTTTTCTTGTTGTAAGAGATAGAAACCCACAAACATTAGAAAAGTCTTGGCTACCTTTTTAAAAAATAGAGTAAATATAAGGTAAAAGGACAGTATTCAAGAGCTCTTAACTCTCGAATAAAGGTCTTGTCATGCAAGAGCACTTGATGAATAATAAAATTTCCTAATATCTAATTTTCAGGCAGCGATTTTATGGACTGTAATCAGTATAGATTGCTGAAACGTGTTTCTCTCCCATGATACATTTCTGGGATATGTGTTTGTCCCATGATTGCTAAATGTAGCATAATATTTTTTCATGGAAAAGTAAAAGTCTGGTTTCCTTCTTTCAAACAAAATAGTCTGAAATATATTTGTATGTACTCAATATTTCAGTTTTATTTCTTAAATATATTTTTATCTATAACGGCTAAATTAATAGCATGCATTATTGGCAAAATAGTCAATAAATGAGGAATTGATAGGTTGTTTCTTCAAGAAGCTAAGCTGATGAGTCAAGTATAATTTTGGTGCAATCCTATTTATGTATAAGGAAGTGGATGAATTTCTGCTTTATGAATTAAAAAGTAACAAATAATGAAAGCTAATTTTCTTGCTCAGAAATGCAAACATGGTCTATGGCCAGTCCTGGTACTTTCTCTCTGCTTTCTTTCTCTCTGACTAGAGATAGCCACCAACTGTGCAGAAGGTCTGAGTCAGAGGAAAAATTTTGCTTCCCTCCCTTCAAACAGTTCAAGTTCTTCTCACGCAGCATAATCTATCCAGTAAATCAGTTGTAAGATAAGAACTGTTGGTGCTCCAAAATTCTCTGAAAACCTAAACAGCTTTAAACCTAGCAGCTGTACTAGAGTGTTGCTGTACCATAGTATAGGTTAGAAATATACAAATTAAATAATAAAGCAAAAGTAATGTTCTCAGATAGTTATTGTAGTTTGAGAGGAGTAAATAGAAATAAAGTAAGGCATTGTCTAGAAACTCGGGAAAGGCAAAACGTGATAATTAGCTAATAAAGACCTTTGCACTAACTAAAGAGTTTGTAGGGCCTGCCAATGAGAGCCTCTCTGTGAGAAGGCAGATGTTTGAATATTTTGTATGTAATAGCACTGTGTAAACTGTGCTATTTATTCAAATTTATTTTTAATACTATCCTTTTTTTATGGCCCAGCAAAGTCCAACAATAAGAATAATCACAGCCTTTGGACGTTTCTCTAGCTTCCCTGTTCATCAGCCTCAAAGATCTTACTTTTCTTTCCTGGCATATGCCCATACATACCAAAGTTGCAGTTTCTTGAGCTACTTGAATTGCAACAGAAATCAAGCTGAGAAAGAATAGTGTAAGGTATTTATAGGTAGGCTCCTATTTAGCAGTGTGAAACCTAAGAAATTGGCAGCTAATTTAAAGCCTTGTAGCCTTTCACACTTTGTGTGTATGTGTGTGTTTAGACATATAGAAATAAAAAGCCCCATTAAATATGGTAAGTTGTTGCTTCCAAATATGACAAAGTTGTTTTTCTATTTTTAAATTTAACTAGAAGCAACAAGTGCTTATTAATCTATACAACATAATGTGAGCTTGTTGTAACATGGTATCTAGTGTTTAGCTACAAGAAAACTAGTATATTTGTGAAAGAAAGAAATAATTTTGCATTGTGCCAGTTCAGTAACTTAATTTTTGTAGTCTGATATTGATACAGAGCAGTTAAACATGCAACCTTAGCAAAAAACCCAACAAAACAAAACATCCACCAAAAAAAAAAAATAACAACAGCAAACTTTTTGCTATTTATGTCTATAAAGAGGCATTCAGATTTAGTTCTCAGGTATAGCAGTGCTGTAGGCACAGAAAGATTATCATTGTCCTGGGTTCAGCAGTAGCAGACATTTTTCTCCTTCTTAGTAGCTGGTGCAGTGCTGTGTTTTTGACTTTTGGTCTGGGAACAGTGCTGATCACACCAATGTTTTTAGTTGCTGCTCAGTAACGTTTACTCTGCCCAAGGGCTTTGTGAGTCTCCTGCTCTAGCAGGGAGGAGGGGAAGCCAGAAGGAAGCAAAGACAGGACACCTGACCCAAGCTAGCCCAAGAGGTATTCCATACCACAGCATGTCATGCCCGCTATATAAACTGGGGGGAGTTACCCGAAAGGGCTAGATCACTGCTTGTGTCAGGCTGGGTGTCAGTTAGTGGGTGGTGAGCAGTTGTATTCTCTTCCCTTATAATTTCCCTTATCATTAGTGTTATTGGTGGTAGCAGCAGTGGTTTGTTATACCTTAGTTACTGGACTGTTCTTATCTCAGCCCATGGGAGTTACATTCTTTTGATTCTCCTCTCCATCCCTCTGGGAGGAGAGGGGGGAGGAAGAGGTGGGGAGTGAGAGAGCAGCTGTGTAGTTCTGAGTTTCTGGCTGGACTTGAACCACAACAGTTCTTTTTTTTGGCACCCAACGTGGGGCACGGAGAGTTGAGATAACAACAGAACTGACTGGAGTGTGTCTAATAGTATTTGTGATAAGCATTCATTGTTTCAGATTAATAGTCACTCATCAGAATGCTAATTTATTGGCTCTTAAAAGTTGTTGCTCTTGATCTCAGAGTTTCAGCATGTCGTACCTTACTTACAGCTGGTTTTTGCTGTGTTAGTGTTTATTGGCTGGGGGCCTTGGGCTAGGGTTCTTGTTTCATTGTACTTTATGGTAATGGCTTGTAATACAATAGACTCATTGATCATGAAACTGATCTGGTTTGTGTTCCCGTGGTCACCACCTCTATAATTTGGGAGCGATATAATAGAAGTGTTTAGCAATTACACATCTCTTTTCCCCTCCTCTGGTGGTCAGCCTATGAGGAAGACATTCCCACACACCCTAGTGACAAGCACAGCAGCTACACCAACCTCAGTGACAAGTACAGCAGCTACTCAAACTCCTACCGCAGCAGAGAGCGCAGCTACTCCAGCTCCAAGTACAGCAGCTACACCAGCCCCAGTGACAAGTGCAGCAGCATCATTTGAGAGTTCTGAAGGTTTCATATGGCCTTTGGGTACCCTTGAGACCTGCCTGCTGATTGTGATCAGGATCAGCATGTTGGCACACATACAGAGTGTGTTTTACCCACGACCATTACGTCTGATCTTGAAAGTTAAGCATAGTCGTGTTTGGATCTTGTCTAGGATTGGACGATGATATAGGAGGGCTGAGAGATTTTTCCCAAGGCTGGACAGTCATGAGTGGCAGGGTGTGTGGGACAGTGTGGGTGAGTATCTGGTCCACTGGGCCCCTCCAGTTCTTTGGAAGCTTTGGAGATGGAAGGCAGCTGTATGGAATCCCCAAAGACAAGTTGCAGAAACTGCTGAAGGGGAGGGTGAATTATTTTGAGCCTGGTGGGCCCGTGACACTCCAGGACATCAGGGCAGAGATGCAGCACACAGATGGACTAATGATCGAGGGGTGAACTTAGCAATGGACACTATTACTGAGGTTATTCACGAGTGTGAACACTGCACACAGCCTCTCCTGCTCTGAAAGACTGTTACAAGAGATGGAGCCCGATGTCATGGACCAGATGGACCCAGCAGCTTTATAGGGTTTGGTCCATGCTCTAAGGAATGATGCCTCTCTCTCTCTCTCTCTCTCTGTATGGATGTATATACATATGTATATATAGCAGATAAGAGTGATGGTATATTGAAAATGTGGGATCTGAGCATGACATGAATGGTATGGAATACGGGGAGGATACTGTCCTGGGTTTAGCAGTAGCAGTCATTTTTCTCCTTCCTAGTGGCTGGTGCAGTGCTGTGGTTTTGACTTTCGGCCTGGGAACAGTGCTGATGACACTGATGTTTTTAGTTGCTGCTCAGTAATATTTACTCTGGCCAAGGACTTTGTGAGTCTCATGCTCTGCCAGGGAGGAGGGGAAGCCAGGAGGAAGCAGAGACAGGACACCTGACCCAAACTAGCTGTGGTATTCCATGCCACAGCACATCATGCCCACTGCATAAACTGAGGGCAGTTACCCGGAAGGTTTAGATCACTGCTTGGGTTGGGCTGGGTATCGGTCAGCGGGTGGTGAGCGGTTGTATTCTCTTCCCTTATTATTTCACTTATCATTATTATTGGTGTCAGCAGTAGTGGTTTGTGTTATACCTTAGTTACTGGACTGTTCTTATCTCAGCCCGTGGGAGTTACATGCTTTCGATTCTCCTCTCCATCCCTCCAGGTGTGGGGGGGGGAGGAAGGTGTGTGTGTGTGTGTGAGAGAGAGCGTCTGCGTGGTTCTGAGTTACAGCTGGGCTTAAACCATGACAATCATATAGAACAATAACTGATTTTTTTAAAAGACAAATCCACCAAAGCCAAAAAGAAATAGCTTAAACGCATGTATGCTTTTGTTCAA
The DNA here is from genome assembly GCF_037157495.1 of Lathamus discolor. Lineage (NCBI taxonomy): Eukaryota > Metazoa > Chordata > Aves > Psittaciformes > Psittacidae > Lathamus > Lathamus discolor. The sequence goes on from NC_088884.1 coordinate 18,206,251, forward strand.
GTTTCTCAATTTTAAAATGGGGGCATTGTGGATTCGGATGTAATCTATTGGACCTAAAAACAGGATATGTAAGCTACCAAGTTTGGCATTTACTGTGTAATTCAAATTCCCATCAGTGCAAGAGAAGTGATCTTTATGTTAACTCTGGCATACAAAACAAAATAGTAATAAATTGAAAGTGACACCTCTTTTCAGATTAACTGAAAATACGGTACGAGAAAACTCCCACTTCTTCCTAGACTGTGGTAATAAATATTCCTTGTTGACTCTTTATTTTATAGAGTTCCTGTTCGAGATTTATGATTAGTGAAATAATATTATAAACTATGTATATAAGATCATATATTTTTCAGCTTTTTTTAGAGCTGGATGAATATTTTCCCTGAGGGCTTTATTTAAGCCCTTCTAGCAAGGGTATTTATACCACAATAGCAAGGAGAGTGAGGAGAAGTTTCAGAAGCTGTGGGGTTTCTAGAAGGCCACAGGTCTCATAAGATGAACTGGAAAGGAAATGAGAAACGGTTCAGTGTTTCTGTGGTTTTTTTTTTGTTTGTTTGTTTGTTTGTTTGTTTTTAAAGTTGAATTACTATTTATGTTCTCTTTAGAGAAACTTTCTGGTTTGAGAATTGGCATTTTATTAGCAATCTAGAAAAAGAAAAAGAAGTTGCATCTGAAAGTGCTTTTGAAGAGAGTACTCCATTTTCCTCAGGCTTGATCCTAATCACATGTATTTTTTCTCACAGTGCAATTCTCCATCGTAAATATTTTACTTCATGGAACATGATATATCAAGCTAGATGGTGTAATACAGAATTGCATGGAATATACTAGTAGACTGTAATGTTTACTCTACTCACTTAAACAGCAGTTGTACATAGATATACTGCCTTGTTTATCAGTACAGTTTTTTACCACCAGGATTTATCCTGAAAGTATATAGCTGTAGTAATTGTTGTCATGTATTCTAGAGATAAGTTTTGAAACATTTCTAACACTGCCATCATCTGAGACAAGTACTCACAAATTACCATGATTTAGTATGAACTTCTACATAATCAAATTTATCAGTCTCTGAGTTTTTAAACTGTCTGCGTTTTTCAAGCCCTTACGTTTATGTCTGTGTAACATAGATCTCACTGTCTTTGCATACTAATGTAAATCAAACTTCATTAAAATGGTGGTAGATGAGCAGAAAATTATTCTAAGTGAGAAATGACTCTGGTATATACCTACATAACTTTTTTTTTTTGATACATGTGAGGTGTAGAACATGTCAGCACTATCTTAAATTGATGTCTATATTTTCACATGCACCTGCTGCTGAGAATAAACTTCTCTGCCATCTTCCACATGGCATCATACACTATGAAAGCAAATTAATTGTAGTGGTATTAGTAAGCTCGCATGGAAATATATATTAATGTGTATTGCACAATAGGTATATGCTCCCCAAATGTAAGATTGGTGGAAGCCCACCTATTTGAACTTTGGCAAAACTCAGCTATGACCTGTTGCTATTGTTTCCAAGCTGATCTTCTGTCAAACTAATGCTTAGCACTTACACTTCCTGGTGCTATAGCCTGGTCACAATGGGATCATGCAGCAACAGAAAAGAAACTGAGGAAAAAAAACCAAAAAATTCAGACACTTTAAAATTAATTTATTTTATCCTCCTAAGGAAGACCAGACTTCCCAAATTTTAATCTTTCCTGCTGTCCCAAAATATATGTATGACTTTAAAGTCGATGTTGAGAATACTTCTGTGCCTGTTGCTGAAAATCATTGCATTGGTAAGAAGATGGCAGTCATACATTTCTAGCTTGCAGGCCAAGATGTGCAACGCTAAAGTAGAAGCCTGATAACAGCCATGGGCTTAGTAAGATGACAGAGTTTAAAATATTTTGATTTTAAACTACGTACTTCCAGCACAATTTTTTTTGAAAGTGGCAGGAACATATTTGAATAATATATGCTCTGGGATGAACAATATAGCAAAGGAATGGTGGAGAAAATCTGAAAAGAAATAGGGTAGTCTTGTAACTGACATCATGAAGTAACTACTAGATACATTTCCAACTGCATCAAGAGTGTTTTCTAAAGTTTATGAAGTTTGAGGAGCTTCAGTTGCTTTCTCAGGTCAAGGAGATTAGTTTCCCTGTGTTATTCCTACACTTTAGATTTGGTAAGGAAAGGATTCCAGTAAGGGTGGGGAAGGTAACTGCATTGCTTCACATATCTCATGTAGAAAGAGGATTTCTTTCCCCACAAGGATGGGTGGAATTGTGTGGGTTTGGCTGAAGGATTCATCAAAATTGTAAAATTTTGATAGGTGTAGTAATCACATATTTATAAATACAAATGTATGCACTTTTTACTAGGAGTAAAAATATCTTGAAACAAAACTACAAAAGCAATGCAGAAGTAAAAAGACTAAGAAGTTTAATAAATAAGAACAATGCCTGTTTTTAAAATTATGATTCTTACATACAATATATAGAAGGGGTATGGTTTTGGAAAAGTGTTTTCTGCAAAGCCATGCATAAATTTATACAACACACTAAGGAACCCGTGTACATGAATCTCTTGCAGTATTATTACATTGCCATGCCCAAGACTAATCTTTGCTATAAGCACATACTATCTCCCTGTAACTACTACTTCCATGAATAGTCTTACATACAGTCAGCAAACAATATATCAACCAAGCCAGTGTGACTAAGCTGTGTAGTGGATAGAATCTGTATTAATTAATAAGACATAAATTAATGAGTTTCAGGCATATGCATATGTAGTTTTACGATAGCCGTTACATTACCTGTTCATCACTCTCTTCTCACATGGATTGTCGCAGTCACTTGTATCTTGTTTAAAAGTCATGGCAATGCCTTTAGAGTAGGGATTGTGTTCCTGTGTGAACAGTTCAGAGGGACTTTGGTCCTGCTTGTAGTTACAACTGAATTAGAGAGCTGACAACAGTAACACCTCTGCTGAAATGATGGAATGGCTAGTGCTGTATGTAGAGTTCTGCTTAGATTCTTCTGTCTTCAGTATGCAGTTGTCATCAGCCCTGTCTCTTCAGTGATATCTTGCTGTTTGACCTGTAGTTACAATATGGCTGGCCACATGGGAACTGAAGATACGTGGTAAAATTCTGGTCTTGCTGAGTTAGGAGTAAAACTGTGTCTGAAATAAATGGGGCCAAATGTTCACATGACAATCAGAAGCCAAACACAGCACACTTATTCCAGTCACTCCTTGGATCTCTGGGGATTCGTAGTTGGTTCCTTTCCTGTTTGAATGGGGCCAGGTATCTGGGTGTATGTCTCTCTTTTTGGATGAAAAATTGTAAAAGGTGGATTTCCAAAAACTGTGGACACTGCAAAACAGAGATGGTTTCTAGCCTTGTTCAGTCCTCTCAAATGTCACATTCTAGAGTTGACTAATTCCTCGCTTGAAGTATTTAGGTGTTTTCTCCATACTTAGGTTACTGATAGACTATGCTGTAGAGTCTTTTTGTTTTCATGACTCTTTACTATAGACTCAGATTTTAATCTCTGACATTTCCAGGCTTACCTAGTCACTGTTTCCATACTGGAAAGCCACCTGAAGTCAACACCTAATATGAGTTACCATAAATGAAAATCAAAGTGAGCCAGTCATGTAGTCAGTGAGTTTCTTTTGTATGCTAACTTGCCTTCCCTAATTCACAACAGAGAACACTCAAAAGCTAAATAGTACAATTGCATCCAATGAGAGCATGTACATCTACTCTGAGAGGCTGTGCTAATAAATAAACTTCCTTCCCAATGAACTTATCTTATCCTGTGTTCCTACTAAGGAATATATTTATCTTTCTTCTGAAATATGAAAATGAACAGTGGCAGAAGGATGAAAAATCTAAAGCACTGATCCTTAGAATTTTTAGTGTAGTCTAATGCTTTTTCACAACCTTCAACTCAATTATACACCAACAGTATTAACTGCATGAACAAGTCCTCAAAAGAGCTTGTTCAAAAATGTCAAATGATTGTCTTGTCTGTAACACAATAGTACAGTCTAGGAGGAAGTAAAAGCTCTTTTATTCTCCCAGAGTGACAGACACCTAATGTTTACCACTGGTGATTTAGAATTACATTTCTCTTTATGGCAAAATATATATGTCAGCATGCCAACCCCACCCCAGTACTCCATTAGAATTCATGTAAATTTTGGATCCTGGTCTGCCAGCTGCATCTGCTCACATCACATTCCAGTCATGAGCACTGTGAGCTTGTTGGTGATGTAAATGGAATAAGACTATACGATCTGAACCTGTTCCTGTTTCTAGCCAAGAAAGAAATGGGCTAGTCTTGGCCTTTTAATTTACAGGAGCATTCTGGAAAGAAAGACAATGAAAAAATCCCGGTGAACTAAGAATAAATGAATGAACTCATAGGTTAATGATGAGCTGAAGAGGAGTGCTTCTAGAGCTTTTTAAATGCCAAGACAAAAGGGAAAGAAAGACCCTGATGTTGAAAATGGGAGCAAGATGTGAGAAGAGAGATAAAGGAAGAATGAGTCTTGAGAAAGCATGAAGGCGATATAGGGAGGACAGGTGGAAAAGGAGAAAGGAAGTAAAAGGAACCAAGAAAAAATAGAAGAGAACAGAATGAAAAAAAAAAGTGGAAAAAGAGAAATGCAGGCAAAGAGTCAAAATGAGTTGTACAGATGAGAATAGAGAAGTGGAGGAGTAAACAGGGTGAAGAAAAGCTGAACAGGATCATGAGGAAGTCCTAAGGGCCATATGCATTCTGTTTTTAAGGGATAATGCTAAATCAGTATTGCCAAGACTGCACGACAGAGGGGGAAGACAGCTCAAAGACCTGTGCATTGACAGAGTGCAAGAACAACATGTGAACTCTTTGTGGCACATGAGGAGAAAAAAGGCAAAATGTTGGTCCAAACATATGACTTTGGAAGAATATAGACATAGAACTGCCAGAATAATAAATATGACCAGGAACAGTGATTGAAAATACAGCTGAACACTCATGCTTAGTGTTTTATTTCTTCAGTGCACATTTACACATGACTGAAAACTTGGCCAAAGGAATCTAGACTTAGATGACTGAAAAATATTCTGAAATATGTCATTTATTGATATTTTTTATTGCAGAGGAATTGTTTATTTTAGGCAGTAGGGTTTAGATAATAATTTCTGACCCTCTGCCTTTGTGGAGTGGCTGCCACCATCTTAACTTGAACGTTTCCTTTGATCTCCAGAGTGGCCTTTACTATGAAAGAGTTTACCAACATGAGAACAGAGGCTGACAACTAATCCCTTTAATCCATCCCAAACCTAAACTTCAGTGACTGAACTTGCAACCTTCTTTTGCCATGGACAAAAGCTACTTGTCAAGTTTGGCCATACTTACGACCTGTTAAAGGTCTGCTGACAGACACTTTTCCAATTCTTCTGCCATTCCTTGTGATTAGGTTTTATTCCTCTGTGAAGAGGAAATCTCCATGATGAGACAGCAAAGAAAGACAGAAGCTTAATAATAACCTTTGGTATAATGTACACATACTGCGAAATGCTTGCCTGGTAATTTTGCAAGCTTGTTCAGGCAGAGTGCAGCAGTATGCCAGTATGGAGAACACACAAAATAGATAGTAATTTTAAATTACTTGCTTATGGTTCCAGCAGTTGCTTATTTTTATTTTCCTATGTGTTATCAAGACTATGGCAAAGAAATGCTAGGAAATTGCTTAAGAAATAAAGAACAACCTGAATGAAAGATTGACAGACAGCTTGAGAGGAAAGTGTGAGCCCAGCTGTGGAAAGAACGGTACAAGTAGGACTAATTTTGAAAGGTGACAGCTGTGGTAAAGAAAAAGGGACCTTTTGAAAAATTATGCTGAGGCAGTGCTCCAACTGTGGCTCAGAGAGAAGTATGTTACCTACTGAATTATAAGCAACACCTTGTTCATCATGCTGTTTAAAGATGGGATTTTCTCTTTGTACTGTGAACAAAGGGAACAGAAGCCTTCCAATAAAAAAGATGTTGCCCTTCAAATGAATTGCCATTGTTAGCCTGTGTTAAAATGGTCCAAGGCATACATTTCTTTAAAGAGTGTATAACTTAAAAATTCATTATATTATGTGTATAAAATTACTGTGGAATTTGAATTTATATTAGCCACCCAGAGTGAAATGAGATGTCGAGGCCGTCCTAGAAATACAGAAGGGAAAGGAAAGGGTGTAGCTGCAATGGAGAGCTTAGGAAAGGAGAGGTTGAGTAGATGGACTTGTGGCCTTTGCCATCACATGAGGGAAAAGGGTTCAGAAGAAGCTGTCATCTGCTTCATCCCATTTCATCCTCTGTTGTCTGCATCTCTGATCTGTTGAAAACAGCTGATAAGGTAGTTGCATTTGGTACTCTGAAGTAATCTCTTGCCTTAAGTGTCTGCCTGACTTTAAGTGGTGAGCAAGTCCAACATACATAACATGCTCATGAATCCTCATCTTAATATATTTTGAGTCTGTGGAAAATTATACGTAAACAAGGCTCAGAATGGGCTCTTACATGACAATATAGAAGCCGTTTCATATATGTAAGCTAGAAGACTTCACATGTACTGCAGAGAAATCTGCTCCATATGTAAAATTGTACATTAGTATTTTGAATACTGCTTGTAGCACATAAAAGTGCATTTTATAAAATAATGTAGCTACTGGCTTATTTTAAACGCAGTGTGTTTTTCGTCCGTTAGGTTTTTGTAAGATACTTTTTCTATTAATATGATATTCAGCCAGTGGGAACTTGAATTTTCTACAGATTTCTCAAAGTATTGTCACAATTCTTTATTTTGATTTTATTGGTAATCATGTTAGCTATATTTATGGTTATGCTGATTCTTTAATCCAATATGTACTGATATTGAATTGCTACCGCAGAAGACAAAAATTAAATAGATAAAATTGCTTCTTTGGATGACTGTATAAACCATCTATGTTCAAAAAAGACATCACAGATACCCAGACTTTAGCTCTTATGCATAAAGAATTACAAAGATGCTGGATTCTCAGAAAATCCTTGTCCAAGGATTACCAAACATTAGAGGTTTTAAATTCAGACTATACGCTGCATGGTGCTTAGTACGCAGACCTAGTTACTGAGTAGCAAATTGAGTGTAGGGCTGCTGGAACAGAAATATTTTGTAATAATAATGTTATAATTAAATATTAATAATGAAGAAGTTTAAAAACTTCTCATCTTCCCACAAAACTTCTCTGTATTTACAGATGGTTAAGCTATAACCCTTTTTTTTTTTTTCTACTACTATTGCATACTTATGCTGAAAATTGTTACTTGCCACCAGAGAGAAATATTTTAGTAATGGACTAATTATGGATAACCTGTCCTTATTTAATACACCATTTAACTAAGTTCAGAGTGTTGGGGGAAGCTGTGCAGAACATAGAGTCATAGAACGGTTTTGGCTGGAAGAGACCTTGAAGATCATCTAGTCCCAGATACCCTGCCATGGGCAGGGACACCTGCCACTAGACCAGGTTGCAAGTCTTTCAGCTTGTCTTCACAGGAGAGGTGCTCCAGCACTCAGAGCAACTTTGTGGCCTCGTCCGGACTTGCTACAGCAGGTTCATGCACCTCTTGTGTTTGGGGCCCCAGAGCTGGATGCAGTACTCCAGGTACGGTCTCGTGATAGCAGAGTAGTGGAGGAGAATCACCTCCTTAGACCTGCTGGTCCCACTTCTTTTGATGCAACCCAGTATATGGTTGACTTTTGGGCTACAGACCCACACTGCTGGGTCATGTTGATCTTCTTTAAACCAACACCCCCTGTTCTTTCTCGTCAGGGCTGCTCCTAATCAGTTATTTGCACAGCCTGTATTTGTGCTTGGGATTGCCCTGACCCACATGGAGAACCTTGCACTTAGCCTTGATGAGATATGAGCCCATCTTTCAAGCCTGTCAAGGTCCCTCTGGATGGCATCCCTTACCTCTATCATGTTGGCTGCACCACACAGCTTGGAGTCATTGGCAAACTTGCTGAGGGTGCACTCAATCCCACTCTCCTGTTGCTGACAAAGATATTAAACAACACTGGTCCCAGTACTGACACTGAAGAACACCACTCCCCACTGGTCTCCACTTGGACATCAAGCCATTTACCGCAACTCTATTTTTTTCAGACCTTTCAGCCAATTCTTTATCCACTGAGTGGTCCATGCATCAAATCCATGCCTCTCCAGTTCAGAGACAGGGGTGTCATGCAGAACAGTGTCAAATGCTTTGCACAAGTCTGGGTTAACGATGTCGGTTAACGATGTCAGTCACTCTTCACTTATCCACTAATGTAACCCTGTCATATGCCACCAGATTTGTCAGGCACGATTTGCCCTTAGTAGAGCAATTTTGACTATCATCAATCACCTTATTTTCCATGTGCCTCACCATAGTTTTCAGAAGGAACTTCTTCATGGTCTTGCCAGGCACTGACGTGAGACCAACCACGCTGTAGCTCCCCAGATTTTCCTTTATTCCCTTTTTAAAAAATAGTGTTATATTTCCCTTTTTCCAGTCAGTGGGAACTTCACTGGACTGCCATGATTTCTCAAATATGATGGATCATATCTTAGCCACTTCATCCACCAGTTCCTTCAGGACTTGTGGATGTCTCTTGTCATGTTCCACAGGCTTGTGCACCTTCAGGTTCTTTAGATGGTCTTGGACCTACAACAGGTGTTCATTCTTTCAGTCCCTGCCTTTATGTTCTGTGACTGGGAATCATAGAATCATAGAATAGTTAGGGTTGGAAAGGACCTCAAGATCATCCAGTTCCAACCACCCTGCCATGGGCAGGGACACCTCACACTAAACCATGCCACACAAGGCTTCATCCAACCTGGCTTTGAACACCGCCAGGGATGGAGCATATACAACTTCCCTGGGCAACCCATTCCAGTGCCTCACCACCCTAACAGGAAAGAATTTCTTCCTTATATCCAACCTGAACTTCACCTGTTTAAGTTTGAACTCATTACCCCTTGTCCTGTCACTACAGTCCCCAATGAAGAGTCCACATCCCCAGCATCCCTATAGGCCCCCTTCAGATACTGGAAGGCTGCTGTGAGGTCTCCTCGCAGCCTTCTCTTCTTCAGGCTGAACAGCCCCAACTTCCTCAGCCTGTCTTCATACGGGAGGTGCTCCAGTCCCCTGATCATCCTCGTGGCCCTCCTCTGGACTTGTTCCAGCAGTTCCATGTCCTTTTTATGTTGAGGACACCAGAACTGCACACAATACTCCAAGTGAGATCTCACAAGAGCAGAGTAGAGGGGCAGGATCACGCTCCTTTTGATGCAGCCCAGGATGCTGTTAGCTTTTTGGGCTGCAAGCGCACACTGAAGCCAGCTCATGTTCATTTTCTCATTGACCAGCACCCCCAAGTCTTTCTCCGCAGGGCTGCTCTGAATCTCTTCTTTGCCCATCCTGTAGCTGTGCCTGGGATTGCTCCGACTTGGGCAGTGTTTCTGGAGTACTTGCAGGTGAAGACTGAGGAAAAAAGTCCTTGCGTACCTTGGCTTTCTCCATGTGCTGGGTAACCAGATCTCCCATTTCCTTTTGGGAAGGAAGGCCCGTAATTTTTCTAGTCTTCCTTCTATTATCGATGTATCTATAGAAGCTTTTCTTGTTGCCCTTGATGTCCCTGGCCAGATTTAATTCTATCAGGACTTTAACTTTTCTAACCTGATCCCTGGCAGCTCAATTTCTTTGCTTTCCTCTCAGGCTAGCTGTCCTTGCTTCAACATTTTGTATGCTTCAGTGGTGTTGCATATGTCTATAAAATATTGGAAAGTCATAGATGACACTGTAGGAGGGAGTTCAAATAGAGATCATGAGATCGAAAGTTTGTGCTATGTTTAAACATCCTCTAGAACAACACTAGAGATTGGGTTCCACTTGAATTCATTCAGTGTTAGATTTAGACACCAACGTATGAATTTCTGTGTGTCAGCGGATATCTTGGTAGAGAGCTTTATTGAGTTGTCTCAATGCAGATTGCTTTCACTATTTGAGACATCATATGGCTTTTTGCCTGGCTTCTGCAGATTCTCTGGAGAGGATGACATCCTATAGGTTCTGGGGTACATTGCCAGACCTTAGAGAATTTCTCATCTACTCTGTGACATGTCAAAGAACACTAAATGCTTGCCTTTAGACAACTGAATTGAACTTCTGGGGCTGATCGGCTGAATTGTTCTTCAGAAACCACTGCCAGCATCAACTGTAAGGGGAGGTTACACACTTATGATACATGTAGATACCTGTATGCAGAAACATACATTTAGTTGTTTCATTTTTCAACACATAGTACCCTTCATGTCAAAGATGACAGGGGGACAGAAATCTGTAATGTAACCTGTTACAGCTGCCGGTGATTTGGGGAAAATCTGCAGACTGAAAGACTCGTATTAAAGCACACCTACTGAAGGACTTGTTGGTAAGACTGTTTTGAGCTATGTCTGCTGAGATAAATCCGTGACAGCTGCTTCTTTTATAGGTTACCTGTCCTGGTCTAAATAATAATAATGGCAGCTCTCTGCTCTGTGTGTATTGTTTGTTCTTGGGTAGTTTCAGATGGCGATGTTGATGATGCAGCAAATTATTACATAGTCTAAGTCAATGCAAACAGAAATAGACATTTAGACCCCTGTATGAAATACAAGTTATAATTTTTATGACAAAACTGAGATTAATTTCAGTTAAGTTGTAAATATATAGTGCAGATCTCTATTGCCTAGCTAGTCGCCTCAGGTTCCTTTCAGAGTCAGCAAAGAGTAATAGTGAGCCCTGAGGTGCAATTCATCTAATCCTACTGTTGACATCTAAAATTAATAATATTCTGGAATTGCCTATAGGTCTTTGTGAGCTATAAAGAGAACATAAAACAATTAATTCAAAAATAGGCATCTATATTTCAAATGGTTGAAATTCATTGAAATGAAATAATCTGCAACAGCTTTCCTCTTTCAAGGGTGTTTCCACATTGGGAAGAATGCTAGAGACAATACTCTCTTTTTCCACAAGATTTAGTATTGTTTAGTAGGCTTATGTTTGTTTCTTCAATATGCAGACACCTTTAGGGTTTATACAGAGAATTAAATAAATTGTAATTTGCTCTTGAGAGCAAAGCACATTTTTGGCTTGACAGGGATAGAAAACAAGAGGAGTTATCGGGTCAGAATTAACCTGTTACTGGAACCAGAGTGTCCCTGCTGCGTCATAGTGAAGAGGAAAACTGAATCATCCATTGAAATAGAGCTTAAAACTGTGGCAGTCTTTCAGAAATACTTATCAAGGGGTTTGTGTCTGCTGGTACTATACACCATTGACCTTGGTAATATGGTACTTTACTGATTTTTCTACTTTAAAAACAATGTAGTCTATACTATTTCTATTTTATTCTAATGAAGACATAAATCTTTGTCCCAGCATAATGTAGCAAAATGAAGTTTGAGTAACTGAACTTCCTGGGGCAGAACACTTTATTTCTATAAAGTGTTCATTCAGTTTTGAACAGCAACATATTTTCTCTCAGATATGACACATGTAATTTTATTTTTGGTGTTTATACATTGTCTGTTCTTTTGACAAGTAGCAGACAATGTATACTAAACTATGCTATTATGTTGTAAAAAAGTTGCCAACTGCATATTTATAGAGACAAAGAACTTTGGATTAATTAGACCGTATTTTCTATTTCACACAAAATTCTCAGAATGAAGCTGTGAGAGATTCATTGCAATGGGATTAAAGTGGTGCCGGTTTGCTGTTTTTGGAGATGAGCAGCCGCTGTTCTTGTAGAACAAGTGCAGTAGGTTAGTAACTGGCTCAATGATACATTTATGTCACTGTTTGCTCTTTAAAGGGAAGATTTATGCTGAAAAAATGACTGCAAAGGACAAAATGATGGGTTCTGTCCTTGCTGGTATACAATAAGTCTTCAGTAGATGTGCTTAAGATTTTCTAATTGGCATGCCTACAAACTTCCCTGGTTATCTTTTTTTTCACTTATTATAAACTGTAATAACAGTTCTACTGACCGGTAAATGTCTTCAGGCATAGTCTCATTAATTTTAAATTCTGAAACAATAAAGATGGGTGAAACCTATTGATTAATTTATCTGTAACTACCTGGGACATTAAATATGAGTTTTTTAAGATTCCTGAGGATGTAGAATCTAATTTAGCTCCTCTTCACTGTGTTTTGATTTCAAAGTCTAATAGCAGTAAACTTAGCTTTTCTATGGAATGTGCAGGTGTAACACGGAAGATACAGAAGGAACAGACCTGAGGAAGAAGAAAATACCATTTTCAAACAGTTTTCACAGAGGAGCTGTAGTTCTATATGTACCTGGCATGTGAGTGGCTGTTTGATATCAGGATTGCATTCAGATGCAGCAAGCTTCAGTCTGGTTTGTTTTCACAGTATACAGGAACTCCTTTTTCACAGTGCATTGTGTAACCTGCGTTCATCTGTTCATGTGCAACGCCTCAGGCTTATTCAGTAGCACAGGCTTTTTTAAGTTGAATTTTTATTCTTGCCTCTTAGTATTCTCAGCATTTCTTCAGACATAAAATAGTGCTCTTTTGACCAAAATCTGTTTTTTGATGTCAGTGCAGTTCAATATCTAGGCCCTTTTAGGAGTTGCAACAGAAGTGGCCTATATTCTTCCACCTAACAAAATTTTCATGAAAATGAAGATGTGAGACAAAATCTACTACATAATGTGAAGAAAATAACTTTAAGGCATAGGGATCTCATAAAAAGGGGAAGGAGGTGAACAATAAGTGAGAAAACAATTTATACACAAAGGTTGAGTTGGAGGTAACAGAGGAATAATCAGAAAACAAATGTAGATTCCAGTTGTTTAAGCGAAAAAAAAAAATAGAAAGAAAAATTAAGAGTCAGAAAATTGCTGAGTTACTTTAAATAACACTAGGCTACACTGTTCTGAAAGGAAACAGCAAAATACTAAGATAACCCTGAGAAGGTGTAGTAGTTGGAAAAGAGAAAGGGGAGAAACTAAGAAGACAGGTTAGTCTGTCTCTTTGTTTCCTGCTCAGAGGCAACAGTCCATATGGTGCACATTTTTCCATCTTGCTGCAGTTCATAGCCTGTTGAGGACCCACTTTTAGGGGGATCAGCATCTGGAGTGAACTGTTGAGAATTATGGGATATTTTTATGTCATTATGTAATACCATAAAATCATTTTGAGGTAGGCAGGGAAAGTTTCACCATGGATAAGCAGAAACTGAGGGAAGCAGATAGGAATACTTCCAGCAAACATGCAATGCAGATAATAAAAAAAGATTAGAAAGAGGAATTAAAAGGAAAGACAAGGGGAGCAGAGGCTAGAGCCAACTCCATTCAGTCTGCTTTTTAAAAGATGTGAAAAGGTGTAAGTTTTTTTGGTGTTGGGTTTATTTTTTTATTTTTTTCCAGTGGGCTGCTGTAAGAAGCGAAGGAATATTTCAACCTTTTGAAGAAATCATCAGTATCTATTTTGCTAAGAAATTGCATTCCAGTATGGTGAACAGTGTCTTGTCTAGTTATCATTGCTTTGTCATTTCTCTACTGTATTGTATTAATGGGTTTTAAGTATAAGGAGATTTTAAATAACAAAATCAGTAGTAGGGCACCCAACAGCAAATTGCATCCATATGCAGAATTGGTTGGGATACTCAAAGAGCGGGTACAGCTTCTGGAGGAAATATGGCAAAGAATAACTGTACATGGAGGGAGATGCTTGTTCATGATTGTATTGGGTTGGATTTACATGGCAAGGTTTTGCTAGAAGGGGCTCTGCGAGGTTGGCTTCTGTGAGAAGACACCAGAAGCTACTGTCACGCTGGACAAAGCCAGTTGCAGCCAGCTTCAAGATGGACCCACTGCTGGCCAAAGCTGGCTGAAATCAGCAATGCTGACAGTGCCTCTGTGATAACGTGTTTAAGAAAGGGTAAAAATCACTACACAACAACAGTTGAGAGAGAGGGGATAAAATGTGAGAGAAACAACTATGCAGACCCCAAGGTCAGTGAAAAAGGAGGTGGAAGAGGTGCTTCAGGCACTGGAGCAAATTCCCCTGAAGCCCATGAATCAGACCATGATGAGGCAGCTTGTGCCCCTATAGCCCATAGAAGTCCATGGTGAAGCAGATATCCACCTGCAGCCTGTGGAGGACCCCACACTGGAGCAGGGGGATGTGCCCTGAATAGAGTTGCAGCCCATGAAAAGCCCACACTTCAGCAAGCTTTCTGGCAGGGTCTGTGACCCTGTGGGGGATCCACAGTGAAGCAGTCCTTTCCTGAAGGATTGTTCTCCTTGGAATAGACCCATGCTGGAGAAGTTCAAGAATTGCAGTCTGTGGGAAGAACTCACATCGTAGAAGTTTGTGAAGGACTGTCTCCCATGAGAGTGAATCCATGCTGGAGCAGGGGAAGTGTGTGAAGAGGAAGGAGAGGCAGAGATAAAGCATTATGAACTGACTGCAACCCCATTTCCCTTCCCCTTGTACTAGTTAGAAAGGAAGGAGAAAGAGGAGATGGGAGTGAAGTTGATCCTAGGAAGAAGGAGGTGTGGGGGAAGGTGTATTTTAGACTTGTTCTTATTTCTCATTAACCTACCTTGATTAATTGGCAGTAAATTAAATTAATTTTCTGCAAGTCAAGTCTGTTTTGCCCATGACGGTAACTGGTGAGTGATCTTCCAGTGCTTATCTTGCCCCATGAATTTTTTGTTGTATTTTCTCCTGCTGTCACAGTGATGAAGGGAGGTAGTAGAGCAGCTGTGGTGGGCACCTGTCAGCCAGCAAAGGTCAACCCACCACAGTGATACAGGCAGAACATCCTCAGGGTTGATTTAAGGCTGCAGAATGAATGCCCAGTCTGTGTTCCTTTGATCTTGTTTCCTCTCTGGTAAATGCATAGCAGGAGTATCAAAAGAGAACCAAACGAACAAACAAGAAAGCCCACTCTTCTGTAATAAGTCAGTCTGCAAGAGAAGATGAAGGAGAAAACACCTCCTCCAAAACAGATACTTGTTACATGATTTAATTCTCTACATAAAAGTGCTTAAATACTCTGACAAAGGCTACATGAGAATGAAAGGAATAGTTGGACTAAGGTTATGAATTTGCTCTTATCTCACCCAGAGGGAAAAAAAAGCCAGCAATGGTTTGTGACTCTGTATATGGATTATGAAAAGGCTATGGAAGGAGCCTGTGTGTCAAAACTACTTATGCTCCTTGTTTACAGGGCTAGTCCCACACCAGACATAGCTAGACAGCACAACTACAGTAGTGATATTTCCAGATGCAGGAATTCAGTAGCTTCAAGCTCTAAGGCAAATGGCTGCAAGAAAAGGTCCTTTCAGCAGATATTTGATTTTACTAACCTTGAGCTTCACCAAACACACATGTTGCTTTTCAATATTGCAAGCTGGAAGATTTACAATAATAAGGAATTTATTATTTCCTTATATTCCACTATATAAGGAATATATATCCACTATTGTCGTGGTTTAAGTCCAGTCAGTAACTCAGAGCCATGTAGTCGCTTGCTCACTCCACCCCTTCCTCCCCACCCTGGCTCTCGGAGGGATGGAGAGGAGAATCAAAAGAATATTAGTCCCACAGGTTGAGATAAGAACAGTCAAGTAACTAAGGTATAACACAAATCACTACTGCTGCCACCAATAATAATAACAATAAGGGAAATAACAAGGGAAGAGAATACAACCGCTCACCACCCACCAACCGTTACTCAGCCTGACACGAGCAGTGATCTAGCCCTTCCGGGTAATTCCCCCCAGTTTATATACTGGGCATGACATGCTGTGGTATGGAATACCTCTTTGATTAGTTTGGGTCAGGTGTCCTGTTTCTGTTTCCTCCTGGCTTCCCCTCCTTCCTGGCAGACCATGAGAGTCAGAAAGTCCTTGGTCAGAATAAACATTACTGAGCATCAACTTAACACATCGGTGTTATCAGCACTGTTCCCAGGCTGCAAGTCAAAAACACAGCACTGCACCAGCTACTAAGAAGGAGAAAAATGACTGCTACTGCTGAATCCAGGACAATGATAATCTTTCTGTGTCTACAGCACTGCTATACCTGAGAACTAAATCTTAATGCCTCTTTATAGACATAAATAGCAAAAAGTTTGCTTTTGCTGTTGTTAATTTTTTTTTTGGTGGATGTTTTGTTTTGTTGGGTTTTTTGCTAAGGTTGCATGTTTAACTGCTCTGTATCAATATTAGACTACTGCTACTGCTGAACCCAGGGCAGCTATGTATTATAAATATAACATATATAATATACATATGTCCTATGATATATATCCACTATGCATTCCACTTATATTCCTCTAATAAGGAAATAAATTTCATTTATTGCATTATGAGTTAGGTATGATGTAGCTAACATTACCTTTTTCCCCACTTCCTGCTGAATAAAGTTAAATAATATTGTAATTTTTAGCCTATTTTAAGTCTTACAACTGTGTACTGGTCATTACGGTCAATGTGTTATCTGTTTTGATCAAGTGGAACTAACAATCTGTCGTGGTTTAAACCAATCCACACAGGTCGTCCACTCACCCCCCCCCCCCCCCCCCCACTGACCCTCCCCACTCCCGGAGGGATGGGGAGGAGAATCAGGAGAATGTAACTCCCACGGGTTGAGATAAGAACAGCCCAGTAACTAAGGTATAACACAAATCACTGCTGCTGCCACCAATGATAATATTGATAAGAGAAAATAACAAGAGAATACGATACCACCGCCGAACGAGTTCGACCCCCCTGAAGAGAGAGAGCCTCCCCTTCCGGGTAACTCCCAGTTACCTCCCTGGGCATGACGTGCTGTGGTATGGAATACCTCTTTGGCTAGTTTGGGTCAGGTGTCCTGCCTCTGCTTCCTCCCGGCCTCCCTTGTCCCCAGCAGAGCATGAGACTCACAGAGTCCTTGGCCAGAATAAACATTACTTAGCAACAATTAAAAACAATCGGTGTTATCAGCTCTCTGCCCAGGCTGGAAGTCAAAACACAGAGCTTGCACCAGTTACTAAGAAGGAGCAAAACGGCTCCTGGTAAACCCAGGACACAATCTCCTTGTGCTACCTCAGTACTAAGAGCTAGTTCAAAGCTTATGTTCCCTTAAAGATTTCTGAGAGCTGGTATTTAATAAAAATTATGGGGTTTTTTTTTCATCATAGGATTTAAATGAATCTTGTTTTCTTCCTTAGCTTCCCCTTATTGTTTTGTTCTTATGCAGAAAGTGTTTATCATAACGGTTTAACAATAAAAGTGTTTTACAGTAAGCAGGATTGGCTTCATGCTAAGTAGGTTTTATTCCCTTATATTAGCTTTTGGAAGCTAGAACAAACACATCAGTGATTTTATGTCATTCTCTGCAAGACAGGAAAGAAATGTGCAATTAACACTACAAGCAGCTATAAAAGCTTCTCTCCTAAAAAGAAAACAAAGTAATAAACCTAGAAGCTCAATTTCTTACAAACTAAAGCACTTTCAGTTTACATATATGCTGACATAATTTTTAATAATTAAAATGATTCTGAAGTTGTTGCTATGAACAACTCCAGAATATAATATTGTGATACTACTGTACCTTTCATGCTTCATACAGTAATGAAAAGAGAGATAGCCCAATATTACTTTTACAGTCACAGATGGATCGAAGTTGCTTTATGCCTCTTCTCCTTCCAAATTCAGTATATTCTAGTTAAATGTGAGTAGCACATAGAAGCCTTGATAGGATTTTCTGCATTGTCGAGTTAATGAATTTCCACTAAGATTTTCAGAATGTTTTTTAGTGAAGACTTGGGATATGAAGAATCCACTAAATAATTAGTGAAGATAATTAATTACTGTATGAAGTCAAAACTGCAATCCAAAGTTATAAAGCACCTCAACACCAGAAACAAACTCTTTAGCAGAAATATTTCTTTTAGTGTCTGTATTGTTCTGCACAAATACGATATTTGAAATGAATACTAGAATTCAAGGTGGCTCCTTATACAGATGTTCCCTTTTAATAACATGAGGAAATGAAAGTTTTCTTTTTTTTCCCCACCTATGAGCTCTGCTTAACAGTTACAAATGATTCACTGAAATACAGTGGCATGTTCCATATGCACAAGGAGAACAGCATGCTGCAAATGCAGATATTATCATCTGAAAAGAGGAAAAATACCAATGCTTGTAAGTAAAAGCTACAGTGATAATGCTGCAGGTGACAGAAAACATGTTGTACCAATCAAAGGCATATTGGGACCAAGGCTCTGTGCAAAAAGAAGGACACCAGTGGACTTTCAAGAAATGATCAGGAAGGCTTGAACATCAGATGCTCTGTGTGGGAAACAGATTGAGAAAAAGGTGGAGAGATATTAACAAAGCACAGGCCATAGTGTTGCGATTGCTGGCTGTATTGAGGGTATTCTCACAACACCTGGGTGGCAATAGATATCTTCTAAATAAGCGATGTTCCAGAAGGAATGAGATTCCTACAAAAAAAAGGGAACCCCGATAAGTCAAATAAATATGAAGAGAAGATACACTGTTGGGGGAGGGGGGCATCATTCCATCCCAACACACCCAGTCAGTTGCCAACACCTATAATAAATGCTTGGAACAATGTACATACATTCCGGCTGCTCCAGCCAATGAGCCGGCTTCAATTGGAGCTTGGCTCAGATGCCTCTATTACAAACGCCCATAGCATGGGGAACAAACAAGAGGAATTAGAGATGTGTGCACATCTACGGGGGTATGATATCATAGGCATCACAGAAACATGGTGGGATGGCTCCCATGACTGGAGTGTTGGAATGGAAGGTTACAGGCTCTTTAGAAAAGACAGGCCCGGCAGGTGGGGAGGGGGAGCTGCCCTTTATGTTAGGGATAGGCTGGAGAGTATGGAACTCTGTCTGGGGGCAGGTGAGCAGTTTACAGAGAGTTTGTGGGTCAGGGTTAAAGGGAAAACAACCGTGGGAGACATTACTGTAGGGATCTGTTACAGGCCGCCTGATCAAGGAGAACCTGTGGATGAAGCACTCTACAGACAGATAGGAAAAGCCTCATGCTCGCAGGCCCTTGTTCTCATGGGGGGCTTCAACCACCCTGACATCTGTTGGAACGATGGCACTGCACGGCACAAGCAATCCAGGAGGTTCCTCGATTGTGTGGAAGACAACTTCCTTCTCCAAGTAATAGAGGAGCTGACAAGGAGAGGTGCCATGCTTGACCTTGTGCTCACCAACAGGAAAGGGCTTGTTGAGAATGTGACACTCCAGGGCAGCCTTGGATGCAGCGATCACGAGATGGTTGAATTTGAGATCCCCCGAACAGTGAGAAGAGTGTGCAGCAAGCTCACAGCCCTGGACTTCAAGAGAGCAGATTTTGGCCTCTTCAGGAGCCTGCTTAGTAAGGTTCCATGGGATATAGCCCTGGAGGGCAGGGGGGCCCAAGACTGTTGGTTGATATTCAAGGATCACCTGCTACAAGCTCAGGAGTGCTGCATCCCAACTAGAAGGAAGTGCCGCAGGAGGGCCAGGAGACCTCCATGGATGGATAAGGAGCTGCGGAGGAAAATTCAAAGTTAAAAAGAGGCTTATAAAAAATGGAAGCAAGGACAGGCGGCCTGGGTAGAGTACAGGGATGTTGTCCTGGAAGCTAGGGACCAGGTTAGGAAGGCTAAGGCCCAGTTAGAATTAAACCTAGCCAGGGATGTTAAGGATAATAGGAAGGGATTCTACAGGTACGTAGCAAACAAAAAACAGACTAGGGACAAAATAGGCCCCCCGAGGAAGCTTTCGGGAGAACTGGCTACCCTGGATTTGGAGAAGGCTGAGGTTCTGAATGACTTCTTTGCCTCGGTCTTCACTGGCAAAGGCTCTGACTGCACCACCCAGCTCTTAGAAAATAGATGCAGGGGCTGTGAGAATGAAGACCTTGGGCCCACTGTAGGAGAGGATCTGGTTCGAGACCATCTTCAAAATCTGAACGCACACAAGTCCGTGGGACCTGATGGAATCCATCCGCGGGTCCTGAAGGAGCTGGCAAATGAAGTTGCTAAGCCACTGGCCATCATATTTGAAAAATCATGGCAGTCAGGTGAAGTTCCTGATGACTGGAAAAAGGGAAATATAACCCCCATTTTCAAGAAGGGGAAAATGGAAGACCCGGGGAATTATGGACCAGTCACTCTCACCTCTGTGCCTGGCAAAATCCTGGAGTACTCCTGGAAGGCATGCTAAGGCACATGAAAAACAAGGAGGTAATTGGTAACAGCCAGCATGGCTTCACTAAGGGGAAATCCTGCCTGACCAATTTGGTGGCCTTCTCTGATGGGGCTACAGAAATGATGGACAAGGGTAAAGCAGTTGATGTCATCTACCTGGACTTGTGCAAAGCGTTTGACACTGTCCCACACAACATCCTTCTCTCTAAATTGTAGAGATATCATTCTGATGGATGGACCACTCGGTGGATAAAGAACTGGCTGGATGGCCGCACACAAAGAGTTGTGGTCAATGGCTCGATGTCCAGCTGGAGACCAGTAAGAGTGGTGTCCCTCAGGGATCGGTGTTGGGACCGGTCTTTTTTAACATCTTCATCGCTGACATGGACAGTGGGATTGAGTGCGCCCTCAGCAAGTTTGCCGATAACACCGAGCTGTGTGTCCGTTTGATATACTGGAGGGAAGGGATGCCATCCAGAGGGACCTTGACACGCTTGTGAAGTTCAACCATGACAAGTGCAAGGTCCTACACCTGGGTCGGAGCAATCCCAGGCACAGATACAGATTGGGCAAAGAAGAGATTCAGAGCAGCCCTGCAGAGAAGGACTTGGGGGTGCTGGTCGATGAGAAAATGAACATGAGCCGGCTTCAGTGTGCACTCGCAGCCCAGAAAGCCAACAGCATCCTGGGCTGCATCAAAAGGAGTGTGATCAGCAGGTCGAAGGAGGTGATCCTGCCCCTCTACTCTGCTCTTGTGAGACCTCACCTGGAGTATTGTGTGCAGTTCTGGTGTCCTCAACGTAAAAAGGACATGGAACTGTTGGAACAAGTCCAGAGGAGGGCCACGAGGATGATCAGGGGACTGGAGCACCTCCCATATGAAGATAGGCTGAGAAAGTTGGGGCTGTTCAGCCTGGAGAAGAGAAGGCTGTGAGGAGACCTCATAGCAGCCTTCCAGTACCTGAAGGGGGCCTATAGGGATGCTGGGGAGGGTCTCTTCATCAGGGACTGTAGTGACAGGACAAGGGGTAACGGGTTCAAACTTAAACAGGGGAGGTTTAGATTGGATATAAGGAGGAAATTCTTTCCTGTTAGGGTGGTGAGACACTGGAATCGTTTGCCCAAGGGGGTTGTGAGTGCTCCATCCCTGGTGGTGTTCATGGCCAGGTTGGATGATGCCTTGTGTGGGATGGTTTAGTGTGAGGTCTCCCTGCCCATGGCAGGTGGGTTGGAACTAGATGATCTTGAGGTCCTTTCCAACCCTAACTATTCTATGATTCTATGATTCTATAATTCATCCTTGGGGCTAAAAAGGCTTACTTGTATGACCAAAATGCTTGTCAAGAAGACGTAACAGTGCTGTTTTAATTCCTTATGTGCCAAGTTAATGACCTCTCTGATTGTTGTTGTTTAACCTGGCAGGCAACTAAACACCACACAGCCATTTGCTCATACCCTCCCCCAGGGGATAGGGAGAGAATCAGAGAAAGAGTAAACCTCATGTGTTATGATAAAGACAGCTTAATAGGACAGAAAAGGAAGGGAAAATAACAATAACGATGATAAAAGATTATACAAAACAAGTGTTGCAGAAAGCAACTGCTCACTACTAGCTGACTGATACACAGCTAGTCCCTGAGCAGCAGGCTTCCATATATTTGTGCATGCCAGCCTGCTCACTGGTAGGACAGTATGAGAAAAGTCCTCAGTATATCAGAAAGGTGGACGTCTCTATTTCTTTCTTAATTTAAAAAAATAATACTAAATTGCCAATAGTTTTTTTTTTTTAAGTCTTGAGAAGTTATGTATAAATTTAGTAATTATTATCTGAGGGAAAAAAATATAATTCACCTTAGTAGAATAAGCATATTCTATTAACGCAAACTCAAATGCAAATATGAGAAGTGACTAATAAGGACCTGTATGATTTGTCACTGCAATTCACCATGATGAGGCAGTGGTGTTTTATGGAAAAAGTAATTCAGACAGGAAGTTCATGTCATAAAGCAGACAAATTATCTCAACCATAAATGCACAAGGTGCTGGAACTGCATTTCCTTATGGGTTTTAATTTTTGTTTCTCATTTTTAGGAGCAGCTCCCTTATTTTGCAACTATCTCCACTGCATGTACATATATTTGTATGATCAAGAAAAGAATGTTGTTTCAAGTCAAATCATGTCTTTTAGCATGAATGCGATAATTTCCATGTTTTACTTTTGCAAAATATTTATGAATAGCTTTAAAATAAAGTTTGCATCAGTGAAATTTTAAATTAAAATGTTAATTAAAATCCAGAGCAAAACAATGTTTTTGTGATTACTTCAACTGTTTTGCTCTACTAAAACCATTCAGTAGTCAACACAAGCTTGGTAAACATTTTAGCCAGACCAAAGCTGTGCTTTGCTGGTGAAAAGCATTGAGGCTTGAACATTTATTTCTAAACATATTCTGTTGCTCTTCCATGGTGTGCATCCAGCCTAGGCTGTTGGCTCACTCTCAAATGTGAGCTCTGCTGGCAGCAACGAAATCCAGCCTGGCTCTCATGGGACTTGCTTTGCTCTACATAAGCCACTGCAAGACCTGCCTTTAAAGGAAAGTCTGGTGGAGCGGTACAAAACAAGCTGGCTAATGCATAGACAGTCTGCTAGTTCCAGGGAGTCTCCTGACTGAGATGTGCCACATTTTGAACTGTAGTCTTAGGGGGTGGTGGAGAGAATGCGTTACGAGAATGCGTCACCACATCTCTATGTTTCAGATTAGTCTACCTGCGATTGCTATGGCTAGATGGGTTTGGTTACAGAGAAGTGACCTGGAGTATCATTAACACCATGGTTAGATGCCTGAGGTTATACTGGAAATGGCTATAGTCGTCCAGTCCTGGCCCTAAAGGCAGGAGAGATGTCAGCAACCAGGAGGCAAGAGGCAAATAGTAATAAACCCCAGGTATCCATATACTGATGCATAAAAGCACATCTAAAATACCACCCTAGTAGATATTAGAAACAAATCCTTGTCTCAAGCAGAATAAAAGCCTTTACAAGGAATTAATAACCTAAACAAAGCCTTTAACATGGTTTAGGGAAGAAAATGTTAGAGAAGATCATAAAATTTATCAAACTGCTCAGACAAGATCCAGCTGGTTGTTTCACAGTAGCTGCACCTCATACTGCCTTGTCAGGCAGGTCATTTGATAAGCTGAAGGCATTTCTATGAACAAAACTATGACTGCTAATCAAATACACAAAGAAGAATAAAGATGCACACTTGAACCCTTAAAATTTATAAATATTCTTCTTTAAAATCAGTGCTTTCAACATCATCTGCCTTAATACCTTTTTTTTTTTGAAAAGGCATTAGAAATCTGAAGTATTGCAATTCCCAGACTTTAAACTGCATATTGTGAACAAACTAACTACTCAAATGACAGTGGTTATTGCCACTTATTTCCCTCCAATATTCTTTTCAAAATTTCACTGAAACTCAGATGTGTAACAGTAAGCTAACACTGTATTTTTGAACATGTGCTATCTTAGTCTCCTCATGTTATTTCACAAAGAGTACTTTGCCCATGCGAAATATCAAGAAAGTAGTTTCAGATGCATCTTTATTAGAGTATAGTCTTTCTCAAAAATAATAAACGTACTAACACTGGTTACCACAATACAGCAGCATACCCAGAGCAGGCAATATACCTCTTTATTTTTGTGGAAATTGGAATAAGCAGCAAAATTCTTATTTCACTGAACCAAGTGTTCAGTTAGTTTAAACTGGTTGTTTACATTTTCTTTTTTTCTCCCTTGCTCTACATTCCTTTCCCCATGTCTCACAGAGCACTGCTTTCTTTATGATACATATTCCCTGATACTCATTCATGTGTCCTTATGTCAGAATCCATCCATGTAGAGTCCTGTTCTCTCTCACAGAATTTTATACAGCATTGTGGAAGACTTGTTCCATATTTGAGCTGTTTTAGCCATCAGTGCTAAAGTACAATGGCTTCTAGTTGTCTGTAAACAGCTTTGTCTGTAGGGCTTGAAGGGCAGTTTAGTTTTCCTGAAGCACAGCACAAATGGGATGCAGTTGAATAGACATTGTAATGTAGTCAAAATGCTATAGGGCCTTTTCACTGTGCCAAAACGAGAACCATGAAATTTTCCTATTTCTTTTCTGCATAAATTGAGATGATTTTTAGTCTTCAGAGAAAAAAAAACAGTGCAAAGGAAATTACACTGAGCTAGAAGATAGGGATGGCGGGCAGAATGAAACCAAATAATCCAAGGGGAAACGATTAGCAACCTGCTACACCACTTAGACACGCACAGGTCTATGGGGCCAGATGGAATCCGCTGAAGGGCATTGAGGCAGCTGGCAGAAGTGCTCACTGAGCCATTTTCAATCGTTTATCAGCAGTCCTGGCTAAACAGGGAGGTCCAAGTCGACTGAAGTTTAGAAAATGTGACACTCACATAAAAGGTGGGCCAGAAGGAGGATCTGGGGAACTATGGTTCTGTCAGTCTCACCTCATAGCCAATATTCTCCTGGAGAAACTAGCTGCACATAGACTGGGTGGGAGTACTCTTTGCTGGGTAAAAAACTGGCTGGATGGCTGGGCCCAAAGTGTTGTAGTGAAAGGAGTTTAATCCAGTTGGTGGCTGGTGACAAGTGGTGTTTCGCAGGGCTCAGCAGTTCTGTTTAATATCTTCAGTGATGATCTGGATGAGGGCTTTGAGTGTACCCTCAGTAAGTTTGCAGACAACACCAAGCTGGCTGGGAGTGTTGATCTGCTGGAGGCTAGGAAGGCTCTGCAGACGGATCTGGACAGGCTGAATCAGGGGGTTGAGGCCAACTGTATGTGGTTCAACAAGGCAGAGTGCTGGGTCCTACACTTGGGTCACAACAACCCCATGCAGTGAAGAATGCTTGGGGAAGCATGGCTGGAAAGCTGCTGGGTGGAAAAGGACCTGGGGGTGTGTGTTGTGGTTTAAGCCCAGCCAGCAACTCAGAATCATGCAGCCGCTTGCTCACTCCTCCCCTCCTTCCCCCTGGCTTGTGGTGAGATGGGAAGGAAAATCAAAAGACTGTAAACCCCATGGGTTGAGATAAGAACAGTCCAATAACTAAAGTATAATACAGAACTGTTACTGCCACCACTAATAACAATAATGATAAGGGAAATAACAAGGGGAGAGAATACAAAACTAAAAAGGGAAGGGAAAAAAAAAAACAACAATAAACACAAGTGATGCACAATACAATTGCTCACCACCCACTGACTGGTACCCAGCCCAACCCAAGCAGTGATCTGGTAGCTTCCGGATAGCTCCCCCCAGTTTATGTACTGGGCGTGACGTTCTGTGGTATGGAATACCTCTCTGGCTAGTTTGGGTCAGGTGTCCTGTCTCTGCTTCTTCCCAGCTTCCCGTGCCCCTCCTCACTGGCAGAGCACGAGAGACTGAAAAATCCTTTATCAGGGTAAGCATTACTTAGCAATAACTAAAACATCAGTGTGTTATCAGCATTGTTCTCAGGCTAAAGCCGAAAACAGCAGGACACCAGCTGCTAAGGAGAAGAATAACTGTTTCAAATGAATGGTAAGTTACCCTGTCAACCAGCCAACAGGGTGTTGGTTGATAGCAGCTGAACATGAGCCAGCTTCTGCCCCGGTGGCCAAGAAGGCCAACGACATCCTGACCTGTATCAGAAATAGTGTGGCCAACTATCACTAAGAGCAGTGATCATCCTCCTGTACTTGGCACTGATGAGGCCACTTCTTCAATCCTGTGTTCATTTTTGGGCCCCTCACTCATTAAAGACATGGAGGTGCTGGAGAGGGCCCAGAAATGGGCAGCAAAGCTGGTGCAGGGTCTGAGGGAACTGGGATTGTTTAGCCTGGAGGAAAGGAGGCTCAGGGGGACCTTACTGCTTTCTACAACTACTTGAAAGAAGATTGTAGCAAGGTGGGGGTAGGTCTCTTCCCCCAGGTAACAAGTGAGAAGACAAGAGGAAATGGCTTCAAGTTGCACCAGAGAAGGTTTAGATTGGGTGTTAGGAAAAATTTCTTCACCAAAAAGACTGTCAGGCATTAGAACAGGCTTCCCACGGAGGTGGTTGGGTCACCATCTCTGAAGGTATTTAAAAGACGTGTAGATGTGGTGCTTAGGGACACAGTTTATTGGTGCCCTTGACAGTGCTAGGTTAACGGTCGGACTTGACGACTGTAAAGGTCTTTTCCAATCTAAATGATTCTATGATTCTATATTTTCTACACTTTGAAGAATAATAGCTTTGAGGAATACCATCATTCATTTGTAGCGTTTTATGAAACTGGCTTTCTTCCACAGTCAGGCTGACAGAATTTTCAATAGCTACTGCATAACTATGTAAGTGAAACTTCTGAAAGTAACACAGAAACTAAAAACTGTCCTTCCTAAATGTAGTTTGCTAATTTGCTAAATGCTTCAGGTGTAGGTAACTAATTTTCAGAGCTGAATGGTACTTCCACTTTTAAAAATTATTAAATATACTTCACGCATTTACCAGTTAAGATGTTCCCTTGTAACTTTCTTCATAAGATAATTTGGTTTTACAATTTTAGTGGCATTTGAATACACGTTTAACAAGAATCTCTTGGGCCTCTGAAGGCACAGTGCATAAAAATGTTCTGAGTAAATAATGAGGGACGTAATGTGAATTCAGGCTTTAAGCTGAGCAATGTTCTGTTGCTTGTTGTGGTGTAGGTATCTTGTTTTACATTATGCTCTCATTCATCATATATAAATAACTTTGCAGTTGTTATTTCCTTCCAGCTTAAGCAAATTCTACCTGTGGTAGCCAAGGACAAAATTAGCTCAGTAGAAAGCTAAAATTATTTTTAAATATATGCTTGTTTATTTTGCTAGAGTAAAAAAAAAAAAAAAAAATCTTCGTATGAAACCAGTGTATTTTTGCCATAATTTCAGAAGCAAATTTTTCTGAAATGTATTTCGCTCTTCAAGTATTCCAAACTAAACATTTGTTGCTATGCTTTAGCCTGAAATACCCACCATATGATACTGGGCAAGATAATTTGTATTGTTCTATAATGTTTTGTTCTCTCAGATATTTTTTATTAAGTCATTCAGGTGGGGTTTTTATTATACACTTTTGTTACTGTTATTTATGGGATTTTTTTCACTCCTGGAGGCAAAAAGAAATAAAATCCCCAAACTTCTTGTGAATGTGATCTGTTTTACAAAAATTAAGGTGTTAACACTGTAAGAGATTGCTTGCTTTGTTTTTTAGGTGTACCAGTCTCTTGAAAATTTTAGCATTAGAGAATACCTCAATAGTGTGTGTAATCAGACAATGAAAACTTCATAAATGCAGCTGAGAAACAAAATAGGGAAAATTGGAACATTTGAAGAGAAATGGAAAATTTAACGGGCAAAGGCAACATTCCTTATTTACTTTCTGCAAAGATCACTGGGCCTTAGCTCCTTTATTTATGGGTCTATATATCTCAGATACAGTAGAAGCTGGAAAACACCTGCATCTACTATTTACAGATGTGTAAATCATAGAATAGTTAAATGAAAGCATCAATACTTTAAACCATACTCATATTAAAAGATAATTATATCTATAAATGGACACCTCTACCTTTGTGAGTACAAAACGTCACATTTCCAGAGTTATTTTTCCATAGCTGTTTGCCATTCATGCTCATTGAGGCTGAAATGTGGATATTTCCATATAAGAACAGCGATGGGAAGCCATAGAAAAACCTTTGCTACAAACTTGTTCCAAGATCCTGCTGGTGCTCTGTTTAGCCTTTGTCTTTATACTTCCACATACTTACCAATAGAGACCTCCTCACAAGACTTTAAGGCAACAACTGGAGAAGCCTTTCTTCTGAATGGTCAATATAGCCCATCCAACAGTTCTTAGACTAGGGCCGACCCACCTAACATGCTTCAGGACCTGTAGCTGGCTGATAACAGAACACAATATTTAGTAATAGAAGTGATTTAAGAATATTCAACTATATTAGCGAGTATGCCAAGTCTTAGAGGACAGCCCAGTGCTGAACATACAGTTCAGTTCTTAAAGATGCCATGACAGCTTTTTCCTGCCCTAGATAATGCCATCAGATCACTGCCTGTTGCCTGTTAGCTCTGTGCACAACTTGACATAAATCTCTGTCTGCAGATATGTGAGTCCTCTGGTGTAAAAACACTGAGCTGCCGCAATACATGCTCACCTGCATGCTTTATGTTGCCATGCTCAAGCATAACGCTCAGAGAAGAAGAGTACTTTCTTAAAAGATACTAAAAGACTAGTTAATGTACTGTGTCTGACCTACCATGGAAACACTTTCTAATATTTATTTTACATTATTTCTTCTTCTCTGATGCCACAAAGTAGGACAAATAGAGCCATGCAAACAGGGAGGCATTAGCTTGTATCCAAGGATAAATTTGACAATAATTACTTCTGCCATAAATCTTGCAGTCCATATGGATAAGGTACAATACTGGCACTGATATCTACAGGTCCATCTGCACGGAGCCTCATTTTACTGCATAAGGTAAAGCTTTGTAGATCCAGCCATCTGTTTTCAGTGCTGTTTGTTCCCCAGAACCTCTAAGTAAGGCTGGCCAATAAAGATAGAATGTAAAGAATTCCTCTATTGATTGAATTTAAAAAATAATGTGAAAGGACACAAAATTGTATTTTTAAATTATATTTTATGCCCCTAAAACTATTTAAAATAATAAAAGAATGCTTCATCCCTAGCAGTGTTCAAGGCCAGGTTGGACAGAGCCTTGTTTGACATGGTTTAGTGTGAGATGTCCCTTCCCATGGCGGGGGGGTGGGAACTAGATGATCTTAAGGTCCTTTCCAACCCTAACTATTGTGTGATTCTATGATTCTATGCATCATTTGACTATAATAATGGCATTTGCTAAATGTAGTTGCAAAGACCTAATCCTTCTTCACTTTGCTGTAGAACACAGCTTTTCCACCAAAGCCAATAGAGTGGCAGCACTACAGAATCAGGCTTCCTTTTCCATGGATTTGCTGCCCTTGTAAAGGAAAAAAAAAATTGGTTTTACTCTCCCAGTGATTTTCTTTTGTTGAGGACCAATGGATATTTAAAAAAATATTATCCCTCCCTCCTTTGTAGGGTAACAAAGGATTCTTAACACATTTAGTAATACCCACTTGAATACTTTTGATTAGTCACAGACATATATATATATATATATATATATATATATATATATAATGTGAAAAAGCCATTCAGTGAGAAAATTCATGGATCAATAACAGGTTTGGTGCATTCCATAAATCCAGTACACTAACAGTCTGAAACTGTGAGGTGCTGGAAGATGCTGGAAGGTACTTCTGCTTTTTCTAGCTTGTGATGAAGTGTTCAGAACTGATATAATTTTTCATGTGAAGAAGTAGTAATGATGTAATCACTGTTGTAATCACTGTTCCTCAGGTATTAATTCCTAGAAGAGAAGTAGCAATATGCTTATTGATTTAACAAAGTTTCATAGTAAATGCAACAGTAGTTTAACAAGATTTGATGGCAAGGTACACTTGAATATTTACTGAATAGAGGATAGGGTCAGACAAAACTGTCAGGGACACCCACCTGTTGAGTCATGAAGTTCAGAAAAGGTACCATTGCTTCCACTTTTGGAAGGTGCAGGTCTGGTGTTTCTTCTGCATTCCAAATCATAGAATCATAGAATAGTTAGGGTTGGAAAGAACCTTAAGATCGTCTAGTTCCAGCTCCCCTGCCATGGGCAGGAATGCCTCCCACTAAACCATGTCACCCAAGGCTCTGTCCAACCTGGCCTTGAACACTGCCAGGAGTGGAGAATTCACAACCACCCTGGGCAACCCATTCCAGTGCCTCACCACCCTCACTGTAAAAAAATTCTTCCTTATATCCAACCTAAACTTCCCCTGTCTGAGTCTGAACCTGTTACCCCTGGTCCTATTGCTACAATCCCTGATGAAAAGTCCTTCTCCAGCATCCTTGTAGGCCCCCTTCAGGTATTGGAAGGCTGCTATGAGGTCTCCACGCAGCCTTCTCTTCTCCAGGCTGAACAGCCCCAACTTTCTCAGCCTGTCTTCATATGGGAGGTGCTTGAACCCTCTTATCATCCCTGTGTCCCTCCTCTGGACTGCTTCAACAGCTACATGTCCTTCTTGTGTTGAGGACACCAGAAGTGCACACAGTACTCCAAGTGGGGTCTCATGAGAGCAGGGTAATCTTCATTTAGCACAAGGAGCTCCATGAGACAAGTTCTTACAAAATTCTCAGTTTTTAAACTGGAATTAGGATGTGTGAAGTAAAATTTAGAACAATTTATTCCTCAAAGATTTATGAGTACTTTCATGGCAGAGATCAGTTTTGTATAAATGGGTGTCCATGCAGAACAGCTATGTGCCTGTTTTTACAATGTTCCTAAGATTATAGCTCCTAACATTTCTGTATAAGTATTTATGAGTTTAGCATCTATTGTCCTTTGATCATAGAACTACTACTGGTTTTTAAAGTTTAATAAATACTGTTTGCTGAGTAACAAACTGGAGAGGAACTAATCATTCTTTTTCAATTAGCCTTATCTGGTATCTCATCTCAACAGCTACCGTTACAATCAACTTCTAAGAAGACTCACAAGCTACAAAATGTATTAATCTTATCCAGAAAATAAATAAAGTGTTTCGTATTGGAAGATGAATAGGCAAATCTCATTGTAGGTAAATATTATTAATAGTTTTTCAAGTCAGTCCATTTCTGCAGCACAAAACAATTAAATATAGCAGAGCTGGAAGAAGTATGTAAGAAAGTTGGACTGTGGTTGAGAGTATGTAGGTTAATCTGTAATTCAGCAGGTGGCTGGTTAAAAAGCATGAGCCTTACTTGTAAAGTCAACGTCATTAGTTTTAAATAGATGTTACCACAAACTCAGAATCTCCACAACTGTTCATTAATCACTAGGCACCAAGGTGTAATTTTCATATAAAGACCTATCACATCTGTCCCCTCATCTGCTCTCTATGAGTCATTAGTTTTTCAAATTTATGGAACAAAGAAAATCCATTAATATTCTGCAGTCAGATAAAAGGTAAACACTAAAGTCCTTTAAAACCAGTTTCAAGTACTTTGACTGGTATATTTGCATTATTTACAGGTTGGTTGAGTTGCTGCAGGAGACTCATCAAACTTCCTTCAGCTAAAAAACAATTGTTATGTCAATCTAAAGTGATGAAATTGCCCCAGGAGACTAAGACAATTTAGAAATAGAGGTGTAGTGAATATCATGAGTAACAAATGAAAAGAAACTTCTATTTTGTCAATTTGTATAGGCAATAGCATCCCAGAATCAAAGTCACATTTAATCAATTAGCACTGATTTTTCAGCAGTAAGAACAAAATAATATTGCCTAGAGCTTTATCTACTGAAAATTCCATTACAAAACCATTATTAAACTCTAATATTCAGTGATCACTACAAGAATATAATTGAAATCAACATCAATAAAATTTTGATCTTGCATTATGCATAGAAAAGTATTCTAAGGTTTGACATAATGACTGCATTTTTTTAATAGTATACTATTTATTTTTTTTTTTTTTAGTTAGATTTCTAAGCAAAACCTGTTTAAAGAGATTTGTAAATACATTTTCTAGAATCATGGGTAAACTGAATAGAATTTAAAGAATACATCAGTGCAATTAGTAACAAGTTCAATCAAATTTTGTACTATATCAAATCACTCCTTCCACCAAATTATGTGAATGTTTCAGACTACCCTACTCTAAAGAGACTGCAGTAGCACAGTCCTAGCAGTACTGCATGCACCTAAAAGAAATAAATGAGAAATATGAACAAAAGTATTAAAAAATAAATTTTTCTTCTTGCCTTTTTCCGAAGCATAGGCTTTTAAAACTAGTTACTTTATTAAAATCGTTATCCACTGGCTATTTGTGCATTGTAGAGTAGGAAGGGGACTAAAAATATTGATCACCCTTTTTGGCTCAGAAATGGTTGAAAACAATACAGACAAATCTTTCACAGTGCTTGGGATATATAAATTAAGACAGTTTTAATGAACCTTTTTTTTTATTAATTGAAGATACCTGTATAATTTTTTACAGTTATTAATACTAAAAAAAGTAGAACTGTATCATGCATGTAGCTTGGGTCATCTATAGTCAAACATGTTTCTAATCTAAAATGCATCTTTCTATATCTGTCATCTATTTAAAGTCTGATATGAAATACGTAATCTAATACCAAAGTAATATCTATCTTATATGTACAAGGATTAGTAGTTTTATCCATCCTTGTGCCTGTTAGATATGTACAATGTTAGGATTCAGGTACATTAGATATGTACCTGGATACTAAGAAATAAAGGATAAAGTAAAAATGGTCTTAATTTGGCTATCGTGCTGTGTAGCATTTATATAATGAATTAATACTGTTTTCCAATATTCAGATTTTTAATTATAAAAAATTTGTATGCACATGGATAATCCCATGTGCATTTGAGAAACAGACACTATTAGATGCTGCTTAACATTTTTTTGGGGGAAGGAAATGATATATGTTATATTCAAAGACTAAAATGTTTTTGTAATCTAAAATGTCTTGGATCCTCAGCACTACAGTACTTGTTATGAATACAAGGTTTTATCTATTTCAATCAGAGAAGATTGAAGATCTTCTAGAGGATGCTGTGTTAGTGTGCACTGGGGAAATTGTCATACAGAGACTTCAAGATGTGAAATTGTAGTGGATTCATCATATAAATTGCTGTCTGGGGATAAAGGGTCAAGTCTTTATAATACGAAATGAGATCTTTCCTAGTTTCCTTATAGCATGAACGATTTAATGTATATGGATAAAATGTTGGGTGGTTTGTTTGGTTTTTTTTTCCTTTTTTGGAGTGGTGATTAGAGAGTGAATCTAGTGAATCTGTACTGATGAAAAGTTGGCTTATGCTCAAAGTGCAAATTCTCTTTCTTTAAAATGATCCTCAAACTGACTTTATGCATGAAATGTTAAAAAGTCACTTTTGTCAATAACTTTAGAAAATTCTTTGACTTGACTCATGAATCAAACAAATACTTTACCGATACCTTGGGAGTATCCAGAGGAAACAAAAATGTAGTTGGCATTGGCTTGGAACACTCATAAATCCTAACGGGGTTTCTGTGAAGCTTGGGATCCGTTATATCAGGTATATGTATATCAAGTATTTTACTGTTTTGCCAGAGCAGCTGAGAAAAATATGAACATTTTTAAAAATTAAAAATGTTCAAAACCTGGATCTAATCAATTTAGCTTATCTATTTTGGGGAAAGCTGAACTCACTTTCCAAATTACATTGGCTGGGGTGAATTTAGTTCCATTGACTTCACTTTAATGCACATGGAAAAATGCATGTGGACACCTATAGGTCACCAGCTCTCCTCTGTTCCCACCTTGCTCCACACTAGCAGTATTAATAAAGAGAGGAAAGGAATTTAACTGTGTGTAAAGTTATAGCAAAGTATTGTTCCTTTTGGCAATACCTATCATGACAGCTTGAATCCATGGTAAGCACAGATCTGAAACTCTTCCCCTTTACTCAGACATCTGGGTGAAATAGGAAAATATTGAGTGCAATTATTCTTGATTTTTGCACGGAAGAGCGGACAAAATCATAACCAAGTCCATTGCAAGTTATTATAATGGTGTGATATTCTGCTCCTGTCTATGGTGTATTACTAAATTAAATAGCTACAATAGTGATATTTGCTTTGAAGCGATGTGATATGGCCTCTTCAGTTTTATGTAATTAAAGCATTCCATATCAATAGGAAAGGCATAATTTATGGCTATTTTATTTCATGTCTATAGTTTCAATGATATATATAAAGTTTAAAGTGGAACTAGAAGTAATTTTATACTGAATATCCAGTCGACAAAGCAATAATGATCAGCTATATATTAAAAAATGAAAATTAAAAATTAGGTTTTATCTTGGAAAATCATAATTTACAAAATAAAGTGTAGAAAAGAAATGACCTCCTGAATAATCTGTTTTTCTGGGAATCCTGTGGTAAAGAAAACAATTTTGGTTCTATGTACTAGGCTATAATCCCTAAATTAACCTTGAGCTGAATAATTATATTTGTTGCAGTCCTATTTTGGAAAGAGAGAATTTAAATTAATTAAAATATGCAGCACTACCCCCTCATGCCTCCCGCCTCCTTAATTTATTTACTTTGACCAGACCAGTTGATGTTGCTAGATTTCATACTTAGAGAAATGTTTCATAGAATCATAGAATCGTAGAATAGTTAGGGTTGGAAAGGACCTCAAGATCATCTAGTTCCAACCCCCCTGCCATGGGCAGGGACACCTCACATTAAACCATGCCACCCAAGACTTCGTCCAGCCTGGCCTTGAAATCTGGATGGAGCATTCACAACCTCCCTGGGCAACCCATTCCAGTGCCTCATCACCCTTACAGTAAAGAATTTCCTCCTTATATCCAATCTAAACTTCCCCTGTTTAAGTTTGAACCCATTACCCCTTGTCCTGTCACTACAGTCCCTGACGAAGAGTCCCTCCCCAGCATCCCTATAGGCCCCCTTCAGGTACTGGAAGGCTGCTATGAGGTCTCCACGCAGCCTTCTCTTCTCCAGGCTGAACAGCCCCAACTTTCTCAGCCTATCTTCATATGGGAGGTGCTCCAGTCCCCTGATCATCCTTGTGGCCTCCCCTGCAATTGTACCAACAGTTCCATGTCCTTTTTATGTTGAGGACACCAGAACTGCACACAATACTCCAGCTGAGGTCTCACACAAGAGCAGAGTAGAGGGGCAGGATCACCTCCTTCGATGTGCTGGTCACGCTGCTTTTGATGCGGCCCAGGATATGGTTGGCTTTCTGGTCTGCGAGCGCACACTGCTGGCCCATGTTCATTTTCTCATCGACCAGCACCCCAAGTCCTTCTCTGCAGGGCTGCTCTGAATCTCTTCTCCGCCCAATTTGTAGCTGTGCCTGGGATTGCTCTGACCCAGGTGTAGGACCTTGCACTTGTCATGGTTGAACTTAATAAGGTTGGTATCAGCCCACCTCACAAGCGTGTCAAGGTCCCTCTGGATGGCATCCCTTCCCTCCAGCATATCAACCAGACCACACAGCTTGGTGTCATTGGCAAACTTGCTGAGAGTGCACTCAATCCCACTGTCCATGTCAGCGATGAAGATGTTAAACAAGGCCGGTCCCAACACCGATCCCTGAGGGACACCACTCGTTACCGGTCTCCAGCCGGACATTGAGCCATTGACCACAACTCTTTGCGTGATATCTAATAACTTTGTATTATTGGCTATGGAAGATGAGATATGGCAAGAAAATGGTTATCTCTTTAATAGGAGAGGTTTTGAATTTTTCTTGCTTTTTAAATTTATTTACTTGCAAATTTATCCATCTATTAAAATACTATTTTGTATGCCTGGTGCAGTTGACATAGAATTGTATCAATGTTCAGAAGTGTGGTTTTCCATACGTCTTGTCAAAACCTGTTTTTAGTATAAAATTAGATTCTGGTTCAATAATAGAAAGTAGAAACAGCTCTGTAGCTTTTTGGTGCTGAATATACTATATTGCCTCCTCTAGTGTGTGCTTCCCTGTCATGATTACACATTTTGTTCCAGTGTGTTCTGAAGTCATGTCTCCATGACTTTGGGGTTTGCAATCGGACATGTTGTCATATTTCAGAGTAAAGAGCCTGCTGGGATAGCATTGAGAAATGCAAGAAATGAAGGGGCTAGACTTAGTGCAATCTGCTCCTCGATACTCTGTTGAAATAACACCTGTGCAATCTTTCCATTTGCACCTGGGCATTGAAGTCTAGCTGGCTCTGAAAACATGCCTGGAAGAATGTGAACAAAACACCAGTATATGTGACAAAGGCTGCATGGATCAATGCATAATGCCATAACACAATCCCATTTTATTAGGTTGTAGAAATGTATATTTCACATTAATAATATTACTTTTCAGACATTAATAATATGAATCTAACTGTAGAAAAGCCTTTAAGCACACCTTTGTGTTCACCCGTAACACTTTTTCACATGCTTAGCCTTACACTTGTGCTTTGAAAACACTCAGGCATATAACTAAAATCAAGAATGAATAGTGATGCATTTTTAAGGAGGCACTTTCTTAAGTTTGGCCTGTTATTTAAGTTGTGGTGGCAGTTGCTAAGCTCACTTGGGGGACTTTGCAAGTTAAGTGAATCTTTCTGCAAAACAAGGATAAGAAGATAAAACGCTGTCAACTTTCTAAGGCAAATAAAACAACAGCATTAGAGTGAGGACATAAGACTGGGTATTTTCAAGGTTGAAGGAGACTTGCTTCTGGAAACATCTCATCTCAGCCAAGTAAAAGACAGCTTGTCTTAACTAGGGTCCTTTGTGTAAGAGCACAGGGTCTGCCAAATTGATTCAGTAAGGGTCTTTGCTTCAGCCTCTGAGCTCTTGTGGAGTAAGATCTGCCCATCTCCTCAAGTGCAAACGAGAAAAATCCTCCTAGTGGAGGGGGCAGCTATTGAGTGCTCCAAGGCAGTGATAGCACTGGTGGTGTGACCTGTGTGCTGAGAAACCTGTGAGCATCTTGGTAAATGTGTTCTGTCCACTCATGGCTTACTGGAGTTCAGGAGTTTACCTCTAGGTTACCTGGAAAACAGAAAACCTGAATGGCGACATATCACCTCTTGCTGTGTAAAGCATTAAAAAAAAATAAAGTCAGCCATCAATGACAAAGGATTATTAGTTTCTTTAAAATAACTATTATGAGATTAGACTATGGTATGAGGTTTGTAAATGAAAGACTTTATTGTTTTAATGGCCTATGTTTCTTTTTCTACCCTCCTTCTTATTAATCAAAATTAAGATTCTAAGCTTCATTCCTTAGAATGTTTCTATGAAATGTGTGACTTAGATCTAAAGCTTAAAAGGTTGCCATGCCAAGCTACTACAAAAGAGGTTTTCTAATCAATCAGAACTTTCAAATTTTTCTACAGTCTGGCATTTCACAGTCCTGCAAACTGCAAGCTCTTATAAGCTGTTTTAGCAGTGGATGTCAGTAAAAATTAGAACAGAAGAACAGGAATTTCATCAGTGCTTCATTCTGTTCAGACAGTTTTCACATAATTTCATAGGTGGCACCACTATTCATACATTTGAATTGATCATGGTAATGCCTCTGTGCACTGACAATTGCTACAAATGAGATAAAAAGGAACATTTAGTTATCAGATAATATCTTCTCTGTTTAAAATTCTCTCCAAAAATAAATGAGAAAATAACTGTCAGGAATTAATACTGAAGGGCACTAAATCTGTAGCTGTCATTATGTATTAAAAATATCCACAATTATTATTAGCTCTGAGGAATTTTCTGACATATGAATGGGCCAAAGAATCAGGCAAAACATACACACACCAATTAATAAGCTTCATAAAATGAATACATAATTAAATAAAATTTAAAATAAAACTATGTGAAATACAACAAAATGTAAGGTGTGAACACCAATGCAGAGCTTTTTGCTGAGCTCTAAACAAATTGAATCGGAGTAGACAGCCTACCACACGCTAAAGTCAATATTCTCCTCTCTGATTTCTACTGTGTAGTCCTGCGCAGAAACAACACACAGAAATCTGTGAGTTTGAAGATTAATTGCATTGCCCAGGGAAATACAACAATATAATTTGTGAGAAATGTGCTCTGGACATATACTTGAATGAGCATTTCTTGAGTTTTAGTGTATAATGCTGTTTAATCTTTTTAATAATTAATTATTAATTTAATGCATAACATTGAATTTCATATGTGATATTATTTATTTCCAGTAGAATGTTTTTACAGACATGTTCTCTGTAACGTTTGCATTCTAATTCATTGAGGTCTTTAATCTAGGTACTGAAAGAACTGGACAAAACCTCTGCTTTTGGGTACTCGTTCCTTATTTCTTTCTCCAGCTCTTACTGCTGAGATTAGTACCCATGTAGCTGGACAGTGAACCTGGACAGAGTCAGATCTAAGCTAAAACTGTCACAGCCCAAAAGGGAGAGTAAAGGTTAATTTAACTCAGTCCAGTTTGTTGCATGGCTCCATAAGTGCTTTTTTTGTTTTATGAGAGAGGGAGCAAGGGACTGCTGGGTAATGAAGAGTGAGGGTAAAATCAGAGATTATACAAGTTTATGCAAGCTTGAAGTGTTCACAGAGCGAGTGTTTCTATTGGTAATCTGATTCCATCACTACTATGCAGTTTCAGAACAAGAAATGGTTTTAAAATTCTAGACTTTAATAAGAAAATTGCTAAAAGGAAATACAGCATAGAATGAATCGCATTGTGACAATGAAGTTTTGTCTACTATTGTGTGTACTTTTTTTTTATCCAGCTGAATTAGCTAACTACTTCTCTCTCTCCTTAAAATAAAGCATTATGTACAAATCATCTCAGGAAAAAAGGCGGTCATCAGTAAAAGGAAATGTATTTCTCTTAATGCAAAGTATTACTATTTTATAACATAACATTATAACATAACTATAACATTTAGCTCATTATGTGCAATATAACCCTTAGAAATAAAACAGTGGCAGTCTTTTTGAGGTAGAATGTTCACATATGATTTAAAATATAAATGACTGGATATTACTGAAAGATGAATCAAAGACAAAATACTGTTTCTACTATTTAAGACTGTATACATGCTGCAGGGGGAGACAGCATTTTTTTCTACAGTGAAATAAAAGTACAGTTTTAAAAGCAGGAACAAAAAAAAAAAAAAAAAAAAAAAAGTGTCTGGGAGAGATCTCTCTGATCCTGAAGTCCCAATGCCTTGTTACAGCAGGCAGCAGCATCATATAATTCTATCTGAAAAGATATCAGGTTCCTACATCAGCTCCTTGCTTTGCTGCTTGAAAGCCTTTAGCAGAATCCCACTCCTTTAATAGTCAAAACCCTCCAATTTTTCCCCTCAAGTTAATTCAAGTGAGCAATTAGTTTATCTGTCTAGAGAATCCACATTTGTTTGCCAAAGTCTGGATATCCTAGGATCTTAGAAATCTCATTTTATCCCTGTTTTGCCACCTCCAAGACACATTCTTTATAAAGAAAGGTAATATAACATGCCATGACAACATTAATTGCTAATTCTGCCTTTCCAAAGTGAGGCTTTGCTTAGCAAGATGAAGTGGCAGTATAAAATGACTAAAAGTTTTCTTTCTTTCATGTACCTTGGTGGGATATTCAGGGAGTTCACTGGAGAAAGGCATGGGTGCATTTTCTTTTTCAGCAGTGGAAGCACTTGGAGTTGGCTCTGACAGTAGACCTGCTTCTTCCTGTGTTGCTTGTCTCTCGTGTTAAAGTGTCAGATGAGGTGCTGACATAAAGATATCACAGACTCACCTTTGAATTTTGCTGGTTTTTTAATCTATAAGAAAGACATACCAGGGAGCATTTCCGAAGTCACTAAATATGTGGCCACATTGTCTTGGTGGGGGATGAAAGTAGAGCTGTGATAGTATTAGCCACTGTGTGCTACTTTTCCTTGGGGCCAACTAATAGTCCATGGTCCATTTTATTACCAACTATAAATAATTATAGTCAAAAGGACTTGGCTTTAAGTTTTGTTTCTATTCTCAGACTGGTGAAACAGCTCACTTATTTTTTGTTTTCTAGACCATACCCACTATTCCTCTTTATCTTGGCTTGACAGGAACTCACATGAGCTCATGTCAATGGTGTGTATAATGTTACACAGCCGCAATACTGTCACAATGAGAATTGGTTGATGCAGTGGTGAGCTCGCTGAAAAATAAACATCTTTTTTAGCTACAACAACACAGCTGTGTTTTCTCAAACAGTGCACAACAGTTCATGTATTCCGTGCTTGTGGAGTGCCATGCATAGATCATTGTTTCTTTAGAAAAGTTACTC
Organism: Lathamus discolor; assembly: GCF_037157495.1. Lineage (NCBI taxonomy): Eukaryota > Metazoa > Chordata > Aves > Psittaciformes > Psittacidae > Lathamus > Lathamus discolor. The sequence goes on from NC_088884.1 coordinate 18,246,598, forward strand.
AAAAGGGGTATGATTTTTAAAAACAGATTTGTAATTTCTTCAGTAATTTGTTAAATTTCTTACTAGCTTTTCCAGTTGTTGGCTATCAGTCTGATAAATCCTCTAGAATTATTTCTTTCACTTGACTTGATAACATATTCAAAATTCTATTGTATAAAGATTTGCAAAAGCACACAATGACTTTTGTTTATCAAGATGAAAGTTAAAATCTCTCTGTGAACACTCCTAACAGATAGTTCTGATGTTTGTGAAGAGCAAAGTTGTGGGTGTAACACAATTCTAATTTATGTACAAAATCTATTCTGTATTTGCAAAATTATCTTTCACTAAAAAGTATATTGTTCATAAAACCTACTTGCATTCCAGGGGCTGCCATATCTTCATTTTCTATGTGACGGTACTTTTATAGTAACATACTACCTACAGCTGCTAACGCATTTCATCTAGGTTGTTAGAATATTCTCCTCTTAGAACAAGGAAGTTTGGTACATTGTTGTGGTTTAAACCCAGTCAGCCACACAGTTTCCACTCCCTCCCTGCTCTTTCTTTCCTTCCCCCCACCCCGCCCCGCTCCTGGAGGGGTGGGGAGGAGAATCGGAAGAATGTAACTCCCATGGGTTGAGATAAGAACAGTCCAGTAACTAAGGTATAACACGAATCACTACTGCTACCACCAATGATGACAGCAGAAATAACAAGGGAGGAGAATATGATACCACCTGCCGAAACAAGCCTGACCCAGAAAAGAGCGAGTGCCCTTCCGGGTAACTCCCAGTTACCTCCCCGGGCATGACATGTTGTGGTATGGAATACCTCTTTGGCTAGTTTGGGACAGGTATCCTGTCTCTGCTTCCTCCCGGCCTCCCCTCGTCCCTGGCAGAGCGTGGGACTCACAAAGTCCTTGGTCAGAGTAGACATTACTTAGCAACAGCTAAAAACATCAGTGTTATCACCTCTGTTCCCAGGCTGAAAGTCAAAACACAATGCTGCACCAGCTACTAAGAAGGAGAAAAATTGATTGCTACTGCTTAAACCCAGGACATGCATTCAATATATTGTGCTTTGAACTAGAAAAAATGCTACTTCCTATGCAAGCAACATCATCACTATGAGGTGAAAAAAGCTTCCTTTGTCTTCTGTATTTATCAGAAGTGGAATCAACAGCAGTAATAGCAGCAGGCCTACTCATGATACTTGAAATTTGATTGAAATTTTGTGGCAGAAAGGGAGTGTAACACATAGGAGGGTTTAACCAACTGACACTGACTCACTTAATTGCGCTTCGTCACTTTTCCTCACTTTTGAGACAGACATATTTAATTTCAAAGTGGTTTAAAGTGTTCAATCAGAAAAATCAGAAATTCTCAAGCAAAACTGTTCCAGCAAAGGTTTTCTATTGTAAAATTCAGCAAGAAAATAAAGAAGTTCCTAACTGGCATTCTACTCTTTTCATTGTAAGCCCCAATTTGTCTTTTTTCTCTCAGATACAGGAAAGCAGAAATGTTATCCATTCGATTAGTATACAGAAAGCACATGAGCTGGAGGTACACTGACATCGGCTTGACTTTCTGATTGCAATCTGCTGCTAACTGAAGGGGAGTTACAAGAGCGGTTGACTCAAAATATCCTTCATAGAGGTGGTGATAAATAGTGCAGCAGTCACAGGTAGTAGCCTGGGAGGTTCAGAATGCAGATTAGGAAAAAAAGATCTTCACTATGAAGGCACTTCAGCTTTATAAAAGGTCTTTGAGAAGGGCAGGGAGCCGCCACCCTTGGGGCTTTCAAGACTGCACTACAAAAAGCCATGACTGAACCAAACTAATTGTGTCAATAATCTTGCTCCAGGCAGGAGGAGCAGATGAACTTTAGTTCAGTCCAAAGTAGGCCATCTTCAGACATAATTTCCTTCTGATGCTTCTGTGGTTTTACAGAATTATTGAAATCCCATAGCCCAACCTACAGTTTAGTCCTATCAATTGTCCATCTTAGTCCTTCCAACCCTGTCAATCTAAAGGCAGATTTTGGAATTTCAAAAAGTAATGGTATAGATGTTAATTGACTGTTGCAGACACATATTTGTTCTTGATTATTATTTGATAAATTTTAGCAGATATGTTACCAAACACTTTAGATATTTCAGAGGTACACAGGCAGGATCAGTTATAGAGAAGAGAATGGGTGAATACTAAATTCAACCTAATTTTAAACTTCCAAGGCTTAAACTTTTATGTCTAAGATAGCCAGAGCCGTATGATTATCAGTCAAGAGAAATGAACAGCTTGTGAGGGTATACTAGCTTTCCTAAGATAGCTGTCTAAAACAGGGCCATCACCTTCTGAAAATATTGATTTGTCTTCATTATGATGAAGTGTACAAGATGACTCAGATATAAGGTTTTTAAATGCCTAAACTAGGGCACATGAACACAGGACTTGTATGACTGAAAATATTTTTAGTTTATACAACAAAGCATTACCATAAATCAAGTAAGCTTACAGCTCAGTATCCTAATTGAAACCTTCACAACCTGAGTATTATGTTTAGGAATATCTGATGCAAATGCACTACTTTCAAACACTTCAGAAAGGGGCTTTAAGTTATTACTAAGTTTGGATGTACAAACACTTTAAATTATTGCAGCTGCTTCGACCCTAAATTTTTTTCTCTATGGCGTATATAAAGGAATTCTAAATAAAAAATTAAAAGGGAAAAATTAAATGGCTTAAACTGGCATTGTACTATGTAAGCGCATATTGTATAATAATAGTGAAAAAGAGTAATGCTGACAGCAACTGTTTTGTGACAATGCATCTTGCGCATTTTTTTCATCTAAATCTAAGTTAAACTTTCATTTGATCAACTATTCAACAGATTTCATGAAAGGAAGAATTCCTTATATTTTCTCATTCAACTGTAACATAAGTAACCTGGATCTTCATAGTTGTGTTTTGGTGTCTTGGTCAAAGGCATGGCAGTGCATTTCAATTCTGACTGATGTCAACATAAGTAGTTTAATCCTAAAAATTTCATTGTTGTGATGCCCATCAGACCTCTGAGATCAAAAGATAACATGATAGTATCTAGGCTGAAGCACAGATGACGGAGGTAATGTTGAGTTATATGAAAAACAATGAATATTTGATTTTCATAAAGACAACAACTTGAGAGGTCAAGAATTGTGAAAATGAGAGTCATCTGGCCATTTATGCTGTGCTTTAATAAATCCGTTCACTGCACTGGAACCAATCACTGTCTTTAAATCATTGACCTGTATATGAGTACTCAAGTGATGCACGTCTATAATACAACTACAGAACAGTCAATCTTGGTCTAGCTATTTCCACCTCACAAGTGAAAAACAAGTTTAAATAGTATTGCTGATTCCTGTACATTTAATTTTGCTGTGGTAGTGAGGGCATAACTGAAAGTGAAATAAGTTTCTAGGCATTCTTGCTTGGACAGCATTGAAATGATTTGTTAAAATTCTACAGGGTCCACCTCTAATTATTATTTTGTCTATTATAACAGTCTATTGAAAGTTTTCAGGGAACTTTAGGATTATAAATCCAAACCTGAAATGAAGAATGTATAAGCCCTGCCACCTAACGAAATCTCTCTTCATATTGCAAGCACAGGTTTCAGTCTCATTAAGAAAATTTTACTGCAGATCTCAGTGTATTGTACTGCCATATCTCACATGTGTTAGATAGACATTTGGTGTATATATGCAAGTGTTGCAAAGTAGGCAGCTGATAGAGCAAAAGCACCAGAAGGCAGCAGTTTGGTTTTATTCGCTGTATCTAACCCATCTGGGGTGTGAGGTACTACTAATAGAAGAAATACAACTAAGGCTATTTAAAGAATGTCATAGCAACTAGTGTAAAAGTATAAACCTACAAGGCACAGCTGTTACTGTTTATTGATTCCTCCCAGTGCTTCTGAATTGAACTTCTGATTAATATGAAACACCTTCATCACATTTGCTGAACATATTCTCATCTGCTTCTGAAGAGTTTTGAGAGGCTGTCACAGTTTTGGCATTTGGGTCCATAATTATAGACCAGAGGACAATGGATTCAATATTATATGGATTATGTTACATTATTGTTGCTATGGTATGTATGTATATTATTAAATTAGTATTAGTCAGTGTTATTGTCATATAAAGAATCCTATCTAGGTGAGCAACTCATTCTCAGAGGGACAATAGGGGATGCTCACAAGCAAAAGATAAAGCCTAGTGGAGTTAGAATGCCGCAAAGAAGCAGGAAGCAGAACTTTCTCCACCCAAAATTTACAAATAATGTAAATTTAATAAAGATTTCTGCTGAATTCTACAGTATTTTTGAGAGGGAGTCAGCACCACAGTGCACAGAGCAGTGCAAAAGAGTAAGCAGAACTATAGGCTAAAATTTCGAAGTCTGGAAACCTCCATCATTACTCCCTTGGTCAGAACAGCACATCAAGCTCTTTTAAGATTCAGGGTAATAATATAAGAGGAAAACTAGTAAGCAGACTAGGAATCTAAAGGAGTGACAACTGGATAAATGGCGCTCTTCAGAAAGGGGAGGGTGCACATTAAAAACCAGGTATAGTAGCCTATTTAAAAAGTGAAATAGCCTGTGAGTCTAAGGCATGGATCAGGTGGGGCACTAGAAAGAGAATTTTATTTTTTTTTAAAAGGAGGAGGCCATTTTTTAACATTTTCTTATTAAAAAAAAAAAAAAGGAAGAATCCAAGGCCTGCTGCATGAAAGAGATTTAATATGGCTCCATGAAGAAAAGCTAGTTTATTCCCCATGAAAAAGAAAAAATGACTGAGGACAATGACTTCTTAAATAAAGAAAACAAGGTTAGTGTATCTTTGCTCCAGCAATTCAATCATACAAACACAGAATTCAATAGGAATTGCATTATTTTTTCATTCTTTCTCTTGCCCAAATGAAAAGATGCTGTATGTCTCATCCTTAGCCCTTGTTAGTATATGTATCTGCCATTGTTAGAAGATGTAGCTGTATACACAGATGAGAAAGGTTAATGCACAGATTTTAACAAGTGAGAGCATTTTCCCTTCCTGCCATGCAGCTAGCAGAAAGATTTCCTTTGAGAAACTTAGCCTCCAAGCTTGTCACTGTGAAGTTCCAACCTATTTCTAGGGATCTTAACACATCCTCTAAATTAAAATTATCAAGGATTTTTATTCAAAAATGCTTAGTAAAGGTTACTTGCAATTACTATTTTTGCCTTATCTTATTACTCAGTAATATTTTAGCAAATAAGTGGTGGAAAGAGGAGGGAAAAGAGATTTGCCTTTTATGGCCGGACTGGCTGGTTGACTGGTGAGTGCTGTTGAAATGTGCTGTGTTAACTTCAGGACTGAAATGAGCAGCAAACACAAATTGCCAACTCAATCAACAATTCCTGTTCCCATAGCTCTGATTTCGAGCCATGACAAACATTGTCACCCTATTGCCTGAGCTATGCCTTCACCTTTCCAATGAAAAAGGATTGTATAAGTTGCTCTTGCTCACCTGCTTTGCTGTGTGACCCTGATAAGTGAGAGAAGTGCTGGTGATGACAGAACACCTCTTTTGTCTCTGTGATGATGTTAGTCTCACTTCTAATTAAACTCCTAAGACTGTAAATTGATGCTTACCTGCACAGTGAAAAAGAAAGTGAAGGACCTGCAAATCTCCTGCTTGCATTTAACACAGGAGTGTATGATCTTATACACACAGCGATTTACTGTTCTCTCGGAAAAGACATTGCTTTAGAAAAAGGCTGGATGAAAGCTATTTCTTCTTTAGAATTAACATAACTTGTGTAATCAAAGCTTCATTTCCTTAATAATCATAGAATCATAATAGAATCATAGAATGGTTTGGGTTGGAAGGCCCCTTAAATATCATCTAGTTTCCTGTCCCCTGCAGGGACACCTTCCACTAAACCAGGTTGCTATAAGGCCTGTCCAAGTCATATGATCATAGAATCAAAGAATGGTTTGGGTTGGAAAGGACCTTAATCTATTTCCCCTTCCCTCACGAAGGGAAGGGACATCTTTCACTAGAGCAGGTTGCTCAAAGCCCGTCCAGCCTGGCCTTGAACACTTCCAGAGATGAGGCAGCCACAGCTTGTCTGGGCAACCTGTTCCAGTGTCTCACCATAAAGAACTTCTTCCTAATATCTAATCTGAATCTTCCCTCTTTCAGTTTAAAGGCATTCCCCTTTGTCCTATCACTACACGCCCTTTTAAAAACATCCCTCTCCAGCTTTCTTCCATGCCCCCTTTAGGGACTAGAAGGCTGCTTTAAGGTCTCCCTGGAGTCCTCTCTTGTCCAGGCTAAAGAAGCCCAACTCTCTCAACCTGTATTCACAGGAGAGGTGCTCCAGCCCTCTGATCATGTTCATGGTCCTTTTTGGACTGACTCCAATAGGTCCGTGTCCAACTTGTGTGAGGGCCCCAGAGCTGAATGCAGGACTCCAGGTGGGGTCTCATGATGGGGAGTACAGGGGGAGAATCACCTCCCTCAGCTTGCTGGTCACACTCCTTCTGATGCAACCTAGGACATGGTTGGCTTTCTGGGCTGCAAGCTCCCATTACCACATCAGATTGAGCTTCTCATCAGCCAATACCCCAAGTCTTTCTTCTCAGGGCTACTCTCAATCCATTCTCTGCTCATCCTCTACTTGTGCTTGGGATTGGCCCAACCCTGGTGCAGGACTTTGTATTTTGCCCTGTTGAACTTCATGAGGTTTGCATGGGCTCATGAGGTTCGCACAGGCAAATAATATCAGTCAGCATGCTCCCAGAAATTATAGGAAATTTTTCTGGTAGGGTGATTAGCCTGCATTTTCTTAAATGTGAGTTCAGGTCTTGCAGAGCCAGTTTTAGCATCAGTGTGTTCAAGGGTATTGTACCATATTGTCAGTATAGAGCTCTGATAAGAACCTGAAATCAGATTTTAATCATAAGTATTTGAAAACATAAGTTTAATCAGAAATGTCTATGTCCTGAAAACACGCATGAAACAGAGTCAAATCAGAATGGCTAATATTTGTGTTAGTGTTTTGTGTCAATCTACAATTATGTTAAAAATCCTCCTCCAAGGAGATAATTTAATTTTATCTAACAAGTTTCCTTCTTGGAGAGAAGCTTTGCAAGAGTTCGCTTGATAAAACTAATAATCAACCTAGAGTGAAAGTCGAGAATCATGTTTAAAAAAGACAGCTTGAGCAATAGAGAAATTAATAGAATACAGATTTCACAGTTAAAGGGTCAGCTCTTTAATTAGGAAGACTTAGCACTGCTAGATAATGGGTGGCAAAGAGAAAGTGAACAAACCACACATTAGTCAGAAGTAACCTATAAATTTCCACCGCCAAGTTGGTTGGCTCCCCAGCACTATGTGTTACTATAAGCAACTCACAGATTTCCTGCAAACTACGAGCTTTCTTGGAAACTTGTTTTAGTACTGTTCTATGCTTTTACTTTGGTATTACTTCTCAGACCTCCTTTAAAAATCTAACTGTATAACATGTGCACTCTGGTTGTTACCAGAAAGGGGAGGGTAGTTTAATTGTTCACTTTCTGAACTACCACATCACTACTGTAATTACAAATTTCTCAGTGTTTCAGTACCAGCAGATTCATATTGCACCCAAAGGAAAATGTAAATTCTTTACCACTGTATGTAAGCAGGATGTTAAAACAAAAAAAATATTTTACCATTTTGTATAGATATGTCAAATTGTAATGGTTCGATCTTTTTCAGACAATCAGCATCAGAATGCAGCTATGTTGCAAAAATACCCCTCTGTTGTGCCTGAGGTTGACTGTAAGTTTGGTTTATTTCAGTGTAGCCACAGTTGTATCATTTATATGAGCAAAAGAGATAGTATCTTGTGAAATATGTGTGATTGAAGGTGTACATTCGATACTCCTTCAGTGAATATTTGAACATTTCAGTTAAAAACAGATTTGCTGTGATCATTCATGTCATCCAAAAGCTTGAAGAAAAAAAAGAACAAAAATTTAAGAATACCATCATGTCCAAATACATGTTAATTTTGAATGAATAATTTTGCTCCATATTTTCACTACATATTTTCACTACATATTTTCTGTGCTTCAGACATTGATCTTAACACATGAAAATGTTGTTCACATGGGAAATGACTCTAGTTACAGGTGGTGTGCAGCATCTATATGCTCCATTTTGCTCATTTATTTTTGCATGCTAACCTTTTGCCTGTAATAGCTGTCATTTCTCTCATTTAAATAACCTAAATACTATACACCATTGTGGCTTAATAATTACCACTGATACACAGCAAATTCAGTTTCCTAGTCCTCTTCCGTTATTATTCTGGCACATTTTCTGTGTTAGACATGCTATTCTTTGACAGTCATGGCTGAAGCACAACCTGCTGTGACTGAATTTACATTTCAGGTGTTGAGGGAGGAGCAATTTGAGACTTCAAAAAATCTGTGAAGCATAATGATTTTTTTCCTCTTGTGTACTGTAGTTTCCATCAAATGATGTGATATCTACTTTCATTTCTTTATTAAGTTGTTTTTTTTTTTTTAAATGAAGTATCTCTGTAACAGGCTTTTAATATCATATGTGAATAAACACTAATGGTGTGAACTGGTGATAAATAAGGAAACTTGCTTTTTTCAGGGCAAATTTATGATTCTTAAAGCTCCTCTGTATTGTTCTGGTATAGGTGGAAGAGACAGAAAAAGTGATAACATACACCAATCTGCATATGAAGAAGTTTACTGCTCTTTATGCATAATTCTACACAGCTCTCTACCACATGTTTAGAAAGAATGATGAAAAGCTGCTCTTTATAAAAAAAATAAGAAATTATTCGTTATTCTTTGTTAAATGCTATGGTTAATATTAATGTGTGTGAGTAAATATAATCTCTCACCTTCTTTCTAAAAAAGCAAAGCCTAAAAACAAATAAAACATGAAGCAAACAAAGAGTTAGGTCAATACAATTCTGAGATCAGGGAGCAAAACTGCAAATCTACTTTAATTGCATTTAAAATTGCATTTAAGTGCAACAGCAACAGAACACAGCCACACTGAAAGAGAAGGCAAGTCTTTCTGGGATGCTGGGTCTTACTGTTAGGTTATAGAGTCATTCTCAAACACTGTATACATTGAGCTGCACTGTACATAGTTTATTTATTACTAACTTTGGAGATAACTAAGTAGCTGAACAACCTTGAACCTCAGATCTCATGACGCGAGATATATTTGCAGGGGCCACTAAGCTTAAAAGAATAGGAAAGCACACCCAGCGTGAGAATTCACATGGTGAATAATGACCTCTGAAGGGAAACATGAAGAGAGTAGGGCATTTATACTCTCTTGGCACCATTAATTTTCATTTGAAGCTTGGGTCTGAAAGGCAAATTCAGATGAGCACACATGACTTTGTAAAAATTTCCATTGGAGGCTGAACCTACCCAGAAAAATGAAGAAGGCTGAAATGCTGAGCATTAAATAACCTTGAGATTTGAGCTGATACAAGCCCCTGTCATTCAGCTATATCCTTAACTGCCCCTTCCATTAAGTATTTGGGAACATCATTACTTGACATGGTGCTTCAGGAGAAATGAAAGACATTCTATGCCGTACAAGCAGGAAACCCTGGGGCCAGGAATGTCACCGCCCTTTTGTAGAAGTACTGCATGACAGTGTATGAGTATATTAGTGTGTGAATTCAATTACTAGACTTCGCTGAGTGTAGTCCCTAAAGCTGATGAAGCAGTGCCTACACATACCTAATCAGCTGCTTCTTTCCTTCAATTCTAACTCGTGGCACACTCCTTGCGTGGGCAGAAGAAAGTGTTTGTAGGAAATGGGGAGTAGAACGGGGGAAAAACAATGTCTATAGAATAGCACCAAGATGTTCAAGTGAATTAAATGGTCAGTTAACAGCTTACGTGAACAGTAAGAATCCAACAATTTATTCAGCCATGTAATCATGTGGATAATTTCATGTATCTGGACCTTGCCAGATGCATTACCTCAACTGCTAGCATATGACACTAAGGTCATTTATATACCAGCACTTTTATAACAAGAACTTAGAATTCTAGCATTTCATTTTCCTGCCCTGTGAAAGAAGAAAGGTCAATCTCAACAGTTTTGACTGATGAGTCAAATAACTGTAATAAATCAAAGTATATTTCTAGCTGCCAGATATAATATGCTAGCTATACTGTTACTGAACAAAGCTATTTTGGTAAGATAACAGCAGATGAAGGAACTGAAGCCACTCTTTTTTACTTCTTTGCACTTACCATTAGGAAGAAAGGAAAGCCTAATATGTTTATTTTCACACCATTCTTAGTATCTTGACTTGTTCCTTTGTGTGTATATAGATGTTTTTTGACCCATAAAAATATTAATTCAAGAGGAGGTGTCTAACTTTCCCTAACTCAGCTCACTAGGGACTGACAGCTAATCAATTTTCAATTTTGAACAATGCTGTGTGTCCTGGGTTCAGCAGTAGCTGTCATTTTTTTTCTCCTTAGTAGGTGGTGCAATGCTGTGTTTTTGACTTTCAGCCTGGGAACAGCACTGATAACACCAATGTTTTCAGTTACTGCCCAAATGTTCAGTCTGACCAAGGACTTTGTGAGTCTCATGCTCTGCCAGGGAGGAGGAGAAGCCGGGAGGAAGCAGAGACAGGACACCTGACCCAAACTAGCCAAAAAGGTATTCCATACCACAGCACGCCATGCCCAGGATGTAAACTGAGAGTTGCCCGGAAGGGCTGGTTCACTGCTAGGTATCGGTTGGCGGGTGGTATTGTATTCTCTTCCCTCGTTATTTTCTTTATCATTATTGTTATTGGTGGTAGCAGTAGTGGTTTTGTGTTATACAAACAAACAGTCCAGTTACTGGACTGTTCTTACTTCAACCCGTGGGAGTAATATTCTTTCAATTCTCCTTCCCATCCCTCCAGGATGGGGGAAGAAAGGGGGTGGGGGGAGTAGACTGCGTGGTTCTGATTTACGGCCTGGGCTTAAACCGAGACAGTTCTTTTTGATGCCCTACGTGGGGCACGGAGGGTTGAAATAATGACAGATCTGACTGGAGTGTGTCTAATCATATTTGTGATAAACATTCATTGTTTCAGATTAATAGTCACTCGTCACAATGCTGATTTATTGGCTCTCAAAGTTGTTGTTCCTGATCTCACAGTTTCAGTATGTCGTACCTTACAGCTGGTATTTGCTGTGTTAGTGTTTTTCAAATGTGGGGCTTGGGCTAAGGTTCTTGTCTCATTGTACTTTACGGTAATGACTTGTAATACAATAGAATCATTGATCATGAGACTGATCTGGCTTGTGTTCCCAGTGTGATCACCACCTTTATACTTTGGGAGTTGTATTCTTTTGATTCTCCTCCCCAGCCCTCTGGGAGCAGGGGAAGGAAAGCGGGGGGATTGAAAGAGCGGGACTGTGTGGCTGATTGAGCTTAAACCACGACACTGTGTTATAAAATTCAGCTTTATAATAGTTCATAATAGATGAGAATAAATTATTCATAAAGATAAGAACATGTTTAATGTGAAATGGTTTTTATTGTTTTGGGTTTTTTTATTTTTTAAAATAATTATCAAAGAGAATGTATTTTTTCTGGGTTTATTGACTAATTTTGCCTGAACAAAATAATTAGTTTTTAATATATGTCTGCTTCAGTTGTGTTTTAATTTCATGTTGTGTTGTACAGAGTAGAGAACAGCACTCTGAGCCATTAAAAGTGTTGCAAGTCTACACTACCTTTAGAGCTGAGGCAGATGTGTAGATGAAAGTCAGTTCTGACCCATAATTACATCTTTGTTGATACACAGCTGTTGAATAGTGGAAAAAATCCATGTAAGAGTGACAAAAGTCAATGTGAGTTTTCTTTGCTCATGAGAAGTAGTTGCCAAATACTTCAATAGGTGAAACACTGTTATAATTGATGGATGTTTCCCTATGTATGCTGTACAAATGTAACGGATGCATCTTTATCATTCTAAGTAGGTGCTGACCCCTTTCCTGCTCCCTCAAGAAGCCCAGCACTGCTCATGAGGCTTCATATTCTGGTCCAAAAGACAGTGTGGAAAATAGAAGCATCCAATGAAACACATGCAGGTGTGAGGCTGTAGCACACAGGCACAAGTGCTTGTTATGATACTTGTGAGAAAGGCACTCAGACTCTCTAAGGTTGAGTTGTGTATCCGTGTTGAGGCACTGGCAGTGGGGGCTGCTGAGTGGTCTCTGTGAGGAGTGGCTGGGGGCTGCCTCATGCCGGAAATGGCTAGTTTCAGCAGCTCCAACCAACCCTTGGCCACACTGGTAACCCCTGCTGTGATAATGAATTTGGCAAAGGGAAGAAAATGCCTGGCAGAGAGAGGAAGAGGGAGCAAAGAGGAATGAGAAACAGCAGAGGAAACACCAAGGTCAGAGGAGTGGTGAAGGTGCTGCAGGCATTGGATCAGAGACTCTCTGCAGACTGCAGAAGGGACCAGGAAGGTCAGAGGAAAAGCATGGCAAAAGGGGAAGAGCAGAGGGAAACCCCTAGTACTGGCTCTGAACCCCATCCCCAACCTTCTGCTGCTGCCTGTGGAGGAAAGAAGGGTTGGGAGTGAAGTTAGGTCTGGAAAACGAGGGAGGAAAGTATTGATTTAATATTTGCCTTTTTGTTTTCCACTACCTGAATTATATATCACATTTTCATTTTAACTGTCAATATATTAGTTTTCTGAAGCTGAGTCTTTTTCCTGTGAGAGTACTTGGTAAGTTATCTCCCTGTCTTTGCTTCAACCGATTAGATTTCTTGCTCCTGTTTTTCTATTTTATCTGCCACCCTGTTAGAAAGAGAGTGAGTGAGAAGCTGTGTGGGCATCTAACTAAGGCTAACTCACCACAACATTCTCTAAAATACTATTTAATAGGGCTAACATGAGATGTAAAACACTGATAGGTAATCTTATGTACCTTTAGGTGCTGGGAATCCCAGCTTGAGCAGCATCTAACAGGCCTCCCATTAGGGCATGGCAAGCAGTGAAGATCCTCTCTGTGGAGAAGTTCATCAGCATTTAGAGCTCTAATAGGATTATCTTAGAAGAAAACAACTCTATTCATAATTTCTACTGTCAAGCAAAAGCATGTCTGAATAAGAACAGGTTGCTTCGCTTTTAGATGTAGCCAAGGACTCACAGGTGGTGTCATCCCTGGTGCCAAGTGAGAGACATCTACAGCTTCCTCCATTACAGTTACCCTTTTGAGTTTATCCTGTGGCTAAGGGATTTGTGCAGCACATCAGAGGCCGGAAGGCACAACTGTACATGCAGGCGAGCACAGCACAGAACAGTCCTGCACCTACTCAGAGTTTATGTGGATCACAAACTTTGTGGAGTACAGTGGTCTGGATTGCTACTGCTGGTCATTCAAAAAAGGCAGGTCTGAATGCAGGATGTACTTGGGTGACTGAGTGTGGTGGGTCAGCCTTGGCTGACAGACAAACACTCAGCCAGCTACACACTCACTCCCTCTCCTTAGCAGGAAAGGGAGAGCAAAAGTTCGTGGGTCAAGATAAAGATGGGGACATTGCTTCATAATTACTGTTGTGTGCAAAACTGACTTAAATTGGAGAAAAGTAATTTATTAACAATTAAAGTAGATTTGGATAGTAAGAAACAAGTAAGACATTAAAACAACACTCTTCCTCCTTCTCCTCCCAGGCTTAACTTTAAGCCCTCACTCCTCAATTCTTTCCACTCATGAGTGGCACAGGACAGGATGGGGGCTATGGATGGTCAGCTTCTCTCTGCCAGTTCTCACACTTTTCATCTGCTCCAGTATGGGTTCCCCAATGCAGCCAGCTGGAACTGGCTGTTCATAGCTCAGGGTAGCCCATGGCCTCTTCTCACAGAGGCTACCTGTGCAACCCCTCCCTGCTGTCAACACATGGGTACTGTCACACAATACGCAGGTAGACTCTCAAGATGCATCTGAGGATGTCCTCCAGCAGGACTCTGGCTTCTCCATCACAGTGCAGCATGTTTTCACTGTGTCTTTCTAGAGGTGCATCAGGACAGACAGCTGCTTCCAGTGCGTGGGTCACACCATGGGGGAAAGGCTCTAACTCAACGTTACCAACATTGTAAAGCCACCACACAGTTGACTGGTTCCTGTTTTTGTGATGCTGCTTGTTACCATGGATTATACTCCAGTTCTGAATTTCTCTTTGCACTTATTGTGCAGATTTTATTTTCTTAATTTGTCAAAAGTCTAGATCAAAATAATTTATGATCCCAACACTTTTCCATTCACCATGTCTGCTTGCAATCTTTTTATTTTCTGAGAAAATGTGTGAATGCACATCAGAATGTTTTTTGAAACAAAAAGCTTTTCTCAGTTTGCATCATGCATGGTCTAAATACACTCGCCAGCAATAACGTAGGTTTTGATTATTGCCCTGCACAGTTGTGGCAACCTCATTAGTTTCACTACGTAGCTTGCAGTAGTTTCATGCCAAATTAAAAACACAGATCAAAGGACTAATGTGAGATCAGCCTGCAGAACTTTGAAGCACACCTGAATCCAGCAATTTATAAACATTTAAAGGCACTTCATACCCCGTCCAAAAGCAAAAATTCACAATGGGTATAATTAGGAGTGTTGTTCTGTCTTAGCAATTAGGAGTGTTGTTCTGTCTTAGCAATTAGGCTGTGGCTGGTATGTACATGATTATGAAAATGAGAAAGGTATTTTATTGTTTGCATGCTATTTAAATACTGAATGGTTATCCAGGGTTATACTGGTCATGTGAAATGTTAAACAACTGGCAAAATTTAGACTTTTAAAAATATTATCTACTTGGACAATGAGCCTGATTTGAAGACCACTGAAGTCAAGGAGTTTTTTCATTGTGTGTAATACATTATTGGCCATGCTCAGTGTCTAATTTTGGCTGTAATAGTACAAACAAGCACCCTCTCTGTGACAATATTTTGATGGAATGACATGAATCCTTCCTATACCAGAACATGTTAGAACAGTGTTTAAAGTATGCTATTAGGTGCTACTGAGTCTCTGTTTGGAGAAAAATAGGGTTATAAAAAATGGAGAGGCTCTTGTGCAAGCAGGTTGAAAGAGCTTGGCCTACTTAGTCCAATGAAGGCTCTTAGAGAATAGTATTCTCTACAGGTAAATAAAAAATGTAAATCACATAAGTGGCCATTTGTGAATATTGAGTCTTGGGTGACATAGTTTAATGTGTGATGTCCCTGCCCATGGCAAGGGGGTTGGAACTAGATGACCTTAAGGTCCTTTCCAGCCCTAACTATTCTATGATTCTATGATTCTACTATGGGGAGGTGGAGGGAGGAGGCATGAGCAGAAGCAATAATAAACCCCATCTCCTCCGTCCTTTGCGTGAAGGAGTTCTCTGCATGTCAACACCACAACTTCTTCCTGGCTTGTAAACCTGGCATTTAACCTGGATTAGGAACATGAAAAGCAGCATCCTGGAGACAGGAGTTAATGGAAACCTAACGTTTCCATAATATTCCCTGATAAATCATCACCTGGGTAAACACCAAAGAGGGAGACCATCTGCTTATGAAAAAATAAAATATTGGCTGTGGAAAATGTGTGAGAACTGATGAGAAATGTTGAAAATCAGAATCGGGTTGCTAGTAAGCTGAAAAATAAAGTTTCTGAGCATTCTGGTGTTAACACAATTTTATGTTTAACTAGTTTAAGGAGGTAACTTAATGAAATTATGAAGAGGGTTATATGCCTTGGCTGCAGGGAAGTGGTTTCAATTAACCAAGATGTCCTTCCCTAGCTTTCACAATCTGATTCTAAGTAATTTTTTTTGATGACTGAAGATTGCCGGTTTTCAAAATTGTACCCTAGTTGATGTAACTACACAAGTGATCTTTGCGTAGCTTTTTACAGATTTATTCTCAGTGCTATGCACTTTAATTATCTTTATTTTTTTTTCTCTGACTCTCTCTTTTTCTCTGTCATTTATATGAAGAATTTTTTCAACCATGGAGACACCTACCATCAAAAGGCTTAAAGAAGCTCTTTTCCCAGTGATTGCTGATTACTGGAAAACTCTCTATAGATGCAAAAAGCTTAAGCATATTCAAATAAATAAATAATTGACATGAAATAATTTTAGTTTAACTATGCTTTTAATACTGTGCAGTATTTTTTCTGCTTGCAGACAATAACAGGTTTTCAGGAATTTTACAGGTCCTCCATATAGTTGAATGGTTGAATGTCTCAGAATGCATTTTCTTCCTATGATTTTGATGCCCTTAAAATAAAGTGATTCTTTTTCCCCATTTGAAATAAATCTATAAATAGCCTACTACACCACATAGCTAAAATGGTAGAATACAAAGGAGTAATTTAAGATTTTAGTTTGGTCAGATATATGCAGATCCAATATCTGTCTTACTACCAAGGAATATTATTACAAATAAAGGCAAATTTACATCAATCTCCAAATGAATATATGGTAAACAATAGTTGCGAAGTAGTTAATTAGCAGATTCATAATACAAGGTTTTAACGGACACTACATTTCTGAAGCTATGTGAAATAGAAAGTACTTACCAGAGTTAATAACTAGTTTAATTTCCTTCCATAAGTGTAACAGCCATTCTTTGCAAATTATTGTGCTTCGGAGCTGTGAACTGACACCATTGAGAGGAAGTTTCTTGCCAGTTTGGAAAAAAACATATATAAGAATGTAGTTCCATCCAGGTGTGACCCCAATTCACTGAGATTAGCAAGGGTGCCCTCATTGACTTTGGTTGCAGTGGTGCACTCCATGAATACATATAGTGTTTAAATATATTAAAGAAGTAATACAATATTAAAAAGTGGCAATAATGTTCAACACCATTACTGTAAAATATTAAAATATTGAAATAATAAAGCATCCAACATTTCAATTATGCTATCATATTCATATACATAATCAGTCCTCTTCAAGAGTATTGCATAAAGAGTGTCCAAGGTGTCATAAGAAACATATTTTTCACCCGTTAGAGAGAAGGTATGATTCCATAGGTGTTAAGGATTTTAGTGGGTTATGCAAATTTACTTATGGCCACTATGCGTTTGAAACCTGAAGTAATAGGATATGTATTGTTAACTACCGGAGCAGATTAAAAAACCCCACCACTAATTCACTTCACAAAAAAGTATTTATCAGCAATAATGATGATGAGATTGCGATTGTGAGATGGTCAAGTTTGAGATCCTCAGGACAGTGAGAAGAGCGTGCAGCAAGGTCACAACCCTAGACTTCAAGAGAGGAGACTTTGGCCTCTTCAGGAACCTGCTTAGTAAGGTTCCATGGGATATAGCCCTAGACGAGAGGGGGGCCCAAGACGGTTGATATTCAAGGATCACCTCCTAGAAGCTCAGGAGTGCTGCATCCCAACTAGAAGGAAGTGTAGCAGGAGGGCCAGGAGACCTCCTTGGATGGATAAGGAGCTGCTGAGGAAAGTTCAAAGGAAAAAAGAGGCTTATAAAAGGTGGAAGCAAGGATAGGCAGCCTGGGAAGAAGACAGGGATGTTGTCCAGGAAGCTAGGGACCAGGTTAAGAAAGCTAATGCCCAGTTAGAATTAGACTTGGCTAAGGATGTGAAAGATAACAGGAAGGGATTCTATAGGCATGTAGTGAATGAAAGACAGAGTAGGGACAAAGTAGGCCTTCTCCGGAAGCTGTCGGGAGAACTGGCAACCCTGGATTTGGCGAAGGCTGAGGTTCTTAATGAATTCTTCACCTCGGTCTTCACTGGCAAATGCTCTGACCACACCACTCAAGTCTTGGGAGGCAGATGCTGGGACTGTGAGAATTAAGACCTTGGGCCCACTGTAGGAGAGGATCTGGTTCGAGACCATCTTAAAATCCTGAACGTGCACAAGTCCATGGGACCTGATAAAATCCATCCGCGGATCCTGAAGGAGCTGGTGAATGAAGTTGCTAAGCCACTGGCCATCATGTTCAAAAAATCATGGCAGTCAGGTGAAGCTAACTGACAACTGGAAAAAGGGAAATATAACCCCCATTTTCAAGAAGGGGAAAGTGGATGATCCAGGGAACTACACACCAGTCAGTCTCACCTCTGTGCCTGGCAAAATCCTGGAGCACATTCTCCTGGAAGGCATGCTAAGGCACATGAAAAAAACCAAGGTGCTTGGTGACAGACAGTATGGCTTCACTAAGGGGAAATGCTACCTGACCAGTTTGGTGGCTTTCTATGATGGGCCTATGGAACTGATGGACAGGGGTAGAGCAGTTGATGTCATTTACCTGGACTTGTGCAAACCTTTTGACATCTTTCTCTCTAAATTGCAGAGACATCAGTTTGATGGATGGACCACTCAGTGGATAAAGGACTGGCTGGATGGCCGCACGCAGAGTTGTGATCAATGGCTCAGTGTTTGGCTGGAGACCAGTAATGAGTGGTGTCCCTCAGGGATTGGTGTTGGGACCGGTCTTGTTCAACATCTTTGTTGGTGACATGGACAGTGGGATTGAGTGCACCCTCATGAAGTTTGCCGATAACACCAAGCTGTGTGGTTCGGTTGATATGCTGGAGGGAAGGGATGCCATCCAGAGGGACCTTGACACGCTTGTGAGGTGGGCTGATGCCAACCTCTAACCATGACAAGTGCAAGGTCCTACACCTGGGTCGGAGCAATCCCAGGCACAGCTACAGATTGGGCAAAGAAGAGATTCAGAGCAGCCCTGCAGAGAAAGACTTGGGGGTGCTGGTCAATGAGAAAATGAACATGAGTTGGCTTCAGTGTGCACTCGCAGACCAGAAAGCCAACCGTATCCTGGGCCGCATCAAAAGGAGTGTGACCAGTAGGTCGAAGGAGGTGATCCTGCCCCTCTACTCTGCTCTTGTGAGACCTCACTCGGAATATTGTGTGCGGTTCTGGTGTCCTCAACATAAAAAGGACATGGAACTGTTGGAACAAGTCCATAGGATGGCCAGGAGGATGATCACGGGGCTGGAGCACCTCTCGTATGAAGAGAGGCTGAGAAAACTGGGGCAGTTCAGCCTGGAGAAGAGAAGGCTGCGTGGAGACCTCATAGCACCCTTCCAGTATCTGAAGGGGGACTATAGGGATGCTGTGGAGGGACTCTTCATTAGGGACTGTAGTGACAGGACAAGGGGTAACGGGTTAAAACTTAAACAGGGGAAGTTTAGATTGGGTATAAGGGAGAAAGGGTGGTGAGGTGCTGCAATGGGTTGCCCAGGGACGTTGTGAATGCTCCATCCCTGGCAGTGTTCAAGGCCAGGTTGAACAAAGCCTTGGGTGAGATGGTTTAGTGTGAGGTGTCCCTGCCCATGGCAAGGGGGTTAGAACTAGATGATCTTGAGGTCCTTTCCAACCCTAGCTATTTTATGATTCTACGATATTTAAGAAGCATGTATTCATAAGAATAAATTACTGCATATTAATTAGAAGGGAAAACCTTCTTAAATTAGAGGAAAATGACTGATTTCCATATCAATGTGCGTATCATCATTCAGTGTAATCTCAGTATATACAAGGCTTTAAAACCGGTATAAAATACAAAACACACATTTGGCATTTATATATCAGAAATCAAAACTGAATGGAAAGAGAAAAGCACTGTAAAAGGTCTCTTCCAAAGAAATCTAGAAGTATTAAGGGAGTTACAGTGTAATGGGAAGGCCAGATAACACTTTGGCACAGATATTTGAGTTTTTACTCCAATGGAGAGTGTTTAGCAAAGAAGAATTTGAAGATCTCTGAACATCTTTAAACATTACATTCCAATGAGCAAAAGGTGTGATTCAGGTGTTTGCAAACACAATTTCCTTCCTCAAATAATAGACAACTAGTTTAATTGCCTCAACATCTAATCAAAATGAGATATGGGAATGAAGGATTGAGACTACTGAGTACAATCCCAATTTCAGGTAATAAAAGGAAATCAAGAAATCTGCCATATGCTGAAAGAATGGGGTAGTCCTTTACTGGATAAAGAAGCTCTGGAGGTTCATTCAGACTAAAATGTACTGCTGCCGTTCAGCTGCATGCTTGAAATGACCACCACATCTCTCCTGCTTAATTCTGCCCTCAGGATCTTATCTTTCTAGGCAAGGGGGCAGTCACTTTCTGTGACTTCAGGTTAGGATTTGTTTTTCTCATTTTTAATAATTCCCAAAGAAACAGAAACCCTGAGATACCATGGTAAGGAAATCAGTATAAGGACATAAATAAGTGAAAGCTCTGGGAATGTATGTCAGTGTGCAGAGCAACTAAAAATAGCCCACAACCCTCCAGACAACCTTTATTCACCACACTTACTCATATTTCATTCAGCTAACCCCTAGAATATTTCTTATATTGTAAATTTAAGGTGGTAAATCTGCAGAATGAAGAAAAGAAGCATGAATACTCAGAGGCAATAGGCCTGAAACTTTTTGTTCAACAGCATAAACTCTTTTGGATGCAGCAGAAAGGCTAGTAAGGGCTATCTTCACCATGAATTTCCAGTTCCTCTGCTACTACTAAGAAACTGGTCACCAGTCCTGAGGACAGCAAATTCCATTCCATCAGAGTATTAAAAAATTATGTAAATGAGATATGGAGACCTAATTAGAGTGTAGGAACTGCATGGTTCAAGGAAAAGTTCAGTTATGTATCGGTAATTACACAACAGCCCTTTTTCCTTGCAGGCTAAAACCAACTCAATTTTAGCATAATAAGTATTATAATTAAAGCAGCTTTTCAAAGTAACGATGCATGAAATATGTAATCAAAAATGTAAAGTCCAAACATCTATAGGATTTGTTTAAAGACCTGTGAAGCATGCAAAATAGGAAAAACATTATTTTGATGCAAGTAATATAATAGCCTTTATTTTTAGCAACAGAATGTTAACAGCAAGTGCGAAATATTCAATGTCAAGGAAGATTCGTACTCAACCACAATATGAATTTAAAATTTTAACTTTGTACTTCTTCTTAGAAGTAAAGCAGAATGAATCACATAGACATGACTGCTGAATGAGGGGTCTGGATGTTCAGAATGAAAGGTTTGCAATGATGAATTAAATTTAATGGGCCAATTCAGTCTTTTCAATCATATTATCAAAGCTAAGTATTGAAATGCATTTTCTCCTAGGAATTATTTTTCATTTTGTATCTTCCTGTTTTTTCCTTCACTTACCAGAAGAATCTTTTTGTTCTCTATAAGATGAAATTGCAGCAACCTTACAAATTGTAACAAAGCAAAAAGAATTGTGCTTCCTAAAAGGGAAAATGATGGAACAGTAGGGATATAAATGTATAGGTATTGAATTATTTTTACATATATTTAAATGATTCTTTTTGATCACAAGATTTCAGTATTCTCCAGTCTACTCATAAGCTACTGAAAATTTAATTCTGGGATGTTAAAAAATTATTTTTTTTAATTAGCTTGCAGTGCACCTGGCAGGACTAGACCCTGAACATGTACTACAAAGCTCTCTCTGTTGATCAGACCACTAATACTGATGAGCTAAAATGTGTTAGGTTGCACTGATTTTTTGCAGATAGGAGAATGCCCTGTGACGCAAGAAAAGCTGAAGAAAAACAAAAATACCAAGAAAAATGCATATAAATATAATTTTCTTCATGCTGATACATGCTGTGAAGGAAAACTGTGAAAGTAGCTAAAAGTCCAAGATAATATATATATCACCAGATCTTGGGGGAATTTTTGTGTTTGGCTTGGTTTCTTTTTTTTTTTTTTTTTCCCCATAAAGTTTATTGTCTTCTTTGGAGCTTTCACTGCAAATCTTACAAGTTTGGGCTCTCTGTATAGCACTCAAAGTAAATCTTTAGGGAAGAAATACTATTAGACTTCAAGATAAATATTTGCTCTCAAATGTTGGTGCAAATAATGTGTCCAACACATCAAGTTTATTGAGCTTTTTGTACCTCTGAGATATCCTTAACTGTGTTGGACAGCTATTGAAATTATAATTCTCCCATTATTCCTATATCTAGGATTATGCATATGAGCCTTAAATGAGAAAAAAAGGCCTGTTTTGTTACCCTAAACCCAATTTAATTGTGTTGATGTTGAAGATACGCACAATTGAATTATATTTGCTATGAGGAGATGAAAGAAACTTGTAAACCAAATTACTTATGGATCACAGCTGATGAGGCCAAATTCTATACTTAATTCTGCTTATGATTTTTTTTTTCCTCAGAGCTGTTAGTTGTGGGAACTGAACCTTAATGTCAGATATTTCATTCCTTTCCATTTTATTCCTATTTTAAAGAAATTTGTACTTTGAACTTCCAAGAGTCCACTAGTCGTCTAATACAATATATCATAGAATCATAGAATAGTTAGGGTTGGAAAGGACCTCAAGATCATCCAGTTCCAACCCCCCTGCCATGGACAGGGACACCTCACACTAAACCATCCCACACAAGGCTTCATCCAACCTGGCCTTGAGCACCGCCAGGGATGGAGCACTCACAACCTCCCTGGGCAACCGATTCCAGTGTCTCACCACCCTAACAGGAAAGAATTTCCTCCTTGTATTTGTATGCCGCCACACCTTTACAGCACATAAATAAGAAAATCTAACTCAAGTTTTCTTACAACATTGGTGGTTTTAAGATACTGTATGGTGATAATTTCCACTCCCCAAATGACTGTGAACTGGAAGCTTAGGCTAGCAGATGACAGAGTTTATTTCAGTAATTTGCTGGTGCCAGGAGTAATGTTTGAGACCATGCCATTTCCCTAACACTTCTGACATAAAAAGTCAGTTTTGCTGCAAGGGTGTTATAAAATTTGGCATAATGGAGTTAGTTTTTTCAGGACTACTAACTCCTCAACTACCAAACTTGGAAGCAACAGCAAAGAAGACTTGTTTTTTACAGAGCTTACTTGTACTTCAGATACCAAAATATAACTGTAAAGTTCCCTTTTGAATACTTTCAAATAAAATGTTTGACAATAAATATATTCCATTTTAATAGAAAATGAAAATACATGCAAATGTTTCACAAAAATCCATTTTTCTATATGCACTAATGTATCAATGCCCCTTTATTGGAGTGCCCATTTTTCGCTTTTCCTGAAGGTATAGTGCTAAAAATTCAACAGAAATACATGACTTTCACGAAACTGAATCTTTGCTTTTGTTAGTGTTCTTTGTGCCTTTTTTCTGTGTAGTGCCAGGTGAAAGTAATTTAGACTTGTCAGAAAAGTAAATGATGATTTTAGAGGAAGTTTCTTCTACAGAAAAAAAAAGTTGGTCTATGCCATGCTGTTAATGATTCTGTTTCTCAGATAGTGATTCTCGGTTACTACTCATGAACCTTTCATCTATTTCTGCCTTTTGACATTAATGGAATCTCCTGTTATTTGGCTGCATCAGCTCATTAAAGTTGGTGGTTATTTATGCATTTTTCAGGGTATTGATGTAAAGTGTCAAAGATCTTTTTAGACAAAGAAGCTGAAGACCTAGGAACTGTTGCCCAATGCATATGGTAGGTCATCTATAAAATGGTTTCTATTCCTGAAAACAATTGAAAACTCTCTTAGATTATTTCTCTCTCTGTTAAGATACCCACTGAAATATGATCCGCACTGCAAATTTCTCAAACTCCTTGCTTCTCTCTATCTGATCTTTCCTGGTCAAACATGAAGCTAGGATAGCATGATTTTCTTTCTCTGACCCTCCAGCTATTTTTTCCTTTCAGGTCAAAGGGTTGGTTTTATATTTTAAATCTTGTAGTGACTTCTAAGCAGCCTGATGTTTAACCACTTCAGCTTTCACAAATTTGCTTTGGTGAATAGCTCTTCAATTTTTCTTTTATGAAAGAATCATTTTCAGATGCCTCTTCATCTCAAGTGTTTTCTTTCTGATCTCAGAACATTGCTTTGCTGGTATGGTGTAATCTTTGTCTTTTACATTTTTATCTATTTTTTCTGTATAACTGATATCAAGAAGTCTGAAATCTTGCACATTACCTATGTTATTCCACTTTTCCTCATCTTTATGCTTAATCCTGTCTTTTCTCAATTTCTCCTACCCCCATTCTATCAGTTTATCTTCAGCAGGTGAATGTTATGAGTGAAAATTTCTTGAGTAAAATTTCTAGGTCATTGTTTACATCCTAAAATCCCATTTTAAACTGCATCCTTTGATTTTTAAACTTCTTATATGATTCTTTGGTCACACCTCCTCTGCTTGCTGTGTATTTCTGGTTTTGTTTCTTTGCTCATGGTCACAAGCCTTTTCACACACATACACACACACACACGCACGCACACAGCACTTCCAACACATTTCTCAGATGCACCTTCCTAAATGTAGTGTGGTTTTTTTCCTTATGCAAAGAAACAAACTTCACCAGACTCTACCATTATTTACTGTTTTCTTAAAACCTATCCAGACCTATAGTCTGCGTAAGAGATGTGCAGAAAATAAAATTAAATAACATTTCATTTTAGCCCCATTGAAAAGGTACTTGCCAAATACAGCAAAGGTTTTTTCCTAGTCTGTTCAATCATAGGGATATATTATAACATGTCAAATACAAGCAGAAGAACGCATAGGGGAAAAAAATTGAGTGAGAAGGGACTGCTTTCTTTGCATTCTTCTGAATAGATGTTTTCAGTGTTTTTCTTCAAAGCTTGGGGTGAGATCATAACCTGAAGCCCAGCAGAAGAAACACATGGTGCATGACTGTGTCAGTCTAAGAGCAAGGCGAGAGCCAGAATGGAACCTTAGGTCACAGCCTGGATCCGTCTTCTGCCTTGCCCATGGAAGGAAACTAACCATAAATTCTTCAGCTTGTCCAGGTAAGATCTCAGTCCCTGTTTCTGCTGTGTAACAGCTAGCTGCTGCTACAACTATCTCCATGTCAATCACTCTCTGTTAATAATTGTTTTACTTCATGAGCACAGATGTAGATACTTTGGACTATTTTCATTTTTCATGTGTTTTGTGTGGGGATGTCCATCTGTCTAATGAGAGGCTTTAGTCATATGAACGTTGTTCCAAATATCTTTTCAGATGTTTTCTTCTAAGACCCTATTGCTGCCCTCTGGAGACAATTAGGAGGGATTCCAACACCATTCTGACTTGGAAGTATTTAACACTCCCCAAAGGATGCATACTGTTGTCCCATCTGTATATTTAACTAACACCATCTGATAGTATGTTGATTGTATGTTGTATATATGTGACAATCAGTGCATTTCTTCAGCACATCAATCAAAGTGCAGTGAAGTATATCTTTAATGGGTTAAGCCCATAGCTGCTCTTTTTGCTCTGTAAGTTTCAGTGAAAATGATTCAACAGAAAAGGCATGATAGCTTCTAAAAATGGTACTTTTGCATATTGGAAGTTAGTGTACGTATCTGCTAGACACCACGTGACCTGGAAGAAGTAGAAGAGACCTTCTTTGGTGCTGATGACATGCATCCATGAGTGCTGAGAGAACTGACCAGTATCACTGTGAGGCATTTTGAATTATCTCTGAAAGTTCATGGTGGAGGTTCCTGAGGACTGGAAGGCAGCAAATGTCACTCCTGTCAAGTAGGGCAAGAATGAGGATTTGGGGAAATAGAGACCAGTCAGCTTCACCTTGCTTCCTGGGAAAGTGTTGGGATAAATCTTGCCTTAAGCTGCTTCTAAAGATACTTAGGGCAAGAAGATGATTGGAAGTAGTCAGCATAGGTTTATGAAGGCAAAAAAATACGTAACCAGCCTGATACCCTTTTACATCTTGATGACTGGCTTGTAGTTCAGGGGAGAGCAGTTGTTGTTTTTTAATCTTGACTTTGGCAGGGCTATCAACTCTGTTTCCCATAATATTGCCATAGACAACCTCATGAAGTACAGGCTAGATAAGCATACATTGAGGTGGATTCTTTGGCTTGAAGGGTTATGATCAGCAGAACATAGTCTAGTTAGAGGCCAGTTACTAATCATGCACTGGAGGGCTTGAAAATTATGCCAATACTGCTTAACATCTTCATTAATGACCTGGATGATGGGATAGAGTGCTTCCTCAGCAAGTTTGCAGACCACACAAGCTCAGAGGAAGTGGTTGTATACCACAGCAGGCAGGACAAATGGGCAAACAGGAATCTCATGAAGTTCAACACAGAGAAAAGCAAAGTCCTGAATCTTGGAAGAATGAAGGATTGCATGCACTAGTACTGGCTGGGGGCTGACTGAAAAACAGTATTGAATAGAAGGATATGGGTGTGTTGGCTGAAGTTGAATTTGAGTGGGAAATGTTCACTAGGGACAAGATGGATTAACAGTATCCTGGTTTGCCTTAGGAGGAATGTTACTAGCAGGTAGATCATGTGATCCTTTCCCTTTCTTTATCACCAGAGAGGCTACAGCTGGACCATTGGCTACAATTCTCCCTTGTAAGAAGGACACAGACATAATGGAGCAAGTCTAGCAAAGGGTCACAAGCATGATGAAGGGCTTGCAGCATGAGAGCTCTGTGGTTGCCTGAAAAGGCTATGGAGCCTCCATCCTTGGGGATACTCAAAACCTGTATGAATGCAGCCCTGAGCAGGTAGCTTTTGGTGACCCTGCTTTGAGCAGATGGGATGCACTAGACAATCTCCACATGTCCTTTTTCAGTTGCAGTGGCTCTATGGTTTTCTGATAAATACTTAAATTTCAATGAAACACTGGTAGGAGTTTTTTTTGTGTGTTTTTTCAATGACAGGTGTCATGGTTTAAGCTCAGGCCGTAAACCAGAACCACGCAGCCCTCTTGCCCAATCCACCCCTTTTTTCCCCTGCCCTGCTCCCAGAGAGACAGGGAGGAGAACTGAAAGAATGTAACTCCCATGGGCTGAGATAAGAACAGTCCAGTAACTAAGGTATAACACAAACCACTGCTGCTGCCACCAATAATAATAGTGATAAGGGAAATAACAAGGGAAGAAAATACAATACCACCCGTCGATAACGCAGCCCAATCGAGCAGTGAACCAGCCCTTCCAGGTAACTGCCAGTTACATCCCGGGCATGACGTGCTGTGGTATGGAATACCTCCTAGGCTAGTCTGGGTCAGGTGTCCTGTCTCTGCCTCCTTCTGGCCTCCCCTCCTCCCTGGCAGAGCATGAGACTCACAAAGTCCTTGGTCAGACCAAACACCCAAGCAGCAACTAAAAATATTGGTGTTATCAGCACTGTTCCCAGGCTGGAAGTCAAAACCACAGCACTGAACTATCCACTAAGAGAAAAAAATGACTGCTACTGCTGAACACAGGACAGTATCCACCCCTTATTCCATACCATTCATGTCATGCTCAGATCCCACATTTTCAATATACTATCCCTCTTATCTTAGTGCACTCTTCTCTTAGTGTATGGACCAATCCCTATAAAGCTGCTGAGTCCATATGGTCCATGATGTCAGGCTCCATCTCTTGTAACAGTCTTTCAGAGCAGGAGAGGCTGTGTGCAGTGTTCACACTCGTGAATAACCTGGGCAATAGTGTCCATTGCTAAGTCCACCCCTCGATCATGAGTCCATCTGTGTGCTGCATCTCTGCCCTGATGGCCTGAAGTGTCATGGGCCCACCAGACTCAAAATAATTCACCCTTCCCTTCAGCAGTTTCTGCAACTTGTTGCTGGGGACTCCATACAGCTGCCTTCCATCTCAGACGCTTCCAGAGCACTGGAGGGGCCCAGTGGACCAGATACTCACCAATACTGTCCCACACACCCTGCTACTCATGACTGTCCAGCCTTGGGGAAAATCTCTCAGCCCTCCTATATCGTTGTCCAATCCTAGACAAGACCCAAACGTGTCTTGCTTAACTTTCGAGATCAGACGTAATGGTCGTGGGTAAAACACACTCTGTATGTGTGCCAACATGCTGATCCTCATCACAATCAGCAGGCAGGTCTCAAGGGTACCCAGAGGCCATTTGAAACCTTCAGAACTCTCAAATGATGCTGCTGTACTTGTCACTGGGGCTGGTGTAGCTGCTGTGCTTGCCAGCTCTCTTACCACCAGTTTCTCTTTTCCTGAGTCCACATCTTCTTCCTCTGCCTTGCTGGGAAATGCTATGTGGTCTCCTGCATCCTCCACTTGTCCCAGGTGCCAGAGGCTGGACCCAATTGAGGCTCCCAAAGGTGGTATCTTGCTCTCCGCATCCTCCTGGAGCTCAGGCTTGTGAGGCTCGGCGAGCAGCTGATGGGGGATGCTCTCGGCCCCTGAGGAGCTGGGTTCGGCCGTGGGGCTCTGGTCCTCCGCCGCCTTCTCCCGTTGCTCAGCAGCCACCTCCTTCCTGGCCTCCGGCCCCGCTCCTGCTGCCTCTTGGTCCCCAGGGCTGCTCTTCTGGGCCACTTCAGCCGCTGCTGGCTCCTGGGGCCATTCCCCCTCGGCTCCCCACAGCCTCCTGGAGATGGAGGCAAGGACAAAGGCCAGGACGGTGAAGAGCAGCAGGACAGCCAGGTACAAGTCCACGGCCACATCCATCCCGCGCTGCTGCCGGAGCCCACCCGTATTACAAGTACAAGTAATTACCATAAAATACAATGAGACAAGAACCTTAGCCCAAGGTCCCCAGCCAATAAACGCTAACACAGCAAATACCGGCTGCAAGAAAGCCATAACATGCTGAAACTCTGAGATCAAGAGCAACAAAATTGAGAGCCGATAAATCAGCATTGTGACGAGTGACTATTAATCCGAAACAATGAATGCTTATCACAAATATGACTAGACACACTCTGGTCAGATATGTTGTTATCTCAACCCTTCGTGCCCCACGTTGGGCACCAAAAAAACCTGTCATGGTTTAAGCCTAGCCTGTAAATCAGAATCACGCAGCCCTTTTGCCCACTCCACTCCTTTCTTACCCCCGCTCCCGGCCCCGCTCCCAGAGGGACGGGGAGGAGAATCAAAAGAATGTAACTCTCATGAGTTGAGATAAGAACAGTCCAGTAACTAAGGTGTGACACAAACCACTACTGCTACCACCAGTAATAAGGGAAGAGAATACAATACCACCCGTCGATACACAGCCTGACCCAGGAATGAACCAGCCCTTCCAGGTAACTGCCGGTTACATCCCGGGCATGACGTGGTATGGAATACCTCCAGGCTAGTCTGGGTCAGGTGTCCTTTTTCTGCTTCCTCCTCCCTGGCAGAGCATGAGACTCACAAAGTCCTTGGTCAGACCAAACACCCGAGCAGCAGTAACTAAAAACATCGGTGTTATCAGCACTGTTCCCAGGCCAAAAGCCAAAACCACAGCACTGCACCAGCCACTAAAAAGGAGAAAAAATTACTGCTACTGCTGAACCTAGGACAACAGGGAGTGAGAAAGCATATGTGTTTTTATGCACATGGAAGTCACAAAGCAAGCCACACACTCTTGTTGCTATAATACCACCTAATTCTTCCAGGGCTTTTCTCTGATTTGGAAAGTGCCAGAAACTGCTCAGTTCAATGTCAAATTCCCACTTCTGTCTGACGCCTGTGGGTAACCGAGATTAAAAGAACTCTGTGGAAAGCAAATTGGAATAAATCCATGCAGGATATTTTAGCATGCAGAGCAGCTGCTACTGAAAACACAGAACAGAAATTGTTCTTTTGGGATAGTACCCAGTGATGTTTTTCCAGAAGCATAGGCAATATGTTTACTAATCTCTTCTGGCTAGCAGCAGTGCGTTCAGTTTCCGTAGGCCTGGAGGCCAGTAGTACTGTGAGACCCTACAGTTGAAGCAGTTCAAGCATAATAATTTTGCCCTCGAATGACACAGTAATTCCTCAGCTTTTATACAATTCCAACTGCACACTTCAGCTCTACAAGGGCTACAGAAGAAGTGACATCATCGCTACCTACATATTTTTAGCTCATGCTGGAATCTAATACTGTTAAGAGACTAAAAAAAGAAACCAAGTTCTAAATCCTTCAAAATATCAGGCATGCAGCAATCAGTCACATCTGTAGTGTCTCAGGAATTTATGCTGGATTTCAATGAAATATCAGAGGGCATTTATGTACCTGACAAACTTTTTAACATCTACAGATTGTAAAGAGTACAGGCATCAGAAAAAAAAAAAAAAAAAAAAGTATTGAAGACAGGATTTTTCAGCTTCTTTTTTAGTATTTTGACAGTTTTTTGACCAGTATCATTTGACTTGATTTTATTTAATGTTTCAGTTCTGTTGACAAAAATATACACAAAATGCACCAAGATATATTATATGTTCCTAAATGCAGACACACACACTCTCCTCAACACACTTAATGTACCATTCTTGTTTCTGAATTTGCACTGAGCATCCATGGCAAGATGCTGGCAATGGGGGCTGTGGGATGGCCTCTGTTAGGAGAAGCTGGGGCTGTCCCAGGCTGAACATAGATAATTGTAGCCAGCTCCAAAGGACTCACCATAGACCACAGCTGAACCCCTTGTCAAGCCTGTGGTGCCTCTGAGAAAACATATTTAAGAAAGAGGGTAAAATGCTGGGCGGGCAGAAGAGGAATCAAAAAATGTGAAGTGGCATCTGGAAAACAAGGTCAGAGGAAGAGGAGAGGAGCAGGTACTGCTGAAGGACTAGTACAGCTCTTGGAAAACCCATGCTGGAGCAGAGGAAAAGGGTGGAGAGGAAGGAGTGTTAGAGGGAAACTACTTTGTACTGGACATAACACTCCAAAACCACCACTCCTTGTGCTGCACCTTGCCTCACTTAAGGGTCTGAGTGTACCCTGCAGCAATTTAAAAGGAAAGAGAAGAGTTTGGGTTGAAGTTGAGCTAGGAAATGGGGGATGAAAGCTGTTTTCCCAAAGTGTGTTTTCCCCAGATTTTTTCATGTTTGTTTTCTTGTTTGTTTGTTTGTTTGTTTGTGTTTTGGGGTGTTTTGTTTGTTTGGTTTTGGCTTTGGCTTTGTTTCCCAAAGTCTTAATCAGTAATTCAATATATGTATCTTGACTGGAAATTACTTTATTTCCTGTGATGGTAACTGATAAGGAATCTCCCTGTCTTTATCTTGACCCACAAACTTCCTTGTTCTTGTTCTTTCTGTTTTCTCCCCGTGTCCTACTGAGGGGGCAGCAAGTCAGCATGGGGCTGGATGGGATTTTGGCTGCTAGCCAGGGCCAACCCACAACATAATTTTCTGTTAATGCTCATGCACATATATTTTTAAATTTGGCTAGACATTTCATGGAGTTTCTTGGGGTATTTTAGAGTAACGTGTTTAACATATATATTAGCCTAAAAGCAATCCCCAGAAATAAATTGTCAAAAATGTTACCTTTTTTTGTTTGTGTATGTTTGATTTTGTAATGTTTCATATGGAAGAGTTAGTATGCAATCACCAGACAGATTTCCAAATGGATTT
This sequence comes from Lathamus discolor, assembly GCF_037157495.1. NCBI lineage: Eukaryota > Metazoa > Chordata > Aves > Psittaciformes > Psittacidae > Lathamus > Lathamus discolor. The sequence continues at coordinate 18,278,049 of NC_088884.1, forward strand.
AATTCTAGCCAGGCCCCTCCAGTCACCCCACATTCCTTAGCTCTCCCACTCCTTTTCTCACCTTCAGTGCAGTCCCCAGAAGTTATTTCTGACTGAGGTGTAGCTCAGGTGAAATTTGGGTTGTTTTCTTTTTCTTTTTTTTTCTTTTTTGGCTTTCCTAACCTTCTCCTACGTGCCTCAGGTCTAATTTTCATCCTAAACTTGATTTATTTTTAATCTTTTTCCCTGTCAGCCTGTCTAGATTCTCTTTTTCACCTTACATTCATCTACTTTTCAGTTTTTTCTCTCCAGACAGAGAGACATACTGTGATGGCTACTGATCAGAAATGCTCATTAATACTTCTTGGATCTATCAATTTCTTTTTGGTATCGTTGTGAAATAATGACGACAGCTTTTTTATCTGTGTCTTGTCAGGGTATTCTTGTTTGCTAAGAAACTCATGACACTGAGAAGTCATAGGATAATGTGTAGCTATAGTCATTTTACCCACACATGTTTCAAGTTGGATTTTTAAGCACCTCAATATTTTTTCTCATGTTTTATAAGTAGCGCGGGACAGTTAGAAAATATGGTGAGATACAGTGAAATATGATGCTAGCGACAGCCTGTTGTCCAGCTGTGCAGTCAAATGTCCTAGTAAAGAATGGGACAACCGTTAAAACTCATGTTTAACTTGGAAAGTATTTGAAACTATTTGGCTGTGAAATGTGTTTGGATGTCTTACTGTGTTGTCCTTGAGATTATAGTATGTTATTTGAGTTTCAACCTAGAGTTTCAAGTGGTTCAACTGAAAATAAAATCAGTGAAACTAAAGTTTAGCTGAGAAGGACCTCGGAGTATTAGTAGATGATAAGTTGTCTATGAGCCAGCAGTGTGCCCTTGTGGCAAGGAGGGCCAATATTATGCTGGGTGCATCAGGAGGAGTGTGACCAGCAGGTCAAGGGACGTGATTCTCCACCTCTGCTCAACCCTGGTGAGGCCACATTTGGAGTACTTTGTCCATTTCTGGGCTCCTCAGTAAAAGAAAGACAAGGAGCTACTGGAAAGGGTTCAGCAGAGGGCCACAAGGATGATCAGGGATTTGGATGAGGAGCAGTGGCCATAAACTAAAACACAAGAAGTTTCATGATGAGAGAAAGGCTGTGGACATTGTCTATTTGGACTTTAGTAAAGCATAAAACATGAAAACAGAAAGCATAGAACTCCCACAGTGTTCTCCTGGAGAAATGGGCTGCTCATGGCCTGGATAGGTGTACCGTTTGCTGACATGGAAACTGGCTTCACAACAGAGCCCAAAGGGTAAATGGTATCACACGTAGTTGGTGACTGGTCAATAGTGGTGTACCTCAGGGCTTACTATTAGGGCCAGTTAATATCTTCACAGATGATCTGGCTGAGGGGATTGAGTGCACGTTCTGTAAATCTGTAGATGACACCAAGTTGGCTGAGAGTGTTGATCTCCTGGAAGATAGAAAGACTCTGCAGAGGGATCTGGACAGTCTGGACTGATGGGCTGTGGCCAGTGGTCTGAGGTTCAACAAGGCAAAGTGCTGGGTCCTGCATTTGGTCCTTGACAACCCCATTCAACCCTACTGGCTTGGGGAAAAGTGACTGGAAAGCTGCGTGCTGGAAAAGCACCTGGGGGAGCTGACTGAGGGCCAGCTGAACATGAGCCACCTTCTGCTTAGGCAGCCAAGAAAGCCAATGGCATCCTGGCCTGTATCAGAAATAGCGTGGCCAGCAGGACCAGGAAAGTAATTGTCCCCCTGTACTTGGCACTAGTGAGGCTGCGCCCCAAATCTTTCAGTTCTGAGTTCTGGGCCCCTCACTACAAGAAAGATATTAAGGTTCTGGAGCAGGTCTAGAAAAGGGCAACAAAGCTGATGAAGCATCTGGAGAATAAGTCTTATGAGGAAAGGCTGAGGGAATTAGGGTTGTTTAGTCTGGAGAAGAGAAGTCTCAGGGCAACCTTATTGTTCTCTACAACTACCTGAAAGGTTGTTGTAGTGTGGTGTCCCAAGTAACAAATGATAGGACAAGAGGAAATGACCTCAAGTTACACCAGTGGCGGTTTGGATTGTATATAAGCTAAGGAAGTGTGGGCTTGACAATCAAGTAGTGAGGTGGATCGAGAACTGGTTGAAAGGAAGAAGGCAGAGAGTTGTGGTCAATGGCGCAGAATCTAGCTGGAGGTCTGTGACTAGTGGAGTTCCTCAGGGGTCGGTGCTGGGACCGGTGCTGTTTAATATTTTCATCAATGACCTGGATGAGGGAACTGAGTGCACCCTCAGCAAGTTTGCTGATGACACAAAACTGGGAGGAGTGGCTGACACACCAGAGGACTGTGCTGCCATTCAGCGAGACCTGGACAGGCTGGAGAGTTGGGCGGGGAGAAACTTGATGACATTTAACAAGGGCAAGTGTAGAGTCTTGCATCTGGGGAAGAACAACCCCATGTACCAGTACAGGTTGGGGGTTGACCTGCTGGAAAGTAGCGAAGGGGAAAGGGACCTGGGGGTCCTGGTGGATAGGAGGATGACCATGAGCCAGCAATGTGCTCTTGTGGTCAAGAAGGCAAATGGCATCTTAGGGTGCATTAGAAAGGGAGTGGTTAGTAGGTCAAGAGAGGTTCTCCTCCCCCTCTACTCAGCCTTGGTGAGGCCGCATCTGGAATATTGCGTCCAGTTCTGGGCCCCTCTGTTCAAGAAGGACAGGGAATTGCTGGAAGGAGTCCAGCGCAGAGCCACAAAGATGATTAAGGGAGTGGAACATCTCCCTTATGAGGAGAGGCTGAGGGAGCTGGGTCTCTTTAGCTTGGAGAAGAGGAGACTGAGGGGTGACCTCATCAGTCTTTACAAATATGTAAAGGGTAGGTGTCAGGATGATGGAGCTAGGCTTTTTTCAGTGATATCCAGTGATAGGACAAGGGGCAATGGGTGTAAACTGGAACATAGGAAGTTCCACGTTAACATCAGGAAGAACTTCTTTACTGTAAGAGTGACAGAGCACTGGAACAGGTTGCCCAGGGGGGTTGTGGAGTCTCCTACACTGGAGATATTCAAGGCTCGCCTGGACAAGTTCCTGTGTGATGTACTGTAGGTTACCCTGCTCTTGCAGGGGGGTTGGACTAGATGATCTTTTGAGGTCCCTTCCAACCCTTGGGATTCTGTGATTCTGTGATTAGGAAAAATTTCCTCAGCAAAAGGGTGATCAGGTATTGGAATAGGCTGACCCCAGCAGTGGTGGAATCACCATCCCTGGAAGTATTCAAAAATGTGTAAATAAGGCCCTTAGTGACATGGTTTAATGGTGGACCTGGCAGTCTTGGGGTAATGGTTGAACATTTTTAGGTCTTCCCCAACCCAGCCGATTCTATGAGGAAGTACTTCTTATGTCGAGCGTGGCAGATCACTGAAACAGGCTGCCCAGGGAGGTTGTGGAGTCTCTCTCTCTGGATACATTCAAAACCCGCCTGGATGTGTTCCTGTGTAACCTGCTCTGTGTGACCCGGCCTTGGCTGGGGGTTGGATTAGGTGATCTCCAGAGGTCCCTTCCAACCCTAATGATTCTATGATTCTGTGAGACTGTGACAGTTTACTTTAGGTGGGGATCTTGTTTATGTGAAATCTACTCTCTAGACAAGGCTGAAGTCATGATTGTGTAAAGGTATAACAGTGTGTACCATTTTGGAAACACAGACAGCAGCTTATATATTGATTGGTTTATCTGCAGAAAATAAAATTTCAGCTTGTAGTTGTTACCCACATTTACTGCTTGATCATTGTCAAGTGCTGTTCAAAGTATAACATTTGATATTCTGAGTGACCTGGGGTTTACCTTTCAAGGCTGTCATTTTCTGTTAAGAACTAATGTTAGTTCTGGTCAAAGGAGAAATTAAGTTTTCAGGTGGAACTTCACTGGACTCTGGAACCAGACTATGTATAGTCTGATTTAATTAAACTTTGTGAAAGCTGATGAAATTCATTTATAAATGTGTTAAGGATGACAGAAGTGAGTAAGAGCCGAAATGCTAAGCAAGATTTTCAAGTCAGTATATGTAGCTGGTTATACTGTTACACATGTGGAATGAATTGTTGAATTCTGTTGCTTATGTATGCTGCTATATATTGTATTATGTATGATTCTGAAGGAAAAGGATCTGATATGTTTCTCTGATTTATCTGTGAACCTGAATACATAAAATGAATGAATAATGGCATGTTATCAATGTTCCTTTATTAGCATGTGGCTTTTAGTAGTTTGAGGACCTTCATCCGTAATCATTTGCTGGCACATAAGTTGCCTTCTTCAGCAGTAGTGGTGTGGCTGATTGAATACCTATTTTAAAATTTTAAAATGTTGATTTGCTCTGGGACATAACAACTGACTCTTTATTTGAACAGAGCAGATGACTTTGTACAATCTGCAGGCTTGACAATGAGTATAATTTCATGAATTAGGGTTAGGGTTATTAATTACAATTAATTAATGTGTATTAGTTACACATTTTTGTTAAGTTCTGCCCAGTATTTAAGTGAATTTAACTTACATGAAAGGTACTAGGCTATGAGCCCTGGATTGCAAAACCTCATATGCATACAAGGGTCATGAGCAGTCCACATAGCCTTGTCCTTCATGTTACTGTTGATTTGCAGAGTTAACTTTAAAGATTAATAATTAATGTGCTTCATGGAAAGATGCACACAAAAGGAACCATGAACAGTGTACAGCAGATTTTATTGATCCTACAAAGCTTTGTAGTACTTGTGTGCCGTCTGCTGCACCTCATCTGTCTACTAACTCTAGGCATATGTAAACATCACAGCTTTGTTCTATAATATGGCAGCTAAGGCAGTGCTTGGATTCTCTCCTGGAACTACAGTGAAGGTTATATATAGTAAAGGTGGAAATTACAACGCACGAAACTACAATGAACCCAGCTGAAAGCACAAGTGTTTTGTAAAGGTTGTAAAATTTCAAATTTATTGGCCAGTGATCTGTATTGGAGCTATGGCCATACCAATATTATTACCATTATTATTATTATCACCTCCATGACTAGCTATAAAATTTGCACAGAATGATACTAAATAAAAGGTGTAGGTGAGAATGTAAATAAGATACATTATTCTTCTCCTTACCTCTGGAAGTGTGGCATGGAAAGATTGTATGATTTACCAAAAAAGCTTATGGCAAAGTTAGGAGAAAAGTCTCTCGTTTGAGTCAAACTTTTTAATAGTAAGAAATCAAGATTTTCATTATTGTATTTGTATATCTCAATATTGTTTTGCTGATACCTTAAATGTTGCAATCTCCCTGAACATTGAATTTTGGAGCACACTCTAGGGAATACGTTTTTAAAAATATGTATTTTCTGAGGATGATAAACACATAATGTAGAAAATTTGCATATAGCTAGGAAAGCATTCCAAAATAAGGAATGGAAAACACAGAGCAATGAAACTCTACAAATCAAAAGGAACCAAGAAATGAATTCTGATTCCTGATTATGAAAATAGGCTTAGCTGCCATTTATCAATGCAAAGTGCCTACAGACTGTACCATGTCAATGAAATTGATTTTCCTGGTTACATTTAGTTGCGAATGAAAGGGATTCTTCCCTGTTCTTTGGCTTGTGTAGTATAGTCATTTCCAACCCACTGAAGGGGAATGCACAGTCTGGTTGTATTCCAGTAAGATAAGTAAGTTGCTTTGCACCAAAGGGGAAGCACAGCTCAGCATGCAGAAGGTGCTTTCCCAGGGCCCTGGAATAGCTGTGCAAAGAAGCTCCTGTAGTGAAAACGGGCCAGTTGACAAGCTGGCCTCTCCTATGCCAGCTGCCTCTGATTGTAAGCAAATGCCAGGGGAGCTGGAAGTTATTAGTGTGCAAGGAAATTGGAACTGTATGTTCTACTCTGGCCTCTGTGGGACTGGTGTTTAAGAAAGCCTGCTACAACAATCCAGACTTATCTAATCCCTTTGTGTATAGAGAAACTCCCTCAACCGCTTTGCACTATTGAAGCAGAGCGAGGATACAGAGCAAGGACCAAGAAAAGGTCTGTATCTTCAGAATAGAAAAAGAAGTAGCCAGTTATTTCTTTTAATCTATATTTAATGTAAAGGTAAGTAGATTTTATCTACTATTGCTTGGTATAGTGTAATAGTGGTAGTGTAGGAGGTATTAACATGCCTTTTAGCCTGATCTTTTGTGCAAACAAGGTCTCTGTGGTTGTATGCTATGTTTGTCTATTTGTTATTCCCTTTCCTTAAAGATTTTGAACCAGTAGACAATTTCAACCAGAGATACAGAGATCTAGGAAATATTTGCTTTCTGCAAGCACAGTGAAAACCAGAAATTGGATGGAAGACAGATGGGAGAACTGAAAATTCCTAATAAAAAGGCTACAACATGAGTGTCCGATTCAAGTCATCCTGACTTAGAAAACTGTTACTATAATAGTTAGGGAATATAAGTAAAAGGGAACAAGAAATACTGAAGAAGTGATGTGAAGTTACTGAGGATGCAGGTGACAACTATTGTGGTGACATAGAGTGTAAGCCAGAAATCCACATGAAAACAGCTTCGTTAATCCCATGTTTACAGAATATGGTATTTTCTGTTTGACCAAACGTCTCTCTAATCAATAAGCATATCTTTTTGAACTCTACTAAACACAGTAGAGAGCTCATCTGGGTAAAGGTTTTAAGAAGCTGACTTCTAGAGGTGAAGGTTGTCTGTGCATTTAAGCATTATTCACTTCTTATTTTCTCTGGTGGTAATTTGTTTTAATTACATTTAAGAAAAATATTTAAAAGCAGAACTATAGTCCCTGTCATATTTCACATATAAACTATTATTGGGAACTGTAAACATGCTACTTTTACCGTCTGTGTATTTTATACATTTTTAGAGTTAATGAGAAAAACAACTTGCAGCTAGACAGAAATTTGAAAAGCCACGGGTGATCTTTACAAATTGACAAGGGTTTGCCTCTGCAGAGAAGACAGCTTTCTTGTGCAAAATGAATGGTAGCTTCTTAAGTTACTCTTTCTGCTACTTCAGTTTAATAGTTTTGATTCTAAAAAATGCTCAGACCAACTTTATTTGAGGGGAAATAAGAATTCTCTTTTCAAATACTTACAAACATGAGTATCACCTCCAGCCTGTAACCCTTAGGAGTGGAGAACTGTTCTGATTCCAGGCAGAGTTTTATTATGGAAATCTCCAAAGTGAAGGGAAAGCAGCCCACACAGTGAATGATCACTGCTTGTGAGTTTCCTCTGTGTGTTATTAAGATTAAAATGATTAGGTTGCTGACTGTGTGCTAGGAACAATTGTTTATTTAACTACGCATAAATTGTTTTAAAGGTGTGAATAGGTCTTGTTGCTGCATCAAATATTTGGCATAAAAATGTCATTAGAAAGACACTGGTATGGTGTTACGGGATAATAATTTCAGTAATAGAAATGTGAACTCTGTTATATACAGCATAAAAGGTTGTTACCCTGTAGAGTCCACAGAAAGTGAGACTGCCATGACTCCCTTGTATATTGTTGCCTTTTTATTGATGGAAAAACACTGTAGCTAGAAGTAGGTACTAAATTGTCCTGTTAACATTGCCCCATTATCTTGCACATTTCATGTTGGAACTGAAAATATCTTGAAATACAAATTTATATAGTAGCATTAAAACCCTTCAAAATCAATGAGTTTCTTCAAGGATGAACTAACTATTCATATGTATCTCATATTTAATAGTCTGCAAAAATATACTAAGAAACCAGAAGTGGGGTGTAGACCATTTATAGTTTCTGTATTTGAAATGTAAGTTCTTAGAGCAGCTGAAAAAAGTTTTGTTAAATTAACTGCAGAGCACTGGAACAGGTTGCCCAGGGGGGTTGTGGAGTCTCCTACACTGGAGATATTCAAGGCCCGCCTGGACAAGTTCCTGTGTGATGTACTGTAGGTTACCCTGCTCTTGCAGGGGGGTTGGACTAGATGATCTTTTTAGGTCCCTTCCAACCCTTGGGATTCTGTGATTCTGTGATTCTGTGATTTTTTTGCAAGCTGTATTTATCAAAACTGTTCTGGCAGCACAAATGGAACAACAGAGTAATAGCCAAGCTCCTTCATGCAACCAAATAATAGCATGGAGTCATAAATGGAAAGCAAGACAAAGAGGACCAGAGAGATCACATAAAATGTGATATTACAGAATATTAAATCCACTACGGATAACCAGTGGCATATGAATGAAATTAAAATAGACAGTCTGAAGCCGCAATCTGGGAAACATAAATTTATATCTCACTAATGTTTCCCTAATGGATACCTCCAATGCATGATGGAGGTTTATTTTTAAATAATGTTATTTCATTGCTAACTGACCTTCCTGTCCAGTTCAATTTACATAAGGAATTGAGATGCTTAGAAGGTATGGTTTTTGGAGGAAAGCGAATTTTTTGCAAAGTCACTTTGAAAGCTAGAATCAGAATAAGATTTGTTTTGACTTTAAGAAGTATTATGACAAACAGAAATCTTAAAAATAGAAGCATAAAAAAACAATTCTATTTAAATATAATTCTGAGACCATACCACCTCCCCAAGCTTGAAATGAACTGCATTTCTTCTGAGTTATGTGCTCCTGTGAAGCTTCAGAGGCTTTAACAGGACTTTGCATATCCTGTTGCCTGCATTTGCCCACATGGAGCTTATTTGAAGTCAGGGGCCTAATACTAGGTTAACTGTATTGGACCATAAATAATGCACCTGTTAATTGCACAGAATAGAACTAAAGAACAGACTGTTCCTCAGAGTAATTGATGTGGGGTAATGTGCTAGTAATGCCAAAGTTTTAGGCAGTGGTAAGGATAGACCTTGATCTTGCCCAAGTGTACGTAATAATTACATTGAAAATAATGATTGATGTCATTATTACTTCCTGTTGCCTTATAGTAGCTCTTATTTCCTGCAGATGTGCTAAAGGGCCCTCTTGTTTAAAAAAGATATGTTCATAAGATTATGGCATGTCATCACATTGTGACCGAAAACCTGTTAATTCTGCTTCATCATGGTTATTGTAGTTAGTGCTTGATAACACGAAAACTTTCATATATCTGAAATTTTAACATACATTAAGTCAGTCTGTACAGTCATACTACATTTATACTAGTAAATTAATCAGTGCCTGGCAACATTCATTGTACCAGTATTAAGTTGTCTGTTTTCCTGAATTATTAGTACAACCTTTTTTTCAGTTTTTGCCTGGGCAAAGTAGCTGTCTCTTGAATAATCTTCGGAAACAGTTTGGGGGTTATCACAGTCTGATGACTATTCTAAGTAATCATTTTGGATATTGTCAGTGTGTTCTGCATAGAAAGACTGTTTACCAGTGTGGGTGCCAGCCTTTCTAGGTTAGCTGGCTTCAGTGCTGGAGAAAGGTCAGCAGCTTATTTAACTTATTAGCATTGGAATTACTTTGCAGTCTGGTAGTACATCACAGCTGTAACTTAGTAATTAGTAGCTCCGGGGCTGAGGAAAGGAAGAAGAAGCTTCTGAGAAAGCTTTTGAGCTGTAAATGACCATGTGAGCTGATGCTGTTCTTTTAGGCCATGCTTAAACCAGATTAATCAGAAATGGCTTAATTTTGCCTTTTCACTTTGCTTTGCAGTAGTCCAGATCTCCTCTCAGTCTGTGAGAACTGAGAGGTATGTAGGCAGCTGCTGTATGTCTTAATGCTGTTATTTAACCTACTGGGAGATAGCTTTTAGCTCCTAGACTTCATCTTAGAGCCCTGGATGTTGATTTACACAGTATAAATCTTAGTCTTAGTCACCATGGCAATTTACTTGTCCTCCACTATGGCCTGTTTACATCATGCAATGACTGCATGGACCTGCTATACACACATTTCAGAGTTCTGGTTTGTTCTAAGGCCTAAGTAGATGAACATAAAGTTGTAAAAAGCATGTATATATAAAATAGAGTGACGACAATCCCAAAGGATTGGAGGAATGAAGTTTCCCACCTTGAGAAAAGTGTGATAGTGGCCCTCTGTGGGGCTTCAGACAACAGAAGGCTCCAGCATCCTCATGAATCCTCTGGTTCTCTCTTGTCACATTGGTGTCAGCACATGTGTTCTGTTAGAGGGCCCAAAGCTTCCTTCTGTTGTGGACTCTGGCTGGAGGGCTGAGGGAGAGCCATACTGGGACACCACTGTAAGGCTGGAGAAAGTATGGCCCAAGCCTCCCCTGGTAAATGCACACATAAGCTGTTTTATTAATCTCTTATTAACATTTACAGATTCTGCTTCTGTCCTTTTTCTTGGCCGTTATAGAGTCCAGTTATTTGAGGAGATGGCCAACAAAAATCTCAATAAAGAATATTCAGTAGAGAAAAAGACAGAAGACATGACTTTGTGTCGGGGGAATTTTTAGCCCAGATGCATATTCTTTTTCATTTGGCTCCTGTATCTCACTATGAAATTGCTGTTAAATAAGGCAATGGCTTCTTTCCCTACTAAACAAGAACAAATGGGAAAATATTTTCACAAGAGTGACCTACTGATTACCAATCTGAAATGTAGCTTCCAAGTCTATTTTTTTAGATTTATTATTTTCTGCCAAAATTGATTTGGACAAAAAACATAGTAATCACCTAATATGTGGTTAGCAATTTTCCATCTCATTACACAACCCTTGTATCTTATTACCCATTTAAATGAATACCTGTTAAATTAATAGACCTGTACAATGCAAACAATTTTTCGATCCATCAAGCCAAAACAAATAGAGGACTGCAATAAAGTCTTTACAACAGTATACCACACTATCAGATATAATAAAAATGGGATTTATCAGTGTAATACATCAGCTAAATGAATATAAAACTTTTTAACAGTATAGAAATTGCTTTTTGGTATGTCATGTGATTGCGCTATAACCCTAATCTTTCAAAATCCCAAAGAGCTCCGAGGAAGCATTCTGCATCATCCAGATAAGATTTTTGAGTATTTGTCATTATAGTGCTCATAAAAGTGACTCTATTAACAGTGGCTGCAATTAAACCTGAAACTAAATGTGCAATCATCTATCCTACTGACTTCTGTCATTGAATCATAGAACTGTTCAGGTTGGAAAAATCCTTTGAGATCATAGAGTCCAACTGTTACCCTAGGACTGCCAAATCCACTGCTAAACCATGCCCCTAGTTCTATATTGATTCATCATGGAGCAAACTGCAAATGGAAAATGAAACAGACCTAATACTCATACACACCTAATACATAATAACAACTACTAAAATACTGGGGGGAAAAAAAGTGCATGCAAATTTGTATTTTCCAATTTGTAATTTTTGCGTTGCTTTTATGTATTCTAATGTACACAGTGAAAATTGTATAAATATACTATTCCTAGAGTGACTGTTGTCTTTTAAACCAGCTGCTTTTTGAAGAGCACAAGATGTTTCTGTATTGGAAAAGAAAAAAAAAACAAAACAAAAAACCAACCAGAAACCAAACCAAACCCATTGTAACCACAGTGTTTCACTTTCAAATGTTTTTATTAAAAATTATTTTGGGATAACAAAAGAATAATTTCACAATCAGGATGATCAACTCAAATTCAGATTTCTGTTACAGTTCAACATATCAGGAACCTGTTTACAAAAATCTGTAAATCAGAGTAGCAGTGTATGTAAATTGATAGCATGGTCAGCATATCCACAGAATATACCTCTGTAACTATGCCTGTTCTGTTGTCGCTTCATTATGCTTACATTTCTACATCAGTAATTTACAGAATATTACAATAAATACATATTTTGCATATAATAAGAGGAGACATTAAACAACCCCAAAACACTCCGATCCTCCTCCCACCCCCAAAATTTCACCAGTGAGATAATATTCCAATGACATAAAAGGTTCCTTCTGCAAAAATAAGTCGTTACCATTTTTAGACTGCAGGAAAGGGACTGCAATCTATTGGTGTAAACAGTTAATTTTGTTTATTTTTTTTCCTCAATTTCTAGATTTTCAAGTAGTCAAACTCAGGCTCATGACTCTGGAAAGAACTGTAAATATTATTTACAGCTCCCCTAGAATGAGGACAGCATTTATTCTGCAAGGAAACATAATATTTCTTGAAGCTGATGTTACTCAGTTCATTAGGAATTGTAAGTACAAACTAATGTTTAGAAATTGCCAATTAGAAAGTAAGCTTTTTACAGCTGATCTTGATGAATTTTAAATTTTTGCTCCATGGTAACATACTTAGTTTAACATTAATATAGTACACATAGAGTTCCTTTTTAACTATATATATAAATATATGCATACTCATAGAACACAGCACATCAAAACAGTTTAAAAAGGCATGCTGTGCCCATAGGGGTTCCTGTACTTTCTTGGAAAAGTCCCCAGCTATGCTACCTCCCCCAAGTGGTGTCAACAGAATTGGAGCAGAGAAGTTAGCTACATTGTAAATCCTAACCAGCCGATTTCAGATGATCAGTTTCTGCACTTCACCTAATCTTTGTTTTCCCTTATGCTGTTTTTCACTGTAGTTGTAGTGTAGAAGATGAAAAACCCAGGAACTCTTACCATGTCCCAGTGATCAAACAAACCAAGTCAGAACAGTCAATAGAGAGCTGGAAAATGCATATTCATGTTTGGGCTGCAATGAGTCCTTAACTGAATATACAGTGTAGCATAGCTCAAATTGGGAAGCCTAAAACCAATAATCTCATAACAGACAATTATTCATAAAAACCACTTCCTTTTCATCTTAGATTCATTGGCCACTTCAAGTTCTTTGATAGGACTTAATGTTGGCTCTCTGTCATGCAAAATGATTATTCATCTATTTGTTGCTCCAACATGAAAAGAACATTCTTTTTGAACTTTGACTGTCCTCAGTTTCATGTTGATGCAGAAAAGGAATAATTTCAAAATATATTTCCCTTGAGCTGAGCTGTATTTATGTGTTTAAGTTCTCCAAACTCTTGACTTCTGACTTTTCTTTAGTTACCTTTTTTTTTTTTTTTGACACACAGTTGTAGTACTGGGCATTAAAATGTTGGAGAAAACAGAGACATAAGACACAGTTCATATAAACTTTATTTGAAGCTGAAAAATATAACTCTTGTAACAGGACAAAAATTATATCCAACCTGGAAAAATAAGGAGAATATCTTGTTTTAAAACAAAATCAAAAAAACAACACTGTGCAACAATTAGAAATATGTGTTATAAATGCCAGAAACCTGTTCAAGTGCATTTTCCCTTGGCAATATCTAAATATTAATGTCCTTTCATAGTAAGTAGTGGTCTGAAAAATCGATGTTAAAAAGCCAAAGTCAATACAAGCTCTGTGAGAAGTTTTTTCTTACTCTGTCTCTTTCTCTCTTTATTTCCTTACAAATTTATTGCTGAAACTGAACATTTTTTTTTTTTCTTCCCCAGAATGAAATAAAGTACAATAAAGCACAGAAGCCTTGGTTTTGGTGTTGAATGAATTTTTATTGCCTTGACATAAATCCCAAGAAACAAGGAATTGTGATGAAAACACTGAGATGTTCCTGGCTACATAATAAAAGTTCCTAGGCACTGAGCCATGCATGTATGCACACACACACACACCTTGAAATAAATGTAGTCAAGCAGAAAAAAACAAATTTTCTAAGAGCAAAAGCTGAGTTAAGCTTTTTAACACAAAAAGTCAGATTGATTAAGGAATCAGATCACCCATTGTTGGAAGAAAAATGTTTGCACCATATAATATGCATCTTTGGTATCTACAGGCTTATATGAAGCATTGCAAGGGTAGAACTTTACTGACTGGGTAATATAAAAAAAAAATAGATGCATTAAGACACTAAAGGAAACCAAAAAAGATTTATTAATTAATGAATTTACATTCTCTATAACCAAAATCTTCTTGTACAGAAGTCTTCAGCATGTTCATATTAAGGGTTCAGATAATGAAAATACTTGCATACGTGATTAACTCTACCCCATTTATTAAAGCAATCCAAACATGTGCTTAACTTTTACAAATACTTTAAAAGCCTTACTGAATTAGAGCCTACAAATCTTACCTGAGTTCCTTTGCCATCATGAGTCTTTCTATCAACCAGAAAGACCTTTGTGTTTGTGCAGAGGTAATACTTGGCTAGAACATTAGAACATGCTCCTAAATACCCACTACCTCACAAAACTAAGATTAAAATTAGCATTTTAATTACAAATTTTATTGCTTTGGTTTTGTTTGTTAGCTTTTGCTTGTGTTTCTCTATGTTACTAAAACCAGTGTTGTATGCCAAACTTAGTACCTGGTAAGAAATTGAGGTGCTTGTCATGTAGAATGATAAAATATTTTGGCTTCAGTACACCTGTTTGTTTGCATAGAGAGAGCTAATTTATTTGATTGAACAATTGCCCCATTAATGATCTATGAAATCGTCACAACTTACAAATACTTTCCATGCCCCCAAAAAGAGGGATGTATTTGTATTGTATCAGTTGCAAAACCTCATTCAGTGCCATGTCATAGAGGCTGCTCTTAAAATGGCAGACATTTTCTGAGAAGAAATACCTAAATCTGCAACAATTTTTCTTTCTATCAGTGAAATGGTGCTATTGAAGTCACCACTTTATTCAAGCATAAGTTTCTCTAAAGGGAGGCTCCTTTTTCTTCACAGTAACACATAACTTCCTCTTCAGCTGTTGATAAGGTTGTTCAGCACCTCCTTAAGGAGTAGTTTAATACAGACTATTCTTCTGTATAAGAATTACATAGGAAAAATATACAATATAAACCTGATTTAGAGCATCTCAGGTGAGAAATGTAATGGTCAATGACACCAGAAGTACTCATTCGCTGAGGTCTTGATCCAAATTTCAGTGAGCCTACTTCGACTATAAATTTGCTCAGCAGAAAGTGTATTCGCACTGTAGTTTGAGTTGAAAGCCAGAAGCATAAGAAGTACTGTCTTCCAAAAGTATGAAGTGTAACAAATATATTAGGTAGATGTCAGATAATTAAAATGCCTATGGGTGACTAATAACAACTCTATAAGAATAAGAGTTAACACAGTTCTTGAAGAAGCACAAACATAATAACACTTCACTGCATTTCAGATCATATTACCATTTTCAGGACTTTAGTTGTGGAGCAAAAGAATTTCTGTTGGTGGCTAACAATTACTATGCACCAGAGAAAAGTAGCTGCCATTTCTTGTAGTAACAAAGAACATAGAATTGGAAATAAAGTGTCCTATTTATCTCTATCTTTTGCAGACAGAGGTCTGGCAAGGATTAGTATGGTCATTACTGAGTGTATATTTTAGCCCATTTTTAGTTGTTTGCAATATGGTTAAATCTGATGCAAAGTTGAATAACTATCCAGAATTTCTTCCAGAAGCAAAAACTAGGTCTGAGGTAACTGGGAAATCTGTGTCGCCTAAAGCCACAGCAAATTCTAGGGTCCCTGAATGACCTGGTCTGCAGGGACTGAAGGAGCTTTAGAAGGGTTGCTGCAGTAATGGTGTTCCCCAAGACCACCCCAAAAAGCAACTGGTTTGGTTGTCTTTGTTCACAGCTACCAGTTTTGATAGAATGAGACTGCTTGCTTTATAGGTACTGAAGCACCACATGCTCACACTGTTCCTCTGCTCACTCTTGTTTCCAGTTCATTTCAGCATTCATGGTGTCCTTCTAGTTTCCAGATACCCACTTTAGTATTTTAGTCTCCTCTATGGTATCAATCAACCAGTAAGAAATTAAAATGGGTCCCTTATCCACCCAACCTACTTCCTATTTCCGTAGCTGAGTGAGAGGTCTGGTCTTTGGATGCTGAATAGCTATGCCACTGGTTCAGCCTTTGGCTTCATTCCGGCATTGCTACTGTGTTAGTAGTTAGAGGTCCCACCACCTAAGATTGCACTGGAACAGGAAAATAATTAAGTGATTTGGAAGCTAGTCTGGAATTGTGAAGACCTGGGGTTGGTTACTTGCCTGTCATAGACTTCTGCTACTGAGGAAGTGTTTACTTGTGTAGATCAACTTGTGTTGAATCAACACAAGTTTTGTGTTATTGATCTGTGTCTCATGTCAGAAAGCAGTCCTGTTTCTTTTTCCAAGCTTTATTGACTTGTAGGAGTTATTATATCAATATACTCAAATAATAATATAAATGAAAAAGTATTCTTGTGCAAATTTAAGTGATCTTATGCAAAATGTGCATCATGCAGGCAATATCCTCATAGAATGGACATTACTTACACCAGGACTGTTCTACTGCCAGAATAGCTGTTTTCTTGTCACTGTAGAAGGCTCCAAGCAACAGCCCTGGCTAAGCCAGACAAATTTTCCCTTTGCCTGGTTGCATAGCACTGTGTTCCTATTTTAGCCCTGAAGCTACTTGCAGCACACCTCCCTCAGTCTCAGACTGTCCCACTCATGACTGTAAATCAGATCCCCAGCTCCAAGCCTTTCACTTTGTAAACTTCCTTCTTAGGAGCTTTTTCAGAAGCAGTATTGTAAGCACTGCTGATGTTTATATACAGGAAACATCATCTAAGTTATTGCTGTGCGTAAACTTTTCTTGAGGCAACACACAAAATAGCTCCAAGTCACTTACACTTTAATAGATGACTGAATTATACTTACCTCTCCTTTGTTACCGGACAGATAGTTAAGAGCAGTTGATATGTGATAACATGACGTGTGGAAGTGTTGGATTAGGTGTACCTCTGGTATTACTTAAAAACATGCGGCTTCAGACACTTATTTGGATTACTTGTGCCTGAGGCTGTAACCCACAGTGAGCAAAATGATCTATAAAAACAAAATCATCCCGATCTTATTAAAAGAGAGTTACTGGCAGAGTTGTCAATCAAACGCAACATCATGACTCTGGCTGATTTGCTAGTACATGATTTTTGTTTGAAACTATCTAGAGTATTAAAAGACAAAATGGCATAGGCGTGTTCACTAGGGACTCAATTAAAATTAAATAAATGTTTAATTATGTGCATTTTTGGAATAGAACAAATACAACTATTTTAGGTGAAAGATGTATAGCTTCTCTAAGTGGCAAAATTAATTAAGGTACTTTTTATGTTACCTCTTCAGGCCATTTTTAAATTAACAGTCAACAATTATCTTCTGAACCTCTCTCCTAGTCCTGAGAGGAGTATATTTAATCATCAAGTGTCAGATCTTCTTGTTTTTTCTTTCTGTTTGATAATTTCCCTACTTAGGAATTCAGATTCATATTTACAGAACACAATTGTAAAACAAGAAAGCCCATGGAAACCTTTCAAATTGAGTACAAATAAAACCAAGCCATGTCATACACAGCACCATGGACCTGAATGCAAAGCAAGAGTTTAATGTCTTAATGGGGTACAGAGTGTGCTTTGCGACTTTTAATTTATACTAGCAGCACTTTTAGCAAATGTATAGCAAATAATCCAAAACTCAGATAGACAATTTGTCTAAGCCTGTTAAGAGAGCAAATTGTTTGTATGTCAAACAATGATATAACTGTGACTCTGACCTGTTCCCACCATCTTTTGTGCTCCCATGTATACTCCCAGGTATCTTGCCTGCTTGAATTGTTTATTTTATGAAAGGATCATAAGATAGTAAAGCCTATGAAAGTCAGAGAATATATTTGGAGACTATAGACACATATCTAATCTCTATTCAGTACCATAAAGCATTTAAAAATTTCTATAAGAAAAAGTTTTTATACAGTGATTCCATGCTGTGTGAGTCTAAATAAATCGGTAAAAAATGAGAATTATTGCCTTACAGGAATTTTACACCAAAATTTGCCTTGTTCTATCTCTTCTTACTTTACAGTCAGAATATAATAGTAAAGTAATTTAACTCAAATTAGTATGACAGATAACTTCTGGTCTTTGAAATGAGAAAGTCTAACTTCTGAAAAAAAATATATTTTTTTTTCGGTTTCCTGACAAGATTTTATACGAAAAAAGACTAGGCTGTCACAAAGAAACTTGATATCATATTAAGGTTCACATAGAACACTGGAATTACAGCATCATAATTGAAGTGGAAAATATTTAAAAGTGCATGAAGAAACACAAATAATGTATTTTTATCTCATTCTTGATGTGACAGTGGTTTCTACAAGGGCAAAGACCAAAGCAAATTGGATCCAATGGGAGATTTTTCAATGCATTCAATGGTTTTTGGGTTCTTGGGTTTAACTCTCATGAGAACATTCAGGATTTTCTCCTTTATGGTAATATTGGTAATATAAAAATATTACTGCTTCTCTCTGAATCTAGAACAAAGAAGCAAGTGAAATAATAGACATTTGACCTAACAGCTATTTTCAAATAGCATTCATCTTTGTGCAGTATACCCAGAGTCTGAAATATTACAAATCAAAGTTCAGTCTCTCAGTACCAATTTAGAAAGTATAAAATAATGACCATTACTTAAGAAGACATTTCCTTAATTAAGAAGACATTTTCTTAAACTACAGTGATTTTATTATACTCTGTGCAAGTAACACTACTCCTCCTATCATTTAGGTGTGACAGTTGCATAGATGATACACTTAGAAAGGTAATAATAAATAAAGGACAGTCCCTGAAGCACAGAAATCTTACAGTTTATCAGACAAAAATGTACAGTGAGATGCATATTGCTGAATAATGAAACAGTCATATTTAATACTAGCTTGGTTTCAGTGGGATCAGTATGACGTATTTTTTATCATAAATAAGAAATTCAGTTGTCTAAAATGAGTAGGAAGGAAATTAAGAAGCAAAATATATAGCTTGTCATGAGTGGTTTATGCTACTATATCATTGATTTACTATCTTGTTTCAATTTATTACTTATATGTAAACGGAAGGTGAGAATCCATTTTCATAATGTCGTTTGAAATTTTTATCATGTTTTCCCTCAAACACTTGTGTAGCAGTGCTAACCATTATGTATTTCTATTGGTCTTCTCCTAATAACTTTGAATCTATGATTTTATTTAATCAAATCTGCCAAGGAAGATATCAAAAGGATGCAATGGCTTCAGAGGTTATCATATTTCCACCAGTTCTATGGATAAGGCTGGAATGTATAAGTGCTACAACATAAGTTCAATTGCTTAGAAGATGCTGTGGTATCTGCTTTGCAGAGAAACCCTATAAATGACCTAACTTTGGAGCTGTTTAAAATTCAGTTGTAACTCATCCCTTCTTGACCATCAAAGTCAGTTCATCATAAATCATATAGTGTAGAATTTAACATCCACCTGTAAATTTCTAAGTTGTAGACATGTATATCCAAGTTAGTCATGCTTTTTATAGTTAGTGGGGAGTAAAAGGCACTGCAAGGGCACATCATCTGACTTGTTTTAGACATCTATTTCAAGACTAGTTAAATTATGCCCCAGAAATGCTAACTTCTCTCCATTGACTGATGAGGCAGTCTAAGGCAACTTACTCAAATATAGATAGTTGCTTAAATCTCAGTCAAAATGCATGGGAAATCATGAAACTTATTCCTCAGATGCTTAATAGAATTTTAACTCTGAAAAAATATTTCCCATGCTCATAACTCATCTGAAAAATAATGTGTAATTTTTTAATTCAGTAAGTGTTTGAAAAAAGCTGGTTCAGTTGAGCATTTTTCACATGGGAACAAGTGCACTGTCTTTCTGTTATCTGTTTGGATGTTTGTTGTATGTGTGCCTATGCACACACATGGACAGTGCAGTTTTCTAGGCCTCTTAATGCCTTGTGGTTTGGTTCTGTGACCATGCCATGGAGAATCTCACCCTGGCATATGTACCAAGCAGTGGAGCTAAAGAGAGGGAATGAACACCATATTGCAAACTTATAAGTGGAGTTACTGCCTTCCGCTGAGGCTGTGAAGCCTGAAACCTTGCCAAGAAACTAGCCTTCTTTCATGGCAGGTAAACTCTCTGACAATGAGTCCTCTCCCATATATGCTCAGTACTGGTGGATGAGTGTAACCAGAGATGAAAAGATGTGTGACCAGCTGCCTATAGCTAGGCTGTAGAAAGAAGAGACACTCTAGCTCTGCACTGAGAATACAGGAGCTACAGATCTGATTTCAGGGAAATGTAACAGAGCTCTCAATCTCAGTGCATAGAACTGAACTTTAAAATCCACAAAGACTGAAAGTGTATACATAATTAACAAACATATTCCTCCATTTGATTTTGCATGTATATCTACCTAGGTCTAGTAAGTGCATAGTTGTGAGATATATTGTAGCAATATTAGCTAGAATCAGACTAGGAAAATAATCTAGTGGTCAGTGTTCTTTTATTTCAAAAGTGGTATAAAAAATTAATCTAATAGTCTCCTCTTCCTAATAATTTCAATGCATGGTCCTCTTTTGTTTCTGCTGCTTGCCTGCATGAATTCCCCCAAACAAAGCAATGGAATACCTGACACAATGTTTTTGTTTTCTGTGTGCTCTTTTAATCTGTTAGATCTAACACACTGAAAGAATGGAAGGAATTGGATTTGGAAATTTATAATAATAGGCTTATAAGAAAAGCATATATAAAATTCTGTTTACAATTAAAAAATTTTTGGTAATTCTGAATAGATTATTATATTCTAGCTATAGAAAATCTATATTCTCTATTATATAGAGAATAGATTTCTCTATCCACTTTTCTTGATCCTCACTTCAGCTTTTCTTTTGCCCCACTTACCTTTTCATTCCTGTTTTACTAACTTCACACTGTTTCCCTTCATATTTTCATTCAGCTTCCCTCAGAATTCCTGGGGTTTATTTTTCCAAGGATTACAGACTTCAGACTTTCAAGTGTCATGATGTGACTGTTATCACCCTGTTCTTGCATTTTACTCCTGGCAACTGTTAATTTACATTAGAGAGAACATACAATTTGGGCTCTTACACTGCCTTCTGTAGTTGAATGAGTGAATCTTTTTTTTTTTTTTTTTTTTTTTGTGGAAGCACTTACAGGCTGAAGTAATAGATATGACTGATAATGGTAATGGTAATAAAGACACAAACTTCCATGAGAAAGCTGGAATCTCTTGCTCCTCAGCAAAATAAAAGTAGTTGAAAAGTTTTAAGTATTATGCTTGACTGCATTTTTTCACCGGTATTTTTCCTTATGCGTGTAGAATTCCATGCCTGGCAATTAATTATATGGTCTAGTTTCCAGCTGTAGTAGTCAGAATACTTACCACAGGGAGCTAGGAAAAGAATTATAGCATTTTAAAGCTAGAATACGAAACTCTGGATCAGACGCTTGAAAAAGTTGATTGTGTTAAATGCCCAAGGACTATTTAGGAACGTTCCATGATCTTAGTTAAGTTTCCCCTGCACATTGACATAAAATTTTTATAACATTCTTAATTTGCATATAGATCCTCCCACCAAAATAATGCTGTTGGGTTTATCAGCAAGGTAGAAAGAGACAAAACTTAAAAGAGGTTATTTTGCCCAGGGAGGTTGTGAGTGCTCCATCCCTGGCGGTGTTCAAGGCCAGGTTGGATGAAGCCTTGTGTGGGATGGTTTAGTGTGAGGTGTCCCTGCCCATGGCAGGGGGGTTGGAATTTGATGATCTTGAGGTCCTTTCCAACCCTAACTATTCTATTCTATGATTCTATGATCACATTATCTAGTGGGCATACTTTGGTTGGTTCAGGAAATTGCAGCAGTGGCAAATATCACTAGATTATGGGTTTCGTTACTTTATTGTTTCACATTATACATAAGAAAGTATCCTCATTTCAAAACCTAATGGAAAATTTAAAGGACTTAAAATGTTATCTTTTTTAACTTAACTTTTAACATTTTTTAAAAGTATTTTTAAATACTAGGTAAATTTCAAGACAAAAATCATTGAAATTTACCAAGAGTATTGGACCTATCCACCTGCCATTTCATTTATATTTTAGTGTTTTCTTTAGTTCTAAGCACAAAATTTTGGTGAATACTTTCAGTGCAACAAAAAAATAAAAGTTTTATATGAAAGAAGTGGATTGGATAAAAATAATTATTAACCCATGGCACATGTTATCTGCATGCTTTACTTTCCACATTTATTTAGAAAAAAAGATTCTTTTCTAAAGTTTTTTGTGGGCAGGAGAGGAGGAGAAAAAGAAACAGTACAAAAATTTAAAGATTAAAATAAGTTTTTTAAACAATGGTTAGGTATTGTATTTACTGTAATAGGCAGGAAACAGCCTGTTCACAGCAGGGAACTGACTCTCTTTTACACATAAACACAGCTTCTTCCACTATTTTGCTGTACTTCAGGAACAACTGAAATGATGAATACAGTTTCTATTAGGCAGAAACCCCAGGAAATTGATAGTTACAGATTCTGGCAACTAGACTGGTGGAGTGTTAATGATTAGTTACTTTTTACTGTGTATTACTCTGAAGAAAAACATTTTCTCCAGGATCAGTGGCTAGGGTAAGCATCTTTCTTTTTGAAGTGTTACTGAAATTATAAAACCACACTCCAGAAGAACTGTAAATTTAGTGGCTTTTTTTGCTGTTGTAATTAGATGTTGTATTTCTCTAGCAAATGCTTGTAGATAATTGCTGCATTTGTACATTTATAGGTGGGCTGAAAATGAAATACAGAGTATTATTGCTGAAGAAAGTATAACAAAAGTATGAGTAATAAATTACTGTGCTTGCTTCAAGCATGTAAAAGGCAATGCTTTTTCCAATCTTTTTTTTCATTCAGCAGTTTTCCTATGGACAAAAGACAATTTTACACAGTCAAAAGAATAGTCATTGATCTGTCAGACAAAGACTTTGTGGTTACATGCTGTTGTGACCCTTATATCCTATAGAATGGAAGTGTTCCTCTCATGTAGAAAAATAAAAAGGTTTTCTTATTTATTTTTGCACAATGTATGTTTTAGTTTTTGAATGTTTAGTTCAGTGCCAGATTCCTGTTTGAGGAATGGCTTGCCATTTCTGCTGCAATTACTTGCTTCCTCAGCAAGTTCTCAAGTATCCACCAGCAGAATCATATTACTAGAGGTCACTGAAGAGGCTGCTTCTGACAGAATGTATTATAACAGAGAGTCATCATTGTTGCAGCTATAATTTTTATTAACATTACTTACAACCTATATATGCCAAGAGTAATTCAGGCCCAAACCTTTTTCTCACTCTTCTCCCCACTACTTCCTTCATTTTCCTGCCAGCTTGCTTATCTCCAAGGTTTCTTTGAAATACTGACCTGCTAAATTAGAACAGCAAACACAAGTAGATTTATTTAAACTTTGAAAGCCTTGTTGGCAGAGTCTTTTCACTTTCTTGTGAAATAACTTCTGCATGGGAAGAGCAACTTAATGTGGTATTATTCTGTTCATTCCTTTTCATCACAAGAACAGCTTTCTTTCCCATAAACTCCAGAGCCATATTTCATTAATTGTTAATGTGCTTACTTACTCTACAGCATAATGAATATTACCTGAAGTGTCTGATGTGCTTTTCTGCCTGGTGCTCAAAATATATTACTGTAAATGCTGAAAAACCTATGGTATCTATGTCAGTATTTTCTTTCAAGTCATGTGAAAAAGTCTTGCTTTGCTAAATATATTTACATTGGTCAGGAATGGCAAGAGGAAAAGTTTTACCTTGAAAGAGTATTCCTCAGGCATTTTGCTCATTGGCAGCTAGTTCTGGCACTGTAGTTCTGGGACTGTACTCCCAGTTCATCACTGTGTGAGTGTCCCAGTTGTCACTGAGCACATCTAGATGGGTACACTGTCAGCACTTCCTTTCCAGGGTAGCTCTGTCCTTCTGGGAAACTGAGGCAGAAGGCAGCATGGTAGAGTAGAGCAGGGCTATGAGGAGCACTGATACAGAGCATTTGTTTACACAGGTAAGAGAGGGCAAACACAAGGCACTGTACAGACTGTGAATTTACTGCAGAAATTTTGGAATCAGCTGGGAAGACATGCAGGTGCACTAATGAAGTCATGTGGCCCAAATAATAGCCTGATACAGTGCTAAAGACTTCAGTAGCTACTATGATAATGTGCTACTGAGCTGGCTTGTTTGTGGCAGACCAATGCAAGGGTAAGAATGAACATATGTCTCTCTGCCCTTACATATACAGAAATATTCAAAGATATCAGTGGACTTTAAATCAATGGTAGATTAAACCTAAACCCCTCAGATGAGACAGCATAGTGTTCAGGATTAGTGAGTACTTGTCCTGGTTTGAGCAGCAGCAGTCAGTTTTCTCCTTCTTAGGAGCTAGTACAGTGCTGTGTTTTGATCTTTTGGCCTTGGAACAGTGCTGATAACGCCGATGTTTTCAGTTGCTGCTCGAATGTTTGGTCTGGCCAAGGACTTTCTGAGCCTCATGCTCTGCCAGGGAGGAGGGGAGGCCGGGAGGAAGCAGAGACAGGACACCTGACCCAAACTAGCCAAAGAGGTATTCCATGCCACAGCACGTCATGCCCAGGATGTAACTCAGAAGGACCCGGAAGGGTTGGGACTGCAGGGTTGGAGGAGGTATCGGTCGGTGCTTGGCTGGGGGGAGTGGGGCGAGTTATTGGTCGGCTGGTGTTGAGGTGTTGTATTCTTTCCTCTTGTTATTTCCTTTAGCATTATTATTATTGGTGGTAGCAGTAGTGATTTGTGTTATACCTTAGTTACTAAACTGTTCTTATCTCAACCCGTGGGAGTTGCATTCTTTTCGATTCTCCTCTCCGTCCCTCCAGGAGCAGGGGGAGGGCAAGAAGAAGGGAGGGGAGTGAGTGGACGAGGTTTGTGGTTGGGTTTAAACCACGACAGTTCTTTTTGGCGCCCAACGTGGGGCACGAAGGGTTGAGATAACGACGGAGATGATCAGATTAATAGTCTTCACAGTGCTGATTTATTGGCTCTCAAAGTTGTTTCTCTTGCTCTCAGCGCTTCAGAATGTAGTACATTACATAGAGCCGGTATTCCCTGTGTTCGTGTTTATCAAGTGTGGGGCTTGGGCTAAGGTTTTTGTTTCACTGTACTTTATGGCAATGGCTTGTAATACGGGTGGGCTCCAGCAGCAGGGAGAGATGGACGTGGCCGTGGACTTGTACCGGGCCGTCCCGCTGCTCTTCACTATCCTGGCCCTCGTCCTCGCCTCCGTCTTTGTGAAGCTGCGGGGAGCCGAGGGGGAGCGGCCCCGGGAGCCGGCGGCGGCCGAAGCGGCCCGGGAGAGCGGCCCCGGGGACCAGGCGGCGGCGGGAGCGGGGCCCGAGCCCGGGAGGAAGGCGGCTGCTGAGCAGCGGGAGGAGGCGGCGAAGGAGCCGAGCCCCGCGGAGGAGCCGAGCCCAGCGGAGGAGCCGAGCCCCGTGGAGGAGCCGAGCCTCGTGGCGGCCGAGAGCGTCCCCCGGCAGCCGCCCGCCGAACCCCAGGAGGATGCAGGAGCCCAGGCAGCATTTCCCAGCACGGCAGAGGAGGAAAAGCAGCACCCAGGAAGAGAGAAGCTGGTGGTGGGAGAGCCGGCAAGCACAGCAGCTGCACCAGCCCCAGGGACAAGCACAGCAGCATCGTTTGAGAGTTCTGAAGGGTTTGAATGGCCTGTGGGTACCCTTGGGACCTGCCTGCTGATTGTGATGGGGATCAGCATGTTGGTACACACACAGAGCGTGTTCTACCCACGGCCATTTTGTCTGATCTCAGAAGTTAAGCAGAGTCAGGTTTGCTTCTTGTCTGGGGTTAGACCACAATATAGGAGGACCAGGAGATCTTCCCCAAGGCTGGACAGTCATGAGTGGCAGTGTGTGTGGGACAGTATGAGCGAGTATCTGGTCCACTGGGCCCCTCCAGTGCTTTGGAAGCATCGGAGATGGAAGGCAGCTCTATGGAGTCCCCAGCAACAAGCTGCAGAAACTGCTGAAGGGGACAGTGAATTATTCTGAGCCTGGTGGGCCCATGGCACTTCAGGCCATCAGGGCAGAGATGCAACATAGAGATGGACTCATGATCGAGGGGTGGACTTAGCAATGGACACTATTGCCCAGGTTATTCATGAGTGTGAACACTGCACACAGCCTCTCCTGCTCTGAGAGACTGTTACAAGAGATGGAGCCTGACATCATGGACCAGATGGACTCAGCAGCTTTATAGGTCCATGCACTAAGAAATGATGTTTTTCTCTGTGTATATGTAGATGTATATATATATGTAAGAGTGATGGCATATTGAAGATGTGGGATCTGAGCATGACGTGAATGGTATGGAATAAGGGGTGGATAATGTCCTGGTTTGAGCAGCAGCAGTCAGTTTTCTCCTTCTTAGGAGCTAGTACAGTGCTGTGTTTTGATCTTTTGGCCTGGGAACAGTGCTGATAACGCCGATGTTTTCAGTTGCTGCTCGAATGTTTGGTCTGGCCAAGGACTTTCTGAGCCTCATGCTCTGCCAGGGAGGAGGGGAGGCCGGGAGGAAGCAGAGACAGGACACCTGACCCAAACTAGCCAAAGAGGTATTCCATACCACAGCACATCATGCCCAGGATGTAACTTAGAAGGACCCGGAAGGGTTGGGACTGCAGGGTTGGAGGAGGTATCGGTCGGTGCTTGGCTGGGGGGAGTGGGGCGAGTTATTGGTCGGCTGGTGTTGAGGTGTTGTATTCTTTCCTCTTGTTATTTCCTTTAGCATTATTATTATTGGTGGTAGCAGTAGTGATTTGTGTTATACCTTAGTTACTAAACTGTTCTTATCTCAACCCGTGGGAGTTGCATTCTTTTCGATTCTCCTCTCCGTCCCTCCAGGAGCAGGGGGAGGGCAAGAAGAAGGGAGGGGAGTGAGTGGACGAGGTTTGTGGTTGGGTTTAAACCACGACAGTTCTCAATGCACCTCACCAATGGTGAACAACCAAATCTTAATTCAAAGCCTAATTAAAAGCATAAAGAGTTAATGCAAGCACTAAATAAAACATGCTGTCAATTAGACCTCAAAGTAACTTTTATTGTTAACCTCATACATTAACGTGAGAATATATGAATTTCAGTATTTCATTTTATTATGGGTTCAAACTTAAATAGGGGAAGTTTAAGTTAGATATAAGGAAGAAGTTTTTTCCTGTGAGGGTGGTAAAGCACTGGAATGGGTTGCCCAAGGAAGTTGTGAATGCTCCAGCCCTGCAGTGTTCAAGGCTAGGTTGAATGGAGTCTTGGGTAACATGGTTTAGTGCGAGGTTGTCCCTACCTATGGCATGGAACTAGATGACCTAAAGATCCTTTCCAACCCTAACTGTTCTACGATTGTTATGATAGTAAATTTACATTTGCATTACAGGTGAATTTCTGCACTAGAAAACCCCAAACATCTTTGAGAGAAAAGGTAACTGCTGGATACAATTCCAATGGCTAGTTGCTACCTTTAAGTTTCCACTATGAATGACTTTTATTTTAAAATCTAGGGATTTTTTTTTCTTCTAAATCCTCTACTGATACTGCTACAGACCCTTCAAATGTCTTCTTTTTGGACACAAATGATTCCACCCTTCATGATGTCACATTTTCAATATTCATCAGATACATTAAGCTACTGATGATGGGATTTATAAATTACAAATTGCAACATACTGTAACTCTTAACCAGAAGGGGTTGTAGTGAGTAAAGCCTGATCTTTTGTCTGCATGATAGCATTACATTTCCTATGGAATAAAAATATTGAGGGTATAAAACCGAAGGATAAACACAGCCTTTTTGTCATTATTATTTAACTACTCTAGTCATTGAACCTGTCTGGTTCCATTTCTGTAAATAATACACTATATGACCTACCTTGACCAATACATTTTACAAGCTGGAGTCCTCCATTAAACTTGTGAAATGCCTTTGCCAATATAACTTGTACAAAAAGCCAATAAGCAAAAAAAAATAGTTCTCCTATGGGCTGTCTTAGCATTTCTTGCTATGATTAATATAAGCAATTATCTCAGTTTGACTCTTCAAGGAACTGATAACTAAACAGAAATAATGATGATAATTGGTGGCAAAGATAAATTTGTATTTTATACCATTGCCCGGAGTTTGTATGCAAAATATGTTTAATATGTGCCAGATTCGTTGTGTTACTAAAAGACATGGGAAGGTGATGGTGGATATACACGTATTAATATAACCTACTGAAAGTGCCAAATTCAGAGTATGCTGGCAGTGTATGATACAGCAATGATGAATTTTCTTTACCAAATATGGTAAAAAATGGTAGCCTGGTCTTTTTAGGTTTCTATTCCAGTAGCTATGCCTCTACAAATGAGAAGCAGCTCAGACTAATAAAAAAAAGAGTCTGCATCCAGAATTAGCTTAACTATTAAAATACTCACTAATTATATATATCAAATGAATATGAATGCCACAAACTGTATTGTCTAAAATTGCCCAAGCAATTGTCTTTCCTGTTAGTGCACATATTGAAGTCTCCCACTAGCTTTTCACAACTTCAAAACTTTCTGAAAGGAGATCTTTCATTAATATTCAGACAATGTTGTGTTTGTAGGATGCTGCTGGCTAGCATCTAGCTTCATTTAGACCTGTTATTAGAGAGATTACTTCTTTTTTAAAAAATTGAGGATCATGGCAGAGAAAAGAAGTCTAATAAGTAAAAATCTCCAACAGAACATCATGCCTATTCTCTGCTAAAAATGGTCTTCCTATTATTAAATACAAACTATTTCGTCCTAATAATCTAGAATTAATTTGAGCAATGTTTCTATTATTTATAATTTTCTGTGTCATCAGCTGCTCAGTAGATTAACAATACTTCTTTTATTTCTGAGATTAATTACAATGGGAGAGCTTTTGTATTCATCAGACATTTTAATGAGGTTATTAATACTTACATCTCAGAACATCTGTTGAATCATAATTTAATTTTTAATTACAACATACATTTGTGTGTTTTGTATATCTGTGCATGTACATGCTGATTATTGTAATTGGTTATATCACGGAGGCTAAGAATAATTCATTTTAGACAAGGAAACAGTTATTGTGGCATTATTTTCACTAGAATTAATATATTCTAAAAATCTGATCTTTTGGTTATTGATCAAACAACTCTTTAATTGCTATTTCCTAAATTTAACATTTTATAAATGAATGCAAGCCCCATTGAAGTCAATGAAGAAAGTCCCACTGATTTCAATGGCTGTTTTGTCAAGTCATTAACATGTTTTATTACTCCACCTCTGAATTCCTTAATAAAGCATCTTTTAATACTATCAGAAATGAAGGTCAGAAAGGAGCAGTGAATAATAAGGAGGATACATAGCTACATCAAGTGAATTATTCTCAGAAGATGCACAACTTGTATTGGGCCAAAAGAAATGAAATGTGACCTTTTCTTTCCCAAACCTAAAAGTCCATTCAGCAAAGCTGTGGTTAAGATAAATAAGCCATCAGGAAACCTGGAAAATACTTTGGCCTTGATCCAGCAATGCACTCAGGCAATTGCTTATCTCTAACCATGTGCATGCACCCATTTGAGCCAATGAAAAACTCCAATCCACGTGTCTGGCTGTTTCCTGCCTGGGTGGATGTTGTGGTTTAATCCCAGCCAGTAACTCAAAACCATACAGCCTCCTCCATTATTCCCCCCATCTTGCTACCAGAGAGATGGGGAGGAGAATTGAAAACATGTTAATACCACAGGTTGAGATAAGAACAGTCCAGTAACTAAGATATAATACAAAACTACTACTGCTATCACCAAAAATTAACAATAAGAGAAATAACAAGGTGAGAGAATATAAAACTAGAAGGGAAAAAGAAAAACAATAAACACAAGTGATGTACAATACAATTGCTCACCATCCACTGATACCCAGCCTACCTGAGCAGCTATCTGGGCCTTCTGGGTAATTCCCCCAGTTTATATAACTGGGCATGACGTGCTGTGGTATGGAATACACCTTTGGCTATTTTGAATCAGATGTCCTGTCTCTGCTTCCTCCCAGCTTCCCATGCCCCTCTTCACTGGTGGAGCATGAGACTGAAAACTTCCTTGATCAGAGTAGGCATTACTTAGCAACAACCAAAAAAATCCTTGTGTTATCAGCACTGTTCTCAGGCTAAAGTCGAAAACACAGCACTGCACCAGGAAGGAGAAAAATAACTATCACAGCTGAACACAGGACAGTGGATGAAAGGGGTAGGAATTTAGTAGTGGGTTCATGATTACAGTCATGATTAGAGTTGTGATTAGGCCCAATCTCTTATCGTGGGTACAGCCTACTTTATATCAATTCTAAATTTCTACTGCCTAAACTTGAAGACTTGATCTGACACTCTTCTAACACTCTTCTAACAGCTGTGTGTGAGCCACTGGAAGACCGATAGTCTATGTTCTGAAATTGAAAAGGTGGCTTGGGATAGAATTTATTTTTACCAACTTTAGCCATAAGGCAGCTAGCCTATGTAAGGCACTAGAAAGAAGCTTTTCTAGGGCAATTTGTATCACCTGTGATTGTTGTACTTTTGAATGTGAAGAGTTATCCTTTCAGATTTCCTAATTCTTTATAGAATTTACAAAGGGGGATTAGGGAGCTAGCTTACTATGACATCATAATTTTTAGATATTTAAAATTAACAAAGATTATAAAGTCTGAACATAAATCTGTAGTTTTAATAGGTATTCTACTGGCCCAAGCTGAACGTGTAGTGCACTAAAATACATTAAGCAATGAATTAGCTGCTATGGGTATTTAATGTATCTCATTTATACGTATTTATACACATTTACACACATATGACCCCAAATGATTGTTCAATTAAGTGCCTTTATTTGCTTTACATATATAGAATTCCTCAGTCTTCTCCCCACTAAAACCAAAAGTCAGTGAATGCACAAATACCCAATGAATCTATGCACATCGTCTCATTTAGTTCATGCATAAATTGATACTATTTTAAAACTGTGGAGCTAGATGATAAATCAATTCTTTCATGACAAGAGAAAACAAATTGAAGTTGACGATTATAGGTCTGTGATAACTAAAATGACCACGAATTAACCACAGCCTGAAGGCAAGACAAAGCCCCTTGTTGAAATCAATGCTGTGAAAAAGCATGAAGAAGCAAAAAAATAAACAAGATAAATTTGAATAAAAATACACCAATTGTAGATGAATTCTAAGTAATACACAAGATAAGTTCCTTGATAGATGATAGAATCATAGAATAGTTAGGGTTGGAAAGGACCTCAAGATCATCCAGTTCCAACCCCCCTGCCATGGGCAGGGACACCTCACACTAAACTATCCTACCCAAGGCTTCATCCAACCTGGCCTTGAACACTGCCAGGGATGAAGCACTCACAACCTCGCTGGGCAACCCATTCCAGTGCCTCACCATCCTTACAAGAAAGGATTTCCTCCTTGTATCCAATCTAAACTTCCCCTGTTTAAGTTTTAACCCATTACCCCTTGTCCTGTCACTACAGTCCCTGGCAAAGAGTCCCTCCCCAGCATCCCTATAGGCCCCCTTCAGGTACTGGAAGGCTGCTATGAGGTCTCCATGCAGCCTTCTCTTCACCAGGCTAAACAGCCCCAACTTCCTCAGCCTGTCTTCATACGGGAGGTGCTCAGTCCCCTGATCATCCTCGTGGCCCTCCTCTGGTCTTGTTCCAGCAGTTCCATGTCCTTTTTATGTTGAGGACACCAGAACTGCACACAATACTAAAAAGGGAGGTCTCACAAGAGCAGAGTAGAGGGGCAGGATCACCTCCTTCGACCTGCTGGTCACGCTCCTTTTGATGCAGCCCAGGATATGGTTGGCTTTCTGGGCTGCGAGTGCACACTGAAGCCAGCTTGTGTTCATTTTCTCATCAACCAGCACCCCCAAGTCCTTCTCTGCAGGGCCGCTCTGAATCTCTTCTTTGCCCATCCTGTAGCTGTGCCTGGGATTGCTCTGACCCAGGTGTAGGACCTTGCACTTGGCATGGTAATCACACAGTGATAATGTCTCTGTGTTGTGGTTTAACCCCAGCTGGCAACTAAACACTCTCACTCACCCTCCCTCAGGTGGATGAGAGAGAATCCTAAAAGTGAGAAAACTCATGGGTTGAGATAAAGACAGTTGAATATGTAAAACAAAAGTTGCACATGGAAGAAAAGAAAAACAAGGAATTTATTCACCACTTCCCATGGTCAGGCAGGTGTTCAGCCATCTCTATGACAGCAGGGCTCCATCACACCTGTTACTTGGGAAGACATCACTCGAAATGTCCCCTCTTCTTTCTTCCTCTAGCTTTATATGCTGAGCATGACATCATGTGGTGTAGGATATCCCTTGGGTCAGATGGGGTCAGCTCTTCTGGCTGTGTCCCCTCTCAGCTTCCTGTGCACCCTCAGCCTGCTCACTGGTGGGTTGGGTGAGGAGCAGAAAAGGTACTGACTCTGTGTGAGCACTGCTCAGCAGTAATTAAAATCCCCCAGCCTTATCAACAGTTTTTTCAGCACAAATCCAAAACGTAGACCCATGTTAGCATGGCGAGGAAAATCAACTCTATCCCAGCCAAAGCCAGATCACTTTATTTAAAATACATAGCTTAGACTACACTCCAGATATCAAAACCAAATTTATACATTTGTAGTCATTTAATTAAAACTTTATAAATTACTAATTTATTTAATTATTAAATTTTCCCTTTACAGTTTGCTTTTTTTCTAAGATAGGTTATGCAGCAGTTTTTAAGATTATAAGCTCTTACTTTTTTTTGTCATTGATAAAATTATCAACTACTATTCAGCTCTGCTGGTTGTGTCCCTTCCCAGCCTCCTGCCTGCTACCCACTGGGAGAAACAGCAGAGGCACTGATACTGTGCAAGCTCTGTTCAGTTGTAGATTGTTCATAACACTGTTTCAGTCGCAGATGCAAAACACAGCGCTGTACGGACTGCTATGAAGAAAATTAACTCCTTCCCAACCAGACCCACTACAGTGTGTACCATGAAAATAAAGTTGCTTTTGACAGCCAGGTGTCCCATTTTTGGTCTGTTTTCTTTGTAGGTCTATAAAATATCTAATTGTAATTAGAAGGTAAAGCTATATAAGCTCCTTGGGAACTCTTCTTAAATTGTCATGTAATATGTTAGCTGTTTGAGAAGACAAATAAGATTTAGAACGATAAACAAATGAGACATTAAGTAAAAGTGAAGGTCTATGTACAGGAAATATAGAAAAATAGGTGAGATTTATATTTTAATTACAGCAATTGTGATGATAAAAGAAATACTTTTATTATAGCACTGTCTTGTAAGTAGTATTATAAAATTTGCTGTAAGTAATATCAGCTCAAGTTAGACTGTCTCTGAGGCAATTTAGTCTAAAGTAAAATGTTACCTTAAATGGAATGGAAAGGTAAGTCACACATAGCTGTAACTAGTGTTTGGATCAAATAACTAGCAAAACACCTTTTAAACAGTAATGTGTGTTAAGTGATTGTGTTTTTTAAATTATAATCTTACATAAAATAGAATGAAATTAACAAGCAGAGTAGAAGTCATAACCAACTTAATAAGCAGAAAGCAGTGAGGTGCCAACCCTCAACACTTGGTTATTGAGGGTGTGTAATGCTAATTAAAGCTTCGTGATCCACAGTTACTTCTGTATTTATAATATCTAGGAATTCCAAATCTCCCCCAGCATTTGCTTGGAATAACAGTTCATCTAACCTGTAACTTCTGTAAACAATTTCTGCCTTTGCCAGCTGCATGATAAAATTAAACTTGCCAGTTATAATTCTGCAATTGTCTTGACAGTACTCTGTTTAAATCAATGTCCTGTTGGCTGATATCTTTTTATGAAAGAATTGGTGGCTTCATCATTATTTTAGTATGCAGACAAAATATGAATTTACAGGAATAATATGATATTGGAGTCTTTTACCTTTTTAGTTAGGGAAGAGAGGTGATCCTGCAAATCTTGCTCATGCATAGTCTCATTTATTTTTACCAAACTGCCCTGTTACAGAGCTTCTCCATATGTTTTTCTGGCACAGGAATAAAATGTTCAGTGAATGTGAGCTGTGTAATTTTTCAATTAATTTACAGGAAGGTGTCTTATTTACATCCAAGAAAATACAGATCTCTTTATCTTCATATGGAGAGAAAAATATACAGTCTGTCTACCAATTAACCTCACAAGCTATACCCCACACTTTGACAGTACTGTCACACACCAAGTGTTTTGGGCTTCATTTCTAACATTGTTCACTGGCTTCACTCAGGATCCCTGGCTTTGCTCATCTGCAACTGCAGATTCCTGTGCTGCTCAACTGCTCCCACATTTTGTTCTTCAGCACAGAACAGACCACTTGTGCATGACATGCTGAGGCAGACAAGAATTGAGGAACCTTGTTGAGCTTGTCTACATGGTCCTTTGCAGATACCTGATTGTGAGCTTTATTTTTCACTCACTTGAATCTGAGTGAATGGTATTACAGCTGCTAAGCTTGAATATTTTAAAATGCAAAGTGTGTTAGGACATTATTACATTACAGAGTTATCTCACATCTGTCTAAAAACACTGCAGATGACTTTAAGGCTTTGAGGATTAGGCTCTTACATCGTCACTAGGAGACGCTGCTGATTGCAGACATTATTTCCCCAAACGTGAGTTGTTCCTTAGTTGTGTGTGTAAACATCTTTTTGGAAAACCTTTTATCCCATTCTCAAAGAGAAAATTTCCCATTGCCATTTACATAGTGAAAGAAAGATTGGCTTATTGCAACCTTTCTGAAGACAAGTCAGTTTATAAACTTAGATTTTTTTTTTTGTTTTATTAAAATATTGGGGTTTAATTTTCAGCTTCATTCAGCAGACAGAAAAAAACTTATTAAAGAAAAATGACGAGAAATGTTTTCTGGTGAGAATAGCTTCTTTCCCCATGTTATCAATTTTTAATTAGTTTAAAAATTAAACAGTTTGAGAAAATTGTGTGACTGCTATTTAGATTGACACATTTACAAAGGATTTCAGTGTTCATCCATCTGGTGTTTTTGCCTGTGACTGCGTACAAAGATCTCCTATCTTTTCTGTCTTATATTCTACAGTGTTTATGAACACGTAACTTGTAACGTAACTTGTAATGAAAATGCAATGTAAAATCCAAGTAAGTGGATCATAAACTCAGTGAAGCAATAGTGAGGCACAGTTGTTTTTTATTCCCCCCTCCTTCCCCTGAATAGAAGGTAATTAAAGGACTTTTCTTTATAGTATATATCTCATTTTTTAGTATGCTGCAAAGTTGAACAAGTATTATCCCCATATTGGCTTGATTCCGATTTGTTTTATTTTGCAAATTTATCCCAAAAAGCTAGATTTGGAATGAGTTTCTGAGCTGCCTTAGATTAGCTGCCTTTCTTCATCAAGATCAGTAGCATCTTTAATTCCCAGAAACAAGAATGTCTGTAGGTGAGAAGGAACATTTCCTCTCTAAGATATTTTTTGAGAGATTTAACACAGATTTTGAAGAAAAGAATGCAGTAACTAGCAGTGGGTACCATAAAACTTTTCAGTCCATTCTCCTGATGTTTTTCTGATTTAGGGCTTAGGGTTGTTATTTATGGAACAGTTTTTCCCATCATGTTCTCAAATGTTGGGAGTTCTGCGTGAGAGAAAACTAAAATTCATCTCATCAATCATAACCGAAAGATAACAAAATCATAACTGAAAGATAAAGTAGGAGGTTTTCAAACACCAGTTTTTAGGGTTACTCCCAGATAGGATAGGGGACTTCAGAGCTGTCTCCATCCCATCAGCCTTAATGCGTGATGAATTCTGACATGAATTGTAGAGGGTACGTCACACCACTACCTTGGAGTAGATGTAGGTGTATGCCTTACACAGCTAAAAGTAGAAAGGCTGATGCTTTTACAAGCTGTTTTTAATATTTCAGAACATCTAAATTTATAGTGTGTTAAGACCCAGCAAATTTAGTAATCTACCCTGTAAGCGTACCTCTATGTTGCGTCACTGCAGAAGAAAACTGGATTTGGCTTCCTATTGTCTGTCAGCCCAGTAGCTGGCAAAAGATCACTATCAGTGTTAACTGAAGTTCTTCGTGTATGCTCAGAAACAATGAGCTCTGGTGCCTTAGCATATGATAGTTCCTTGTTAGTGTCTTTATTATATTGAGTGGGCGAAGTTTCAGGGATTTTCCTTAAAGACAGAAAGATATGATCAGTATCCTGCCACTGAAAATCCTCAGAAAGGAATAAGAAAAGACAAAGATATACCATTTTCTGAACAGTAGCCTGAATTTTGTCTTCTAATTGCATGACCTAGGTAATCTGAGTTTTTTTGTAATATTTTATCTGAGGTTTTCATATCATCTAATAAGCATTGTTTGAGTCTCAAAGCCTATGAAGGTGAAAGCTGTGACAAACTTACTCCTGTTTTCTCAATGAGCGAATTCTTTTAAGAAACAGTAATTTTTGATGTTAACATAAAAATAGTAGTTGAACATTGGCCTTCTAATTCCTTCTTCTGTATTTACTCCATTAAGACGTTATTGCTCAAATTGGGAAGGAGAGAATTAATTAATCCTGAGAATTAATTAATAGTTGACTGGCTCTTTAAGGAATAAAGTATGGATTCCTTCCATAGTTAATGCTGCAGCTAAATTTCCTTTTAAAGGGTATTATGGGTTTCCGTGTCCCCATCTAATTAGGTGTCATAAATGGCAGATGTTTTGTGTGTACAAAGTGGCACTAACTTTGGGATAGAAGTAACATTATTTCAGGGGCTTTGTGCATTCCTATACTGACAGCAATGATGGTGATTTGGTAAGTGCTTTAAATTAGAACTGTTTGGCACTGGAATACGGTAGTATAAAAGTTACCATTAAGGGATTTTTCACTAAAGTTGTTGATTTAATTTCATACTTTCATAGACATGTGCTTCATCTTTATTATGGTTCAGACCCTCGACAGAAAGTTGTCAGAGCAGGAAAACGAGTATGTCAAGGAGGTGAGAAATGAAGATTGTCAGGCAGCATAAACTTGACAACTGTTATCGTGATCTAGCTTGTTAGTGACAGCCAGAAAACACTGTATGCACTCAGCTGACAGAAATAAGAGGAAAGGGTGTCCACTCAACACAAAAGATACCTTGAATGTAATGTAAATCAT
Organism: Lathamus discolor; assembly: GCF_037157495.1. NCBI lineage: Eukaryota > Metazoa > Chordata > Aves > Psittaciformes > Psittacidae > Lathamus > Lathamus discolor. The sequence goes on from NC_088884.1 coordinate 18,315,206, forward strand.
AATAGCCTTATTGTGAAGATGATTCTTTTTGGATCTCACAATGCATTGAACTTCTACACATTCATAGATTACTCACACGTCTCTCAGATTATCTGCTAAGTGAAACTTTGCATTGAAACAAAATTAATTCCTTACTGCATACAAAAGCAACTATTTTATGCTAATACATATAATATTTTACTTACTGTTTTTCTGCTTTAAATTCACTCCACACATCACATGTATTCTCAAGGTAACACTGTTTAAGATGAATTTGTACTTTGTGAAGTGGAACTTCCCTGTAAACCTCTCAGAGTGCTTCTGGAAGTTATTAAAAACATGCCTACATTTAGTTTTACCAAAGCTGTCATTTTGAACTAATTATTCTGCTGTGCACATTCCTGATTAAAAATATCTTGTGAAGGAAGAAAGAAGTTTGAATATAGATTGGATAGTATAATAAGCACGCATACAGCTACAAATTTTCTTGTATCTCCTGAAAAAATGATGGTTTAAGCTTGGTAGGGGAGTGATACTTTCATTGAGGATGTGTACAGATTTCAAGTAGTTAGTTTTAACAGGTAATTGAAATAAAAGCTCTAGAGACATGTATGATGATAATCTGATGAACTGAAGGATAACGATTTGCTCTTCACTGTGGAGGATATTGTTTCGCATGAGCTATTTTCAAAGTCTCCAAAGCTCAAAGGAAATTGTTGAGCATTCCATATTTGGCTAGTTTGGGTCAGGTGTCCTGGCTCTGCTTCCTCCTGGCTTCTCCTCCTCCCTGACAGACCATGAGACTCACAAAGTCCTTGGTCAGACTAAACATTACTGAGCAGCAACTAAAAACATCAGTGTTATCAGTGCTGTTCCCAGTCTGAAAGTCAAAAACACAGCACTGCACCAGCTACTAAGAAGGAGAAAAAAAATGACTGCTACTGCTGAACCCAGGACACACATGGTAAAGGTTTTATTTACTTTTTTTCTTTAAACAGGCTTGAAGTGTGTATGATGCTAAGAACTGCTTGCTATGACATGATAGGAAGGAGTAATTTAGAATAGGAAGAAGAAATTTATAGAGTGCTGCATGGGAGACCTTGATGTACAGTTTATAAAGATGCTGTCTGTTTACAGTCTTTGCATATTTATATATAAATACATATGTATGTATGTATATACTTATTCATCTTACAGCCTCTAGAAAGTTGTCCCTGATTTTCTGAACTGCACTAGTGTTTTAAAGCACAGTATTAAACAGCGGTTATGAAGCTGAAAACGTGTTAGGAAAAGTACAAATCTATAAAAAGTTTTGGAGCTAAATAAAGTAACTTGAAAAAAAAAGACCACTTTTTCACATTTTTGTTGATGTTCTAAAACTGAAACTGAGTAGAAATAACAGCCTGTTCAATATTATTTGTAATGGAGGTTTGACCTTGCTTGTATACACTGTACCAGATCATGCTTGTTCATCATGTTCTGTCTTTCAGCCTATTTCATCTTGAAAGCCACCAGAACAGTGTAGGTAAGACTGCTGATCTAAGCATGGCACCAGCAAATATTTGTGTTTGTTTCCCTTTTTTTTTTACTTTTTTTTTTTTCTCGTTACATTTATTTCCACACACTCTTCACTGGTGTTCCATAGAGAAACAACATAAAATTGAGGAATTATTGTTTTCTACTTTGTTTATTTTTTGTTTGTTTTTTCTTTTTTTTCTTTTTTTTCTTTTTCTTTTGAGTAGAAATATTTAAACAGAAGAACTGTTCTTTCGTAGCTCAATAAGTGGAAATCTAGAGATTTCATTTTGTTTGCACTTTGTGTCAATAAAAGTGAACTTATTTTTGCTAATTTTAATTAACAGTAATTGGGAGTCAAGTCCAAGTCAGTCTTCAGCTTTCAGTACAACTGCTGAAGAGAGATAAGCATTATCAGATGATAGTTAAATTATCAAAACAGTTGTTTAAAACAGCTGTACCTATCCTGCCAGGGTGCTTATTTCTCTATATCGGCAAAGACAACTGGCTGAGGCAAGATACCTAACTCTGTATAACAAGCTGAGTGAGGTGTATCGTGTAATATACAGCGAATGAGAGTCACTTAGGCTGTATTCAGACTGTGCGAGAGATGACTGACACAGCTGTTGAGAGAGCAAAGCATGAAATAAAGATTTGATAAATGTAGAGTTAATATTACTGTGAGCTTCCACATCCGGACTCCATAACAAAGTATTTGTGATGCTTAGCTTAGGACTTTCAAACAGGCAGTTTGCAATGATTTTTTCTGACTAGGTTGCACAATCTTTAATACATTAAGTGCTTTGAAATCCTGATAATTTTCTTTATCAAAAAAGCTATGTCAAATTCATAATAAAGAGTCAGAAAACTGCCTTTACCATGGTTACAGAGAGTTACTAGTACCTTAGATTCTTATTATTTATCATTTGTTCAGGAGCATATTTGCTAGTATACAAAATGAAAGGAATTCAGAAGAAAACAAATAGAGGAGTCTGACAGGGTTGCTTTATAATAAAATATTAACAAGATTTCTAATCTTGGCACATTGCTGAGTCAGTGTGACACGCATCTAGTAATCTGATTTCCTTGTAACTGAAACCAAATGCAAATATTCGTATTTCATATGTACGTAAGAACTTCCCTGTTCAACAGATGTAGCAATATATGGTTTACAGCAGGCCTGCAGAAAATGCAGAAAAGATACAAGCATTATATGGGTTACTTCAAATCTGCTGATATATCTGTTGGTTTCAGAAGTGGAGGATCTTGGTTGTTTGCTTTTCTTCCATAAACCAAACATTATTATTCTGCTACTATCTTTTAGCTCTCTGTATCTCAGCACTGGCTTTCCTTCTGCTGTATGTCCTTGGTCTAATTCAGTATATTACCATGCTTGCATTATTATCACGAACCAGAGAGAATCACTTAGAACCATACTTAGAGGAGTTGACAAAAGATGGGGGGTGGGGGTAGAGGGGTGTTTGTTTGCTTAGTTGTTTTTTGTTGGGTTTTTTTTTTTTTTGTTGTTTTTCGGGGGTTTTGGTGGGTTTTTTTTTTAGTAAAGAGAAGCTTAGTTAAGAGTAGTAACCCTGTAATATCATTTAAGTCTTTCAAAGGAATTATTTCACTCATGCCCAATCCTCATTTGAACATATACACTATTGTTAAGTCCAAAACACCATTCTCCATAGCCAAAATTTTGTTTTTCAAGCCCACACACTTCATATGCATCTTAATGATTCATTTGTCCCTATGTTGTCTGTGTCGATAATGAATCTGTTATCTGATTCAGCCTGTTAGGTCTTTGCTGCCACATCATTCTACATGTGTTTGTTGACTTGTTTTATTTCACATGCTCTGCTCTATCCTTATCTGCCAGTTATGCTTTCTCCCAGACTTTTGTCTTTCCTGCGTCATTTCCTGCTGTGTGGAACTCTGCTGTGCTCTGGCTTTGACTGTGCTTGGGTGACTGCCGTTATAAACAGTTGTGAGCAACTAAAATTCTTGTAAGAAGGAAACCAGCCTCTGTCAAACCCCTGGGTTATGAGCACCCGCTGAACAGTGCAAGCATCACATCTTAATTTGTAAGAAGTGAATAAAATGTAGCAATTGAAAGCAATATGCAGCTGTAATTAACAAATACACCTATTTTTTGAAAACAACATCTTTTAAAATGAATAGCTGTTGAAATATATGTGTGAAGAGCTGTGTTCTTTTTGATTCCTTTGAAACAAATAGGATGGTTTATTCCATTTATTATGGTGGGCTCTAAAATAGGCATGACCTTGCAAGTTGCCTGTAGCAGCAAATTCCTGGTCTCATGTGGAGACACATTAACATCAGTGTGTCTCTGGCAGAAGTCTGCTCACTTGATTTAGTGCAGAAGGGCTCAGCATCATAACATCTTCAAGCCAAGATCTGTGCATTTTACTTTCTTAAATAAAGAACCACGCATATAAATTGCCCTGAATAAAGAATATTGCCAATAACTTTGGGGGATTTTCATGAACAAATTCTGCCTTTCCATTTTTAAAAATGTCACATCTGACACAATGTTACTGGTAGTAAAGGTCTGACTGAACGTGTTAATCTAAGCAGACTGTGTTTGGGGGAATAGATTGTCTTTATATATTGCTCTCCACTTTGCCTATCATTGTTTCCCTCTATATATATTAAACAAGCATTCTCTTTTGCCTCCTTATCTCTTTAATATCACACAGACTGCTAAAATAAATCTCAGATGTTCATTACATCTCATTTACATCTGTTCTTGACAGATTTCTCACTGTTTTCAGAGCTGACAATGTACTGCAAAATTATATGATTCATTATTATAAAGAAGACAAAAATGAGAAAAATGCGGAGAGGAGGTGGGGGATTTTGTTAGAGATATTAAAAGATATCTATAAAAGTGCAAAATTCATCCGAATGAGTAGATGGCCTAAAACCATCAAGGAGTAAGTCCTTGTTCATCTATACACAGGGCTGAAAGCTAAATAAATCCACATCAGGAAGAAATGAATGTATGTCTGCTCATTCATGGCGGGTAGCTGTGCAGCTCTTCACAAAACGCATGGCTGCACACTTGTTAGTATTTACCTGTTCTGGCATAGAGCAAACAGCAGGAATATCAGCAAAACAGCTTGGGCACATGTGGGATTAATTTAAGCAGTTCACAGAGCCATGAAAATGAATGCAGCTTTTTCACCATCTTTTCCTCATACAATATTTTAAAAATATCCTAAAATTTGAAAGAGAAGTATCCAAAGAGGATAAATATTATGTAAAGAACATGCAACTGTATCTTGTCCAAAATGATCATACACTGAGATTTTTTCTTCAGCTGACAAAAGAAAATGTGGTTGTTGAAGGCACTCTGGTTTGTGGGAACTTTTAAAAAATCATCCATGAAATGTCCCAAAATAATATAAGATTGGCCATATCAGCTCACATCAAAAGCCTGTGCAGCCTACCACACTGCCTCTAATGGGGGACAGGTAGCAGGTTCCTTGCAAATAATAGAATAAATATAGAGCGCATAAAAAGTTTACCTTGGGACTTTACTGAGCACCAGAAGTGTGGAGGTTAAGAAAATTGAAGGCATGTATTAGTTTTGTGTTTTTAAGAAATTGTGCTGGATTGTTTTCCCACAAATTCATCTGTGACTCATGTACACCTTAGTTACTATGTATATCATTGGGCTGGAGTTTGTTTCAATTGATCTTAGAAGATTTCTTGATCAACCACAACTTATTTGTAGGTTAGAAGAACATAGAGTACCAAGCAGGTTTGTATATTGGTCTGTAAAACAAAATGCAGATGGTTTTGTTTTGTTTTGTTTTTTCTCATATAATCTGGGAAACCTTATTTTCATTTAGTCTTTTGACCAATAATGATTTAGCAGTATTTTTCTGTGCATAAATTTGTTAGCCATTTAAGTGTTTCTGGCCCTTATTAGTTTTTAAATATTACACTAAGAGCTGTGACTAACATATAGCAAAACATATGTTTTGATATTCCTCAGGTTAATTTTATTTCTATTTATTCTAAGGCCATTAAAATTCTAGTATTTGATACTTTTTTCTTTTTTTGAGAGATCTTAACATTTTTTTTTTTAAATAAGACTCAAACTATTCTTCTCTGGTGACCACTGGTAATTTAAGGAAACAATTGACTCTTTAACATCCTTCTGTGAACTCTTTTCCAGCAAAGGAGTGAAATTCTTACCTAGAACTCCAGGGAGTTGGATGATATCCAAAAAATGTCTTAGCCTGGGAAACATCAATATTTGTACTATTAAAAGCTTTCTGCAAATGACATAACAAGGGAATACAGAACTGATGGACAAGGGTAAAGCAGTTGATGTCATCTACCTGGACTTGTGCAAAGCATTTGACACTGTCCCACACCACATCCTTCTCTCTAAATTGGAGAGATATCAATTTGATGGATGGACCACTCGGTGGATAAAGAACTGGCTGGATGGCCGCACACAAAGAGTTGTGGTCAGTGGCTCAATGTCCGGCTGGAAACTGGTAACGAGTGGTGTCCGTCAGGGATCGGTGTTGGGACCGGTCTTGTTCAACATCTTTGTCGCTGACATGGACAGTGGGATTGAGTGCGCCCTCAGCAAGTTTGCCGATGACACCAAGCTGTGTGGTTCGGTTGATACACTGGAGGGAAGGAATGCCATCCAGAGGGACCTTGACACGCTTGTGAGGTGGGCTGATGCCAACCTCATGAAGTTTAACCATGACAAGTGCAAGGTCCTACACCTGGGTCAGAGCAATCCCAGGCACAGCTACAGATTGGGCAAAGAAGAGATTCAGAGCGGCCCCACGGAGAAGGACTTGGGGGTGCTGGTCAATGAGAAAATGAACATGAGCCGGCAGTGTGCGCATGCAGCCCAGAAAGCCAACCATATCCTGAGCTGCATCTAAAGGAGTGTGACCAGCAAGTCGAAGGAGGTGATCCTGCCCCTCTACTCTGCTCTTGTGAGACCTCACCTGGAGTATTGTGTGCAGTTCTGGTGTCCTCAACATAAAAAGGACATGGAACTGCTGGAACAAGACCAGAGGAGGGCCACGAGGATGATCAGGGGGCTGGAGCACCTCCCATATGAAGATAGGCTGAGAAAGTTGGGGCTGTTTAGCCTGGTGAAGAGAAGGCTGCGTGGAGACCTCATAGCAGCCTTCCAGTACCTGAAGGGGGCCTATAGGGATGCTGGGGAGGGACTCTTTGTCAGGGACTGTAGTGACAGGACAAGGGGTAATGGGTTAAAACTTAAACAGGGGAAGTTTAGATTGGATATAAGGAGGAAATTCTTTCCTGTTAGGGTGGTGAGGCACTGGAATGGGTTGCCCAGGGAGGTTGTGAGTGCTTCATCCCTGGTGGTGTTCAAGGACAGGTTGGATGAAGCCTTGGGTGACATGGTTTATTGTGAATTGTCCCTGCCCATGGCAGGGGGTTGGAACTGGATGATCTTGAGGTCCTTTCCAACCCTAACTATTCTATGATTCTACGATTCTATATATCTAAGGTTCGGTGTGTTATTGTATTTAAATTATTGTGTTATTATTATATCTTCATAGCTAACTTACTTGCCATAAAGTTTAAAGACTAGTAACAGAATTAGGTGATATAAACAGATCTGATCTTAAGTATATGCTTTGAAGATCATATGCTATAGTGAAGCGTCTTTATTAATGGCTGCATTGCTTGTCTACCTCTTTCACAAATCAATCTTACTGAGCGTGCCAAATGCAAACGTTAACTTGCATTCTTTCTTCTCCATATGCGCCCAGCACTTCTAGCACAGTGTCCTGTCTTTACAGAAGCCATGCTGCTGAAACGTAAAAAATATATAGTGTTGTTTTGCTAGGATTATTCCCAGAATAATATTACTGCTGACATTGGTCATGGAAATCACTCCTAACAGCATAAGTTTACACTACTGACATATTTGCTTCATATCTGCGTAATAAAAAACAAGTTAAAACAAGCATAAGCTATAAAACGAGACTGCTTTACTTTTTGCATAGTGTCATGACACAAGAGAAAGAAAGTAGATATTCCATTTTGTTCTGAAGTCACTATAGTTACTTGAACTTTTGTTTCAGTAATGTTTCAGTAATACTTCATTAATAAGACACCAAAGAGATCAGGCAATGCAAATGATAGCACAGTTTCCCATTTCATTTTTAGCCTTAAAATATCATAGTAATAAAACCTATCATAATTAATTCAAATACTGAATCATAGAAAACAGAGATGAAAAGCCTTTAGAAGGATAACATCTTTTGGTCCTCTCTTGAGGTCTATTGTGAGGACTGCATTTGTGAGGCTAGTTTAATTTTTTTGTCTGTTTGTTTTTTCTTGAGAAAGACAGATTTTCCTACTATACATACTTTTCTGATCTGTTTTTTTTTTTTTTTTTATTATTTCTAAGTACCATGCTCCAGATTAATGAATTTGGTTCCAAAGGAACAGACTGAAGTCGAACCAAAAATGTACCCATATTTCATCAATATTTAATTTCCACAGAACTGGAACTACCCCTGAAACTTTTGCTGGCTTCTAACTTGGACCAAATCTTAACATTTTCAGTCATAGATGAAATGACGTTGGAACTAAAGAGAGAATTTTCTAGTTTAACTTCTTGTTCAGCATTTTCCTGTCAGCCATTGCTCAAGATTGCTTAAATGAATGAATTTCGTATGAGAGAAATCATTGGCAAAGCTATGGCCAAGGGTATAAAACAAGTTACTAGGAAGTCACTTGTGGGTTTGTAACACATCATCAATGATGCAGCAACTGGATGTTCTTGCAGGAGAGAAACACCGAGATAGTTTGATGTCAAACTGGGAAGCTGCCTCATGGTTTCTATAGTGTTGTACCATGGGCTAGCACAGCTAAGTTGCAGAGTGCCATCCTCAGGTGTCACCATTCTGACCACTACTATAGAACACCCGACACAGCACTTGTTCACAGCATAGCTGATTTGAAGGCTATGTTACTCAGTTGCCTACTTCCTCAAGTGCTATTTCCTTAGCTTCTTGTCAGTAATGTGGGAAAGCTAGGAAAATGCTATTCTGGAGTGAAAACCACTAATGTATAGGCATTTTACTGCCTAATTTTTTTCAGTCATCTCATAAAAATATTTTGTTTTCTTCTTCTATGATAAATTCAATATCTAAAGTATTGTAATTGATTGCTAGATGCTGTGTTATGGAAATGAATCCTTCAAACCCTAATGCAATAAACTGTGATGGGACTTAGGAAGTGGGACTGTCATCTTTAAAGATAGATCTTTATTGCCTAATTTGCTAATTAATCTGAAATCATTAGATGCCCCTAAATGGAGGATAAAGAAAGTTGTTTTCTTAGCAAAGTTCTGATGAGACAAGGGCATGCTGATAAAATCCATGGTTGGGTGGGAAGTTACTGACCATGACAGGAGCTTTTTCATTTTAAAAGCAGCTTTACAGATGCTTTTGGTAACTACTTTCCTGTGGCTTATAGCAAAAGCAGAAGCATCGATCACTTAACAGAATGACTCCCTCTACTTTCCATTTCCTATCTTATTCCATAGTATTTTGCCGATACAATACATAAGCAAATCAAAACAGCCTTTGTGGTTCTCACTGCAATCTGGGAAGGGACTGCAGTAATCCAGGTTTTCCTATGCTGTTCTAATACATATTCTGTATTCACAGAAAAATTCATTTCAAAGAAACTTACGTCCAGGATACTTCCTGAGCACTACAAACTACAATAAATATGTGTAAATTAAACTGAAGAAACTGTTTCTTCAGTCCTGGCTCCATCAGAGATAGAATTCCTGGAAATAAAGAAGATAAGTAGAAGAATTTTAAGCAGCTCTTCATGTTAGTGAAGTGGAGGATAAATTGAAGGTGTTTTTATTTTCATATTAGCATTTACAACAATTGCTTTTTCAAAGTAATTTGTTTTCTTGCACACATTATTCTGTGAATAATGGAAAATTTGCTATTGAAATGTGAACAACAATGCAATGTCGGTAAAAGTTAAACTTCTGTGTTATGTATTTTAACCAGAGAATAAAAATAAAGCCAACATTTTAGAAGTTTGTCACTGAAGGGTTTTCATAAATCTGAAACTACAAGAGGAACAAAACCTTAGACTTAAAATGAACCCTTGGTGAGAAAATTTGAACCATCCTTTCATGATTGTTGTTGACTAGCAAATTCTAAGAAGCATAACATAAAGTGACTATCTGTTTTGAAACAGAGCACAACCTGAGGTATTTATATAATTCCTGGGAAAAGGTATGTCATCTGATGTACACTGGTTAAAGCTGCAAGCATCAAAAGTAAGCATATTATAGACAAAAAGATGCTGATAGGTTTGGTGAATCCCTGCTTTTAATCTTTGCAGCAGAAGATAAATCGACTGTTCACCTGAGGACAAATTGGATATTAATTTTTTTAATAGGGAAACTGGTACATGGATATTGAAGAAAGCTCTAACACTGGAAAACATGAAGATGTAGTAAAAAGACAAATAGGTAAAATTTGGGATTGAGGAAAATGACCTAAGCCTGCAAAAGGGAAAAAAGGTAATGAATGAGAATCCAGAAAAAGGAGCCATGAGCTGAGGAAAAGCCTGATGGTGGCTTTCAAGAGAGATTTATGCTAACAGTGTGACAGAATAAAAGTGGAAGATCCAGTTCATTCCATCTTTTGTGTATTTAAGCAACCTTAACTTATCCTGAAGGAGAAATTAAAGGAAAATCATAGCTGAGCTATGACTTGAAGAATTATACTGCAAGGTTCTTGGTTTCGGCCACTTAATAAATAAATAAATAAATAAATAAATAAATAAATAAATAAACAAATAAAAAGGAAACATTCACTTACATTTTAGCTAAGGCAGTGTACATGAATATATGAAAATACATTTTACTAATGACAAGGGTGGAAATGTTATCAGACATGGTTGATGGCAAATAAATTTTATGCCTGATTGATGAGCAACATCTGATAGAGACCCCTAGAGAAAGGACAGGGGACACATCAATAAAGATTTTTACTTTGAGACATCTCATTAAATTGCTATCTATCATCTGGGCTGTGCTCACTTCATGTCATGGAAAGTAGAATTAATTTTAAAGATAAACTAACAAAGGTAATGCCCACAAAATGAAAATTGTGTAGTGGGATCATAAGGCAACAAAGTAAAATACTCATGTACAGTACGTGCATTGCTCTCACATGTACTGCAGTGACATGCAGTGCAGGGAAAAAAGATTTGGCAACAAGAAGACCTAAATAACTGCATTTGTGCTTAATCTGAGTGATTGAATGAATTTAAAGCACTGTCTACAAATATGTCCAATTAGTATAAGGGCTAAGTATCTAAAAATAAAGACTAAGAAACTGAAATTCTTAATTGTGGAAGCCTTATTCCCAAGGCAGGAAGACAGTATGTTCAAAAGTCAGACTATCTGCAGATGCGTAAAGCAAAGTATTTGATTTTTTTTAATTACTTTTTTCAAATAACACAAACAAACACATTGCACTTGCTAAAGTAAGCTAAGTATTGGTATGCTTCAGCAGAGAAGGAGACTTCAGCAGTAATGTATGGATATAAAAAGATCTTTTCCTTGAATATGCTGAAATGCATCACTCACCACTTGTTAAAGCTGCCAAAATGAAGCTGAGGTATCCCCTTTTGGAAGAATACAGATTTTATTTTTCTGTATAAGTTATGATATGTAAATTGAATATAAATTTCAGTGCACTTTGCTGATTGCAGCTGCCTACTTTGAAATATTTGTCAAATTTTAATGGAGTATAGCCCAGATCTAGGCAATCAATATATTGATTTGATTTTTTAAAAGTCTGCTTTTAGACAAAATGCAGACTATATTAGCCAGAGTAGAAGTTCAGGAGGGCATGGAGGATTTTAAACCACAAGAGCCTATTTATTTCCAGGCCTCTCCCAGCCAGGTAGCAAGTTTTCCAAGGTAGAAATTTGTTTACAAATATCAGGATAGTGATTCAGAAATATGTGATAGACGACACTCTGCTTCCATTTGAGGGCTGAAAAATGTGAGAGTAGAGGAGTTTACACACCAGATTTATTTGAGTTAGCTCTCGCCTACTGGATAGCAATATCTGTCAGAAGGGTATAATTCAGTGGGTGTGAGTTTAAGTGGCTTGCACTGAAGATTAGTTTCATGGCGACTGGATGAAGGGTCACATTCCAGACAAGAATCAACAATGAATCAAAAGCATTAATCATTTTTGTGCGCTTGTGTAACATGTGAGTGAGAGGCTATATGTTTTATATGAAATATATGATTAAATTCATTAAAAAAACTGAGTTATTTGAACACAGTCTTTCCAGGCAGAAGATAGTGGTTTTCCTCACAGCAAGCTAATCACTGGAGAACAGTTTAGTTAAGGACTAAGTCAATCAATAGGTGAAGGCAGCCAGACCCCTAATTTTACATTCTCCAAATAAACAATCTTATGCCACCAGTAGTTCTCGTGTTTCAAGAGAAACCACAGGGCAAAGCAACAGTGCAAACCATGCCAGGGGTCAATTAGATATGGCTTGTCAGTTCGCTGAGGGCTTGTGTTTCAGTCCCTGGAAGAGTGTTGCATATAAAAGTAGCTGGAAAGGTGTAACAAACTTTGCTTGGGGAAGGTTATCTGTCACTAATTAACTCAGTTTTAGGAGAGAAATTGCTGGAGCAGGGATGTGAAAAGCTAAAGTTCCCTTAGGCAGCTGAAGTCTGAACTGGGTTCTCAGTGAGTGAGAGTTAACCAAACAGCCTGAACTCCATACTTGTTACAGCATTAGACTCACAAACTGTTTTTTTGATTGCCCTAGGAAGGGAAATTTTGGCTTAGTTATATTATCTAAATTATTCCTAGGGAGTGTTTGTCCCTAGAGGAATTATATTTTTCTTTGCATTTCACTGTTACTCTTAAATGCATTCTATTGCTTCACGCATTTCCTCCTCCTCTGTACTTGTTTACTCTTAAATGCATTATATTCCTTCATGTATCTCCCCCTCCACTGTACTTGTAACTTCTTCTAGTTAATTATCATCTTTTAGAATGATTAATATGCCACCTCACCTTTTCTTTCAGAATATGAATAGAAATATTAAATCAGAATGGACCTAATCCAAATTTCAGAGGTACAGGAGAGCTCACCTAAAACAATGTTCTTCCATTTAAAATTACCTTACATCAATATGCTCCTCCTACATAATTTTATTTAAATCTCTAAGTCTAATTTTGTGACACATTGTGTAAAAAGCTCTACCAAACTCAAGTTATACTCAGCTCATTTAGTTCCCTTTGTCAACTGATGGAGTAATTTTATTCAAAGTCATTCAATTTACTTTCCATTTTTATACTTCAAACGTTTGCACTGGCTAATATTCTTGACTTTGTTGTTAATCTTTGAATGCTCATAGATCTTCTTTTCTAATATTTGTTTGAGCATTTTGTTAGGGAGATCGTTTCTCGATTTATTCTTTGTCCTATTTGCTCTTTGCCTGATACTTTTTCTCTCCCACAGTGATTGTTTAATACTTTTTGTGCTGCAATGAATTCTGCCTAGAGACATGGGAACCAAACCTCAGAGCAGACTTTGCACAGCTTCACACAATTCAGCAAAAAGTACTGACAAAAACTACATCATGTGTAGTCCTGGAATAAAGAGTCTTGAAAGATTATACTGAGAAACAGACTGATTTCTGACTGGGTGGCCAGCATCTCTATAATTTGATCAGCAAACTAGCACAGAGGAGGATATCCACCCTGTCAGAGGAACAGCCTGAGAATGGTATTTATACAATATGGTGGAGAAAGAATGACAGTCTCTTCCAGAGACTCATTTTTGCTGTCAGTCAACCAAAAGGTGTAACTTAGCATCATCCTCTCCAAGGTATGTAAAAGAGTCTATTTCATGAGTAATCTGCAAATGTAATTCTCAAATTAAACTTGATTTATTTGGGATTGTGCTGAATGGAAAAGTAAACCCAACCTTGTTTTTCACTTCTGTTCACTTCAAGGTTTCCCTTCTGGCTCTGAACCCAAGTCTAGAACACACTCTGTGTTCTTGGACTGTTTAGAGCATGATGGAGACAGAACAAGAATTGCATTGCCTAGTTCTGCTTTAAATATTCAACATTTCTAAAAGTTAATCTTGGTTTCTAAAAGTTGATGGGTATATGACTGCATTCTTGTGTCCTTCAAAGTAATTGAGAAACTACTGAGAATAGGAAGGTTAACAGTTTCAATTTTGTTTTAATGAGATACTGCAGCCTTGAGAAGCTGTAGAGATAAGAAGAGAAATAACTGAAAAATAAATGAGAAAAGGCAGAGATATAACAGAGAACTGGGAGATACATGACTCTTTGCAATTGAAAGGTTCAAAGAATATGATGTGGGAAATAAAATAAGGAACAGTCAAAAGGAAAGATCTCATCTTTGCATTCCTCATTTCTATTTTTGTAAATCAGTGATAGCCATAAAAAAGCTGCACTGAGATCACCATCTGTTTCTGAGATCAGATTATGGTAACTCAAAGTGGAATAATGTTCAGCAAGGCTAGGTGAATGATGTGAAAATATGCTGACCTGTTCCTCTTTACCTTTCAAAATGAAAATCAGATTAGAGGTAGAAAGAAGACTATGCAACATTTGGTTATTCCAGAGTCACTGCAAGGAGTTTTCATGGGTCTTTGTCACTAGTTTGTGGTGAACATGGTGCTCTGAAGCTCACAAGTTTGCAAACCAGGTTGAAGAATGCTGTAGTCTTTGTTTTCCAATTGTTTAAAATAATAATATTAATTTTGATTTTTGGAAAAGCTTGAGTTTGCCAAAACTAGGACAGCCTATAAGACTGCACTTTTTGAAAGTTGCAGCTTTATTCTGAGATTGACACTAGTGATTCTGTCTAACACCTGCTTCTGAGAAAAAAATACTGCAAAACTTTTGAACATCTCATCTCAGAGTGCTACAGTTCTACAGTAATCTACAGTAAGCTCAGGAGAAAATCAGAATAAAAACATTAAAATAGCCGAAATTCATTGTTATAGACCTAAAAAATGGTAGGATGATTTCTGAATTACTGTTTCTCAGACAGCAAGTATAATCATTACATAGTGCAGAATGCTTACAACAGCTCTTGGCAGAGAGAAATTTTGTCCTACATAATTATTTATGTTAATAATTAAAATTGGTTTCAGTTGAAAGATATAATTTTATATTGTTAATGAAAAATGTTTTTCTTTTTCTTACTGTAGGTGAAAAAACTCTGTCAATAATTTTACCTTTACCCTGGGCAGATTCTTTCTGCTTGTTTTAAGGCTGTAGAAGACTGTATTTTCTCAAAGGTCAAGTTGTCCCTTTTAAAGGTTTTTTTAAGACCATTTTTTTTTTCTTAAGGAAATTTGCAAACAAAATAACTTGTTCAGAATTTGTAATTTGATAATGAGGGTAGAAGTCCAGCCCTTGAAGGTAGATGATTTTACTCTCTGCATGAAATTGTGTTGACAATATCCACCAGGCAAAATACATGTTTTTATGAGTCTGCTAAGTCAAATCTGGAGGAAATGATTTAATAGAAGCAGATAAAGAGAAAAAGTGAAACTGCTTAATTTCTTTTTCATTTTGATTGTAGCACTGTAGCAACAGGCCCTCCAGCTCAAATTGTTTCATCTCTCTAGGCTAGCGCAGCTGTGAACTGGGCTCACAGATCCAAATGGAACTGACGTGAATGGGACAAAAAGATCTCTGCCTTGGCTTAACTTCCTGATCTGCAGCTTCTACTTCCTGACTTCCCACTGCTCAGGAGATGCTGGATCTCTGTAATGCTACCAAGCCTTCCTAGCAACTTTAAAAGACTCTCCAGTTGTTGCAGCTGGGCTGTGTGTTTCTATATTAAAGTGATTTCAAGTCAACCAAAAGAGTGACTGATTTAGAATGTTTTTCTGATGTATGGTAGTAATGGCCTGCAAATTTTAGGCATGTTGTTGATGGTATTTGTTGTCCAGTAGAAGTTGTTCTAAACTGAAAACAGATTAATTTTGCATTTTGTTGGGAAGTTACTCACCTTACATAAAACATCAGTAGTGTTTGCTTGTTTTTTTGTTTGTTTTTTTTTGTTTTGGTTTGGTTTTTTTTTCAGAAATGTGAATTATGCTAACTCATTACTGTTAACTTGGAAATATGCAATATAAGCTGCTCCTTTGACAGTGAAAAAAATCTGAGCTATTATAGAAATTTCAGGAGAAGGAAATAGATTTAAACATGCTAAAATAACAAAAAGTAGAGAATGAATGTAGAATAAAAATGAAAGCGTTAACAAGAGTATGTGGTTAAAGCTGGGTGATATTAGTCAAACAAACAGCAAATTTACTGAAAGTACACAGCTGAAAGAGATAAAAACTATTCACCAGTATGAATTCAGAAACAGTTTCATCTATGAAAAACAGTCAGATAGATAAGTGAACTACTCATTTCAAAATCAGCCTGAAGTGTAAAAGTGTAAAAAAGATGTTAAGAAATCACACACCTAAGTTTTGTGTTAAATGTGAAGATGTATGAGAGTCTTGTGAGATTCAAAATAAAGCTGGACTTTGGGAGGTTTATTTTGGCTAATTTTTTTCTGAGAAAAACCTGAAGCATCATTTTTCTGGTCAACTGGGAAAATATTTTTCTTTTCATCAGTGTTAATTTGTACAACCCACTTGAAAGTCCGTTGTTCACATTGCTCTTTTAGCTTTAGAAATCTTTTTGCTTTAGAAAGGACTTTACTAACATGAAAGCATGTTCTACTGTTTTGTTGTTTTGGTTTTTTTCTGCTCCAGCTTCTTTTATCTCAGTAAATCACTTCCACTGAGATCCTCTTTGCCTGGTAAATTCCCTAGGAATCTCCTCCAGTGATCAAAGTTTCCTGTCTGGTGATCTGTTTCCTAGTTACCCTCCCCCAGAATAAAACTTTAAAGACCTGGCTTGCTTTGGCAAAAGTTCAGGTATCTTACCATTCAAGGTTGCTCCAATTGAATATATGATTATCAAAGGTTAGTAGCCCATTATACAGCATTTCTGCAGAATTGGACGTATTTCTTGTCTCCTCGTCTGGAATTATCCCTTTATGGAAGCAAAAGTTAGGACAGAATGTGATTAAATATTATTTTCAAAATATTTTTAAATTTTGCCTCAAATTTCCAAAGTCAATTTCTGACTGAAATGGACAGAATAATTTCTAGATGTACTGCCTCCATAAATCATGAAATAAATTTATATCAAAAGCCATTCTATATGACGATTAAGACACATTAGTCTTTGTGTTTTCATTTTGCTTACTAAAGAAATTTGCTTTTAATAGAGAAAATTTGTAGAAATACAGAATTTCTGAATTCTTAAAAAGAGAAAGGAAGAATCTTTATATAATATAGCAGCACTTTCCTATACTTTGGTTTTGTTTGGTTGTTTGTTTTTAATATCCTTATTCTGCATGCAGGATTTAATGCTTTCAATACAATGTATTAAGAAACTGTGTTTTGATGATAAAATGTCTTTCCATATCTAGCACAGATGACAACAAATCAACGGAGATATTTTATAGCATTTTTCCCAAAGGAAAATAATAATAATAAAAAAGACACCTCAAATAGGCTATTCTATCCCAATAGTAATAAATTAAAAATAAGAAAAATATTTTACAATTTTAGTACTCAAGAGAGGTGGTTTTGTTTTTTTTTCCTTTAATCTGCTAGAACTGTTCCTTGCAGATTAGTTTTTTAGAAAATCAGATACTGTGATTTTTTTTAATTCACAGATATTTTCTGTCATTAACATTGGCTTCTCACTCTCTGAGTTGATAATCTGTTGCTTCAGATGCCACTCCTGCCCTCCACAAGAGGCTTTCAGGGGAAGAATCTGTGCTGTATCAATAATAAAAAGTAATTTTATTTGCCTCTCAGCAGTATTTGCCAGTTGGTATATCAACTGAAGTGTATATGCACACACGGGAGAATTACATGAGGAGAATACACTTGAAGGTAGTCTTGTATCTATCACTGTAATGTTTTACTAGTTTAAATGCAATATCATTCAAATTAACTTACTTGGCCAGAGAAAGGGAAATACATTCTTTACTTGGGTAAAGCAAGCGTTAATGAAGAACTCAGTCCATTAACACATAGTAGAAATAAAAGTGATCATTAAACTTGAATATATTGTCCCTGCTCTGCCTCAAAATTGCATAGCCAAAGAGATTCGAGTGGCTCATTAGAGCTAACTCAAGTGTGCAAATAACTTTGAATAGGTTTGTCTTTATTTTGATGACTCCAGAGTTGAGAAAATCACAGGATATCTTTAAATTAATGCTTAAAAAAACTGTGCTACGCATATGCAGGCTAATTATACAGAACTTTGTAGTAATTATTTTTGTAAACAATGAGTATGACAGAGTTGTGCAATGGAAACTTTATTCCACTTTTGCTCCATGATATTATTTTCACGCCTTACTTTTAGAAATGTATTGTGGGACATTCAACCACCATTTTTATTTCTTAATAATTTCTACATTGTCATTGTTGACATATTCAATAAACCCTGCTGGGTGCACAGGGCCTGGTACAGCAGGCTTCACAAAGAAAAATAAATTGGTTTTCAGATCCGAACAATGAGTGTGTTTTTTGGCTCAGATTTGATCTAAACAGTAACAAAAACAGCTCCCATCACCTTCTTGTTAAGCAACTTTTATACTAAAAAGAAAAAAAATCCACTCACTGATGACTTTTTATTTCTTGAGAGCAAGAAGCTTTACTCTTGTTTTTAATGTATTTAGCTTAATTAAGCACTGATGCACTGAAATCCAGACTGTAGCATCTTTGTAAGCCATGTGAGATCACAAACAGGAGCTCAGTACTGGAAACTGCAAATGTTTCTTTAGTCCAGTGAATTCTCTTTAGGAGACTAGTGATACTGGGGTTTAACTCACTGTGAAGATCTATTCAGGTGATTCCAGATAACCTGTATGCTCTCACACATTAACTGATTAAAAAATAATAAAAATTATTGTTTTAACAAAAAACCTTTTAAGATTGCCAGGAAAATACACCCATCAAGGTATTTAACTAGAAGTATTTCTTTGCTATTTTTGCCATTATACTTCAAGGGAACTTCTATGAATAATTTCAGGGTGTCTAAACCACTTTACATTCAAAAAACCAAAATGTTTTTGAATAGAGAATTCTTTAATAAAACTTTCAATGTGCAAATTAATATAATTTTTTTTATGTGAATTTATTTCTCGAATATTCTTTAAGCGATCCTGTATTTATATTTTAGAGAATAGAATCATAGAATCATAGAATAGTTAGGGTTGGAAAGGACCTCAAGACCATATAGTTCCAACCCCCCTGCCATGGACAGGGACATCTCTCACTAAACCATCCAACACAAGGCTTCATCCAACCTGGCCTTGAACACCGCCAGTGATGGAGCACTCACAACCTCCCTGGGCAACCGATTCCAGTGTCTCACCACCCTAACAGGAAAGAATTTCTTCCTTATATCCAATCTAAACTTCCCCTGTTTAAGTTTTAACCCATTACCCCTTGTCCTGTCACTACAGTCCCTGGCAAAGAGTCCCTCCCCAGCATCCCTATAGGCCCCCTTCAGGTACTGGAAGGCTGCTATGAGGTCTCCATGCAGCCTTCTCTTCACCAGGCTAAACAGCCCCAACTTCCTCAGCCTGTCTTCATACGGGAGGTGCTCAGTCCCCTGATCATCCTTGTGGCCCTCCTCTGGTCTTGTTCCAGCAGTTCCATGTCCTTTTTATGTTGAGGACACCAGAACTGCACACAATACTAAAAAGGGAGGTCTCACAAGAGCAGAGTAGAGGGGCAGGATCACCTCCTTCGACCTGCTGGTCACGCTCCTTTTGATGCAGCCCAGGATACGGTTGGCTTTCTGGGCTGCAAGCGCACACTGAAGCCAGCTCATGTTCATTTTCTCATCGACCAGCACCCCCAAGTCCTTCTCCGCAGGGCTGCTCTGAATCTCTTCTCTGCCCAACCTGTAGCTGTGCCTGAGATTGCTCCGACCCAGGTGTAGGACCTTGCACTTGTCATGGTTAAACTTCATAAGGTTGGTATCAGCCCACCTCACAAGCGTGTCAAGGTCACTCTGGATGGCATCCCTTCGCTCCAGCGTATCAACCGAACTACACAGCTTGGTGTCATCGGCAAACTTGCTGAGGGCGCACTCAATCCCACTGTCCACGTCAGCGATGAAGATGTTGAACAAGACTGGTCCCAACACCGATCCCTGAGGGACACGACTCGTTACCAGTCTCCAGCTGGACATTGAGCCACTGACCACAACTCTTTGTGTGCGGCCATCCAGCCAGATCTTTATCCACCAAGTGGTCCATCCATCAAATTGATGTCTCTCCAATTTAGAGACAAGGATGTTGTGTGGGACGGTGTCAAACGCTTTGCACAAGTCCAGGTAGATGACGTCAACTGCTTTACCCTTATCCATCAATTCTGTAGCCCCATCATAGAAGGCCACCAAATTGGTCAGGTAGGATTTCCCCTTAGTGAAGCCATGCTGGCTGTCACCAAGCACCTTGTTGTTTTTCATGTGCCTTAGCATGTTGTCCAGGAGAATGTGCTCCAAGATTTTTCCAGGCACAGAGGTGAGAATGACTGGTCTGTAATTCCCCGTGTCTTCCATTTTCCCCTTCTTGAAAATGGGGGTTATATTTCCCTTTTTCCAGTCGTCGGGAACTTCACCTGACTGCCATGATTTTTCAAATATGATGGCCAGTGGCTTAGCAACTTCATTCACCAGCTCCTTCAGGACCCGCGGATGGATTCCATCAGGTCCCACGGACTTGTGCGCATTCAGATTTTGAAGATGTTCTTGAACTAGATCCTCTCCTACAGTGGGCCCAAGGTCTTCATTCTCACAGCCCCTGCGTCTACCTTCTAAGAACTGGGTGGTGCAGTCAGAGCCTTTGCCAGTGAAGACCGAGGCGAAGAAGTCATTCAGAACCTCAGCCTTCTCCAAATCCTGCGTAGCCAGTTCTCCCGAAAGCTTCCTCAGGGGGCCTATTTTGTCCTTAGTCTGTTTTTTGTTTGCTAGTCTGTGTTTTGTTATGCTATCCAACTTATATTCAAAATATTTGGGATCTGTTACATACCGCCTGATCAAGAGAAATCTGTGGATGAAGGACTCTACAGACAGATAGGAACAGCCTCACGCTCGCAGGCGTTGTTCTCATGGGAGACTTCAACCACATTGATATTTGTTGGAGTGATGGTAAGGCCTGGCACAAGCAATCCAGCATGTTCATCGACTGTGTGGAAGAAAAACTCTTTCTGCAAGTAATAGAGGAGCCGACAAGGAGAGGTGCCATGCTTGACCCCATGCCTACCAACAGGGCAGGGCTGTTTGGAAATATGATGCTCCAGGGCAGCCTTGGTTGCAGTGATCATGAGATGGTCGAATTCGAAATCCCCATGACAGTGAGAAGAGTGTGCAGCAAGCTCACTGCCCTGGACTTCAAGAGAGCAGATTTTGGCCTCTTCAGGAGCCTGCTTAGTAAGGTTCCATGGGATATAGCCCTGGAGGGCAGGGGGACCCAAGACTGTTGGTTGATATTCAAGGACCACCTGCTACAAGCTCAGGAGTGCTGCATCCCAACTAGAAGGAAGTGCAGCAGGAGGGCCAGGAGACCTCCTTGGATAGATAAGGAGCTGCTGAGGAAACTTTGAAGGAAAAAAGAGGCTTATAAAAAATGGAAGCAAGGACAGGCGGCCTGGGTAGAGTACAGGGATGTTGTCCGGGAAGCTAGGGACCAGGTTAGGAAGGCTAAGGCCCAGTTAGAATTAAACTTGGTTAGGGATGTGAAAGATAACAGGAAGGTATTCTATAGGTATGTAGCAAATAAAAGACAGACTAGGGACAACATAGGCCCTCTCCAGAAGCTCTCAGGAGACCTGGCTACACAGGATTTGGAGAAGGCTGAGGTTCTTAATGACTTCTTTGCCTCAGTCTTCGCTGTCAAATGCTCTGATCACATCACTCAAGTCTTGGAAGGCAGATGCTGGGACCTTGAGAATGTAGACCTTGGGCCCACTGTAGGAGAGGATCTAGTTCAAGAACATCTTAAGAACCTGAACATAAACAAGTCTGTGGGACCTCATGAAATCCATCCATGGGTCCTGAAGGAGCTGGCGAATGAAGTTTCTAAGCCACTGGCCATCATATTTGAAAAGTCATGTCTGTCACATGAAGTTCCCAATGACTAGAAAAAGGATAATATAACCCCCATTTTCAAGAAGCCGAAAATGGATGATCCAGGGAATTACAGACCAGTCAGCCTCACCTCCATGCCTGGCAAGATCTTGGAGCAGATTCTCCTGGAAGCACATGAAAACCAAGAAGGTGCTTGGTGACAGCCAGCATGGCTTCACTAAGGAGAAATCTTGCCTGACCAATTTGGTGGCCTTCTATGATGGGGCTACAGAACTAATGGACAGGGGTAGAGCAGTTGATGTCATCTACCTGGACTTGTGCAAAGCGTTTGACACTGTCCCACACCACATCCTTGTCTCTAAATTGGAGAGACATCAATTTGATAGGCGGACCACTCAGTGGATAAAGAACTGGCTGGGTGGCCACACACAAAGTGTTGTGGTCAATGGCTCAATGTCCAGCTGGAGACTAGTAACGAGTCGTGTCCCTCAGTGATCAGTGTTGGGACCGGTCTTGTTTAACATCTTCATCGCTGCGTGACCAGCAGGTCGAAGGAGGTGATCCTGCCCCTCTACTCTGCTCTTGTGAGACCTCCCTTTTTAGTATTGTGTGCAGTTCTGGTGTCCTCAACATAAAAAGGACATGGAACTGCTGGAACAAGACCAGAGGAGGGCCACGAGGATGATCAGGGGACTGAGCACCTCCCGTATGAAGACAGGCTGAGGAAGTTGGGGCTGTTTAGCCTGGTGAAGAGAAGGCTGCATGGAGACCTCATAGCAGCCTTCCAGTACCTGAAGGGGGCCTATAGGGATGCTGGGGAGGGACTCTTTGCCAGGGACTGTAGTGACAGGACAAGGGGTAACGGGTTCAAACTTAAACAGGGGAAGTTTAAATTGGATATAAGGAGGAAATTCTTTCCTGTTAGGGTGGTGAGACACTGGAAAGGGCTGCCCAGAAAAGTTGTAAATGCTCCACCCCTGGCAGTGTTCAAGGCCAGGCTGGACAAAGCCTTGGGTGGCATGATTTAGTGTGGGGTGTCCCAGCCCATAGCAGGGGGGTTAGAACTATATGATCTTGAGGTCCTTTCCAACCCTGACTGTTCTATGATTCTATAAAATACTTTTTCAGCCCTGTGAGGGAGGGATAGAGTGTTAGGTTGTGTGATAAAAGCTCCTCTGCTCAGCTCCATAAAGGATGCAGAGAGACGGCGGGACACTCAACACCCTGCCCTGCCTTATCCTAGGCCCATCACAGGAGTTTTTCAGAGTCATGTCTCCACCAGCCCAGGGGAGCAGGCAGAGGGTCATGAGGTTGGGTAGGAACACAAACTAGGGCCTCAGAGAAGGGGGCTTGCTGTCCAGGGTGCTCCCAGGGCTACCCCAGGAGATCCTCAGCTCCATGATACAGAGGTGAAACTGTGAAGATGAATCAACAGAAGTGGCCATCTGGAGAACCCCTGAGGTGCATCACTTCCCAGGGGGATGGGACACAGTATAGGATGCAATTTAAGAGCATTTTGGGATTGCACAGGATTTCCTACAAGGTGTTTAGGAGAGGAAGCAGAGGCAGGGAAAGGCATGGATCTTGATGCCTTGGGACCAAGTCTGCGAAAACAGCAGGATAAGGAGATAAAAAGGGCTGGCTGCTTGCAGGCTGGTCAGTACTCTTGACTATGTGCAGGGCAGTCTGTCCTGTCCTCTTCCTGTCTGTGGGTCTCTCTTGCACATGCATGTGTGTGCATGTGTGTGTGGGGGTCTGTAGGTGGAGTGGGACCAGGGCTTGGATGCTCATGTGTCCATGATGGGGCAGTATTGGGAGCACAAGCGGGTGTGTGAGTGTATGTGTGTACACTTGTGACTGGATGAGGCTGCGCGTGCTGTTCGTGTGTGTGAGAGCTCTGAGTGTGTCCCTGTCATGGACCTGTGTTGCCAGTGGTGTGTGTTTATGCGTGTGGTGTATAGGTGTGTGTGTGCACTCCCATGTGTTTGTGCCTGCTGGGAACACACGCTCAGCATCTCTGCTGGTTGGATTTGAAGGTGCAGAGCTGCTGCAGCCTTCCCAGTTTTGGTCCCTGTCGTGGCTTAAGACCAGTTGGCAACTCAGCCACGCCCGCTTTCTCACTCCCCCCACTTACCTCCCCCCTCCGCCGCCCTGACAGTAGCTGTCTAAAAGATTATGCATCTAGCCTCAGCTGTCTGTCTAGTCCTCCTATTGTGGTCATTGAAGAGCGAATGTTACCATGACATGAAGAGCTTGCCTAAAGGCAGATTGGACGAATCACCCCTCTTCACTTTCATTGACTAGAGAGGGCTCTTAAATGATAACCTTAGACCAGATATGGAATTTTCTGATGGCTAGAGCTGCATGAATTTAATACTTAGTAAGCTGAAGTTATAAACAGCATTTTGATGTTATAACCTGTAATCTGAAGGTATGGGACAAATCTTTCCTTTGGTGTTTGCAGACAGAATGAGCTCAGATCTGATTAAGATGAAGCCACATGGGTCTTCTTGTCTTGTTCTCCTTCTCTCACATGTCCTTTGTCCCTGACAATAAATCTTTATTAATGAGAGAAGAGAGCAATAAGACTGTGAAAAGCTATGAGAAAGGCCAGATTCTGCAACCTTTCCTTAACTTTATTCACAAAACAAAACAAAAAGAAAAAAATCCAAACCAAGCCAAATCAAAACAAAAAATGGATTACCCTAATTCTGTGAATTTCTGCTTTCCTGAAGAGAACTTTATTTGTAGTTTGAGAAACAGAATGTTATGATCAGCCAGAGCCAAATAATGAAAGCAAAGACTCCACAAAAGCCACACTGTCTTCATAGATAAAATCTCTATGAAGATTCAAGGACTTTGCATTCAATGATGCGTTGATTTCAGTTTGCCTCTTAGAAAAGTATAATTTAGCATCACTGGAGAGTCTAAGGTCAAGAAGCTCTTGGAACAAAGAACTTCAGTGCTTGAACCCTCTTGTGAAAGAGGGTAGTCTAGACAATAATGAAGAATATTAGCTACAATGTCTAAATTAGGATTGCTGTTTAGGTGTTGTAGCTGTGTACTTTAGATACTATAAGAATCAGATTCTGGAAGCCCTGGTAAAAAGTAGTCTGATAAACTTACCACTTTCTGTCATAGTTATATTGCTCACTTGTGTTTCATATTTTTTCTCATTGGAAGAGTTCCAAAATGTTAGTTTTGGTACCCATCTTCAGAGGGCAGTTATATTACTTCACACAATAAATAACGTATATATGAAAGAAATTTAGATATATGTAGCATTAACTATGTTAAACTCTCTTGTATTCAGGTTCTTATACCCCCATCTTCTCTGTAGCCACCCTTTAAATACTAGAACATGGTAATAATGTCTCCCCTAAACCTTTTAAACTCCCTACTAAACCTTTTAGTAGCTTTCTTAACACCCTCGGGTAGATATTGTCAGGGCTCATTGATTGTAAGATCAAGCTCCTGTAATAGTTCATGTACAAACTCTTCCTTCCCTGACAGTAGGTTTGTGTTTGCATCAAGCTGGATTTTCGTTCCCAAGGCCTGGGACCCAACAGTGCTGGTAAAGACAGAAGTGAAGAAAGTGTTGAGAATCATAGCCTTTTCAGCATTATTGGTGACTAATTCCTCTCTCCTGCTTAATAGTGTGCCAATATTTTCCTTCTGTTTCTGCTTGTTGTTTACATACCTGATGAACCCTTTGTTGTAGTTTTTGACATCTCTGGTTGATTTCAATTCTAGCCGAGATTTTGCTTTTCTAATTGTGTCTATGCACAATTCGGCCCTTCTACTGGTACTTCAGTATGTTACTTGGCTAATGAAATCCTTTCTTAGGCTAGGAATACATAAAGCATCTATGTAAATATCTTATGAAAAATAAACTACAAATGATCTTGGGAAATATTTAGCTACTGGATAAGTGGATGCCTTAGAATAAAAATAGTAGTAAATAGTTAACATCTATTTGCAAAGAGGATGAACGTTTAAGTTTTCTTTTTGTCAAATAATTTCTAGGACTGATTCACAAAATTTTAAAACTCTCTGTACACAAGTGATTTTCTATAATCTATCCTGTAAGGCTATTCATTCAGTGATTAGTCTGCTAACCTCTGTGTATCTGAAATAAACTGTGATTATAGATTTAAAAGAATCTTCTTCGAAGGTGTTTCAGCTTTGACTATAAATACATAGTTACAAGCTCACACACTCACAGACTGATACAGACAAATTATTCTTAATCTCAAAGTAGCATGAACACACACAGTTCAAGATACTATGGTATGTACAAAGAAAAAAAAAAACCTGTTGTTGCTTTATATGTATCATGATAAAAACTTCTACAAGAAGAATAAAAAAACATGTAAATAAATTAAGCATAATTGTATTTATTGAGCTTGATAGCTCTCTTTTATATGTCATAACTGTTGAAATCACTGTTTAGTTAGGCTAGATGGAGTAGGCAGATGGAAAGCAAGGTGGTATTTCTATTCAAACTACTGTTATATACACTTTGGCATTGCTGGTTAGGTATAGGACAGGGAATTGCTTGAAGGAGTCCAGTGCAGAGCCACAAAGATGATTAAGGGAGTGGAACATCTCCCTTATGAGGAGAGGCTGAGGGAGCTGGGTCTCTTTAGCTTGGAGAAGAGGAGACTGAGGGGTGACCTCATCAATGTTTACAAATATGTAAAGGGTAGGTGTCAGGATGATGGAGCTAGGCTTTTTTCAGTGATATCCAGTGATAGGACAAGGGGCAATGGGTGTAAACTAGAGCATAGGAAGTTCCACGTTAACATCAGGAAGAACTTCTTTACTGTAAGAGTGACAGAGCACTGGAACAGGTTGCCCAGGGGGGTTGTGGAGTCTCCTACACTGGAGATATTCAAGGCCCGCCTGGACAAGTTCCTGTGTGATGTACTGTAGGTTACCCTGCTCTTGCAGGGGGGTTGGACTAGATGATCTTTTTAGGTCCCTTCCAACCCTTGGGATTCTGTGATTCTGTGATAGTCTGCTTTAATGCAATGTAATACTTATATGCCTCTATTACTCTAATAAGATGACAAAGGTACCCAAAGCAATCTAGCAGAGGCACCAGAGGCCTGAGCAAAGGCTAATTTACTCTGCTGAGAGTAACGGACAGCTAGCAGATGCAGGCAGACAGATGAGAGAGAGAAGGAAATAGGGAGGTGACCTAAGATCACTTTTCATAGGAAGCATGACAAGGGACAAACTTAGGGAATAGCTTTACTCTGAGACAAGGGTGCGAATGGATGAGCTTTTCCCAAGTGAAAGGCACACAGAAGATGGCTAAGGCCATATTTTCTTAAAAACGTAGTGAAGGATGGAGACTGGAATAATTGTCTGAGGGAAGTAGGGAGTCAGCCAGCCAGCTGATGATAACTGGTATAATACGCTTTTTAGTTCACTGAAGGGAAAATTAGAGGAACCACGTATGAATAAATAAAATAGATTTTTGAAAGTAAGATTACTGAAAAAATGTATAAAGAAGGTCACTGCCTTGGAGCTGAGAGCATTCACACTCAAGCTAGAAATAAAAGGTATGTTTTTAATTATGAGAAGAGTTAACAACTTACATTTGATTGTAGGCTCAAAAAAAGGCTGGAATCTAGTGAAGGTTTACCTGCATAGATGTGAACTTGCTCTCTCCACTGCCACCCAGAGCCTGTAAGGCAGGTGGTTGACTCAGTAGAGAGGCACAAATTAGTATGCCATGTAGGCACAAAGCTGAGCTGAATCCAGTGTGGACCAACTTGCACTAGTAAGGTCCATTCTTAGTTTTGGTACAAGATCACGTTAATGTAGCTATAGAACTTTAGTTTGAAAGTTGTCTGGTATTTAAGAACTTGGGAAATGAGCGGAATGAATACCCAACTTCCCATATACATGTATTCTTGGAGGAATGCTATAATGAAAAGGCAGAGGTCCTTGATGGTCCACTAGAATAAGTGGATGAAGTTCCTTGTTGTGCTATTTAGTAGAACATCCCTCTGTAAAATCTATTACTGTAAGTGAAAACATATGAAAAATGGGACAGATCAAATAATGAGGAATGAATGAAATATTATTATTTGAATGGCTACATCTGCTGTTTGTGACAGTATTTAAAATTATTTCCACCAACAGAATGATCACCATGCCTTGCCCAAGATGCTTGTTTGTTTCACTCTTGCCATGTTGTGATTTGTGTCTGCATGGAAATAAGGAAATTTGTTATAGTCACAGTTTGACAGTGTGTGACAGAATAAAATGCCATGAATTATTTATCCCTTATTCGTTATTCTTAGATCCATAAAATTTATGAACATTGCTCTATATAAATTTTAATTCATTTATTCATTTAAATGCATCCCTCCAGATTTTTTTAGGATCGAAAGAATGTAGATTATGTAAAGCTGAAGTAGCTCTCTTTGGAGAAGTCGGACAAATGGGCCAATAATAAAATTTAGCTGCATTAAGTATAATTCTTCATGGAATCTACTGAGGTTTGTAAATATAATTCTATTTTCTGCATGATTTCTTCTTTGATGCTATTAAATCAATCCTTATTTACCTTTCTTGGAACAGTGACTTACTTTAAAGTAGTTTAAACAAGGTCTGTTGGCTTATTTCAAGGATACTAGCTAAAGACTCCCATGTCTGCTATTGCACAGCTGCTAATATTTCTGGGGTTTCTGAAGAAAGTGCTTCTTGTAGTCAGCAGAGGTCTTACAGAAATTTCATTGAATGCCTTGAAAACACACAAGATTCCAAATAAAGATGAAAACTTTGACCTGCTTGCTTTAAGTTTTTACTAAAATTGACAAGCATGGAAACCTTCATGAAAACTAAACCCTATTTATTGTGTTCTGTTTTTTTTCAGTAAAATGATGAAAAGATTTTTGTGCATTTTGTACCTAAAAGTCTCCATAGTAGATCATCAATTTCTTTCCAGCTGATGGAGTGGATAACCAACAGCAGAAACACTGGGATAAATCCTCTTTTCATGTTGTAACTGAATGTCTTCATTAAGATAAGTTCAGGATAATTGACTCCCTTAAAACAAGGGCATATATAACAAATGATTAGTTTAAAATCATGCTACTGTGTTGGACTCTTTGCTGGGAAACATTTTGGAGGTAAGCATTACTGCACATATCACCAAAATATTTACATTTGCTTTTGTGGGTATTCTGAGGTGTTAGCAGACCTAAGGGTAAGTTCTGGTTTGAGCACCTGTTGGTGTTTGTGTTGGTTTGAGAATTCTTTTTTTAACTTACCTCTTACCCACAACCTTACTGGTTTTTCTACCAACAAAGTAGAAAAAAAATATAAATTCAAAGTTGCTGGACAACCTCTGATTTTGTTCTGCAGATGTATGACTGTTTATTTTCTTTAGTTTTGCCTGCCATTCTCCATAAATGTGAAAGTAGGTCAATAGAAAGTTGAACAACTTGAGGAAGAAAGTTTCACATCCCCCCAGTAGAGATATTTTGACCACTTTGTGACTTAGCTGCTTATAAAGAAATTAATTCCTGAAGGTTAAAAACTTCTCAGTTATGTATTGGGAATAATTAAATACCTTCCCATGATTTTTTTCTTATTAATGGCTTGATACAAAACGCACTACTTTATTGGAATCAGGACTTAAGGTGACTTGTGACAACCCTGTATTATTAATAACTTACTTTTATGACCCATTTATTAACAGAAAATACACAGTTAGCCAGTGTACAAAGGAAAAAAAAACCACCCCAACAACCTAAAACCTCTTTAATCCAGCAGCATGGGGCATTCAGCTGTGGGAACAAAGGAGAATTGTGACACCTTTTTAATGATCAAGTAATTGGCAAGTACTTTATTGTCAAGCACCCCCAAGAGTTAGTTTTTCTTAATATGTCACTGTACTGAGACTGGTTGGGATGCAGTAAATTTTCTTCATAGGAGCCTATATGGTGTTCAGGAGTTTTGGCTAAACCAGCGTTGATAATAAACTAATATTTTGGCTATTGCTGGACAGTGCTTGCACAGGGTCAAGTCTTTCTCTCTTTCTTCCACTCTACCCATCAACCCAGGTTGAGTGTTGTCAAGAAGTTGGGAAGCAGCACAGCTGGGGTAGCTGACTTGGATTGGCTATCCCTGTACAGTAAGGATATCCCTAGAAAGGGATATCCCTGTCATACATATGTCATGCTCAGCAATAAAACTGTAGAAGAAAAAGTGGGGGTGGCAGCTTTTTGGCTTTCAAGGTGACTGTTGCTTAGAGACTGGCTGGCCATCAGTTTGCTGGTGTGAGTTGGGGTGTGATATCTCTTGTCAAGGAGTATTATCTGTCCTTGGTAAAGCTCAGGCTTTGTTCAGGAGGTACCAGGGAATTAGTAGGAGTTGATCCTTGTCTTCAGTCTAGAAGAACTCACTGTTCTGGGGGAAGAAAAGAATTTAGCTTATGGGTGCAAACTATGTTTACAGACAGGTATAGTCGTTTTGATGCTTTGTTTCTCTGCCTCTGGCCCAATGAACTTTTAAATGGTGCATGTAAAAAGGAAAAATTCACAATAAATATTTGGGAACTTCTTTCTCAGTTTAATGACTCAGTTCCTGAATACTACATTTTGCCTGAAAAAAATGACAGTTAAGCTTGGCTTAAACTTATGCTTAAGGCATCCTGTTGAGAAAACGTCTTCCTTGTAATAATAGTTTTCATCCTTTAATAGAAAATAAACACTAATGTAGTTCAGATGCCAGTAATTTCACTTGCTTTCTTCCCAGTGTGGGACGTTGTCAAATGCTTTAGCAATGTCTAATGCTCCCCTGCTGTTGTTTACTGGAGGACCAAAGCACTTCCATAAGTCAGCCACTTGCACTATTTTTAAGGTTAATCTTTTTTAACTGAATTTTCACCTGAATATTCTTTGCTTGTTTTTGTGCATGAGCATACATAAAATATACACACTTGGGAATCATCCCTTCTTAAAACTGTATCAAACAGAAGTATTTTAATTTTTAACATGTGTTCTATCTTTATCTTTTAATATGCTTTTTATCACCTCTGTTATGGGCTTTACACCATGCTTTCTGAATAATGTTTAGCTTTTCAGAAGTGTGGCTCATCTGCACCACACACAGTGAGCAATTTTTTTAATTCTTTCAGCTTTCAGCCCCTTGGGACCAGTCTTTTAGACAGAAACACTGGGTCTTTTGCACCATTGAAATGCTCACATCTGGCTTCTGAATATCTCTGATCCTGCAATAACAGGTACTTATGAAGGCTAGTTCACTGAGTGAAAGCAAGCTGGTAATCAGTGGACAGATGGTGAAGCAGAGCAGCATCACTCAGATCCTGATCCTGAAAATCAACACCTTTTACCCCACAAGAATAAGGTGTGAGTGGCAGCTTTACTGAGATGGTACACATGCATTGCTGATGTGTAGGGCAGACATTTCTGTCTGTGCCCTGTCAGTTATCAGGGACTGTAGATTAGTGAGCTTAAGAAAAGGACATTTCCCACAAAGTACAGCAATTCTCCTTGCTGCTCCGTTGGCATGTTTGTCTCTTCCTGACCCAAGACAAATAATTTTAGATAACATTCCAAATATTCTGGAAGTATTTCTTATATCAATGTGTCAAGATGCAATTTCCATAATAATACTTGTATTTTGTGTGGAGGTCCAGTTTGATGTCACCTTATGAGAGAGACAGGTTCATTTGCTGCAGTGTTTATTCCAGCTTCATTATTTGCAGAACCCCAGGCAAATAGTTTACAGTGTGAATAGGATCCTAGAGCCAAGCAAAGGCTGTCATGTTTGGTGATGTTTGACAGTTTGCAGAAATTGATCAGGGAGCAGGGTCTTTTTCTTATAGCTAATAAGGCCAGCATGTTTTCTGATTATCAGATTCACACTTTCTAATGATTTCTTCTCGGTTTTGTTACACCACAATGTTAGGCAGGAAAGTAATTTGATGAGTACAAGCTAAACGTATGAAGCACAGCCATTTCTGACACATGCAATTTTAATGCGTGCTTACTACTCAGGCTAACATAATCCAAAAGTGACATCTGTTTTGGGACTTCATGTTTTGGCTTTCAGGCAGGTGTGAAATCAAAGTTCTTTGATATAGTGAAATATTGCTGTCTTGCATTGACATAGAGTGCCAAAGTATCCTTGGGTCCTCTCATCACATCTGTTAGCAGACCTCTGTTTGCACTGAATTTCTGTGGAAATGCACACCAAAAATGCATTGCTGACTCAGCATGGCATTTTGCTTTCTGCTGGGCCACGGCAAGCATACTGAAGCCGCCAAACCAGTGGTAAACCAGATTTTCCTTTCCTTCCTCCCTACTTAATTATCAGTGACTCATGAATTGCCTTTCCTTTTCACCATGTCAACTCTGGCAATCCCAGTGCCCCAAATGACCAATTAGTGACCTGGCAGCAGAGGCACTTTGGCTGTCTTTCTATAGAGCTGAGCTTAACTTCTACTTAGGAGTGTTAACAGCCTCATAATTAGATTTCTTTCTAAAGTTAAACTGGATTCTGTAAAAGACCCCAGAGGTTTACGACCAAGTAATCATTCTGCTAGAATGGCAACCATGTCCTTTATCCCACCTAGCTTTTAACTGCCATGTGTTTTACTGTGCTGCTTCCTTGTCTTGCTTTCATTCATGGAGTTCTGGAGGCTGCAGGCTGTGCTTTAACTCAGATCACGCCTCGGTTTCCACTGTTTTGCTGCACTTACCCTTCCTAGGCAGCAAAAATGTGCAAGTTTGAGCATTTCATTCCTCATGAGATGCTGTGGAAAGGAAATTGGCTAAATGGAGTGGAGTGTGATGAGAGAGTGACAGTGAGGTAAAATGGTTTTCTCCCTTTCCAGTCTCACCAGCCAGCTCTCCATCACACACTTAAAGCACAGTTAGGTCCAGTCAGTCTGTCCTGAGCTGGATGAGCTGTGCAGCAATTATCTGTAAATGACCAGCGGGCAGTTAAGGAGATGTTGCCCTTAAGTACTGGTTCAGTAAGAGGCAAGAACACTGTCATAAGTGACAGCAACTCATGTCACAACATTCAAGCAGAGATGTGCTCTTGGCCCATGAGAGTCATGAAGTGCTTACGCATTACACTTTGCACCCTTTCCAAGGACTAGTCAGCCTTCAGCTTGACCTATTTCATCCATGCTAAGAACACATTGTGTAACAGCTGCTGCTGTGGCTACTGCAGCCTCAGGACTGAAGCAGCTTGCATCCTTCTCTTTCTTCCTGCTTGTGAGGGCTAACGGACTGAATCTGTTGCCCTCCTGCAAAGCAGTGATATTAATTTCTATGAATGCAAATAATGTCTTATGGAAACCCAGACATAAACATGTATAAGAGACTCTGTCTACAAAATTTCACCTTTGGGCGCGTAAAATCATATGTTTATAAAAACCTAAGTGATCTCAAAATAATCCACATTCACTAGAGAAAGTAAAGCAATGAAATGAAAATTACATGTATTTCGAGATGCATACTGTTGTTGGATCTAACTATGAAGAATAGTAAATAACAATATAATTTATGTCTGAAGTATAATAATAAAAGCAATCAAATAATTTCTATCTCAGCAGTTTTGCAAGAAAAAATAATACAGAAGATTTGGAGACTTTCAAGTACCTTCCATTTTTTGCTAATGTTTTGTTAAATAGAGTTGTTTCAATTAAACCAAGCCTTATCTTTAACTTTTGAAATAAAAACATAAATTACATAAAACCACTCTAAAATTCCCTAATTTGCCAACGGTTCCTTGTACAACATGAAACTTCTCCTAATTTGCCTCATAAGATTTAGCATTTGGGTGCTAAACAAAAATTTTTAATTCTGTAGAATTCTTGTGAAGTAAATAGAAGGGACAATCACGCAGAGCAGATTTATCCAGAAAAAAAGACAGTGCCAATAATTTGTTATCATCCTTCTTACAGATATGTCTATTTGTATATTTAAGGGTTTTGTTAAATATATTAACAGGCATTCTGAACTGAGAGATTGTGTTTAGTTGTTTATAACCACAGTTTCATTAACTGTGTTCAGAATCCTGGATCTTTAAAATACAGTCCCCAGCCATTGATGTGACATATGGCACCAAATAATTAGTCTGCTTTTTATTTCCCCTCTGCTTAGCTTTTCATTAATCTTTGTGTTGCACATTTTATGAACAGATATTTTATACACTTTTTTTTTTTTTTTTAATTTTTATTCCTACTGGACCATTGAGATTGACTTAAAAAGCTCACCCAGAAATCTATGTGTATATATTACTTTGTCAGGTTGAGAGGCTAAGCTCTTACATATAATATATATTTCCCCTTCTCATGAAGCTAAAGGAGACCTGTTAAATGAGCACACTTTAGCAGCACATTTTTAACAACTGTTCTGAAAATATTTTAGTTCATACATTTTTAAATATAAAAATTTAATTTTGAATAATAATGAATATGGAGATGAGTGTGCATAGACTTGTGAATATAACTGCTATATAGGGATATAATGGTTATTAAATGGCTTATTTTTATATTGCAGTATATTGACAGAAGTTATATTCATGGATTTTTGTTGGGGTATTGGAGGACCTATCTTTACAGCATTGGCTGATAAACTGAAATCTGACTTTTGGAAACATTTTGCAATTATATTTGAAACCATCTGACCTCTTCCACCTTAAAATGCAAGAAAAGCTGTTATATGCATTTGAAAATTATTTTGAAAGTGCAGTTCATCATAAGGTAGCTTTTTCTGAACCATGATTGTAAGTGCTGTACAACATGACAAAGTATGAATGTGTATCTAACAGCATATCAGATGGGACACTAGAACATTTACATATTTTAAAAAGGAATAATTTTACATAAATAGCAATTATCAGTGGATCATAAGACGATAACACACAGTGCTGCAGTGGTACCTGAAGTAAATATTGAATAGTTTAGTAGATTTAATAAAAAGGTTTCAATTCTGTAGCTGAATTGTGAGTGGTTTGTTGTTACTGAATTTGTATAAAATATCATATGTACCTATGCAGAAACTGAAAAAAGTTTTTATGGACAATTTGACAAGCACAACGTTGGTTGCAAACAGCACCAGAGGAGCTAATGTGATTAAATCAATGACTTTTCCCTATCATATGCTAGTTTCTCAAAATGCAAACCTGAAAATTCTAACTTTCAACTCAAAAGCACTTGGAAGACTTCAGCCGGTCTGATTCTGGAGCAATGAACCTTTGTAAGAGGCACCATCTGTGAAATAGATTGTTCTCAGATTGTTCATCCTCAGCTGCTGGTGTGCTCTGTTTAAGGGTTTCAGTGAAGAAGGGAATGCATGTTTGGCTCTAATAAAATTAAGTTTCTATTTCTTGTTTTCTGTAGTTTCATCTCCAAGACAAGCAACAAGCATGGGAAGTGGAATTTAGAAATCACAGATTTTAGCTATTCAACGTGATATCTTTGAAGCCAGAAGGAATTAGCCAGCCCTGGGTGGACTAGTGTTTGGTTGTAAGGCACACCCTGAGTTAGACTGGTGGTTATTCTGTAAACATTAATACATGATGACCTTTACTTGCATCAGTTGTGCTGTGATGTTAACAGAAATATTCACACAAACGGAACAAACATTTGAAATCTGAGATTTTAGATAATCATCCATACTCAAAATGTAAAAGTTGTCTCCCCAATTAGACAAAGCCTACCCAGTAGACATCATGGGGAATGTGAAGATCTATGAACTAACTTTAAATTAGCCATCTTCAGTACTGAAGCACTATCACCATGATAGTGTAAAATTCTACAAGGAATAATTTTCCTTCTTCTTGACTGAACAAATTAACTTGAGTGTACCCAGTACATAAGATAAAAAGTTTAAAGCTAGTCCCTTTTTTGCACTATGGTCTTAAATATGACTACATTCTGTTTAGAGAGACAAAATAATATTTTGGTCATGGAAAATTTCCTGGGGCTTGAATGTGTTACAATTTCTGTGCTATGTAAACTTGACTTCCCTCTCAAATAATGTGGATCACACAGGGCAGTAGGTCTATAGATAGAGTTATTGACCAAAGAACTGGTCACAAATCATCCAGCACAAACAGGATTTATGTAGGATCTTATGCTGGTTAGTTACTTCACTATGAGCAATTTTTCATCGCAACATTTCTGTATAGAAAACATAATCAGTGAAACAGTGAAAATCATAAGGAAATGTTTTTAAATTATAGCTTCCCTAGTACTACTGTGGTTGAGAAAATTCTATTATGATGAAAAAAAGAAAAACTTTTTGAATGCTTTAAAATCCCTTAGCTCTTTCTGGGATTTGAAAAATTAGAATTTTTTTTTGGATATTAAATTAGAGATACTGGATGAGGTAAAGATTTTAGTGTAGGATTATCAGAAAAAGAGCTATGAACCTTTTTTTCTCAACATTCCCATGTGACATCCCATGTGCATTCCCATGTGCCATCAAATCTCTTTGAGCTCATTCGTCTCAAATTCTTTTATGCAAGTTAGCCTTCCCTAGGGTTATGCCTGCCCTCTGACTTATCCTAGTCACTCAGCATTTATCCCAGATAATCCCCTCAGTTTCTTTGGAAAATCAGTATTAGAAACATTATGATGGGAAGAGTTCAGCTGCATAAATCAGTCATGGATGGAACTAATGACTTGTTCACACTTCTGGTGAGAAAGGTTTTCATCTCCACTGGCTGCAGTGGCTCTAAGTGACACACTTTATCTATAAACTTGACCTCTAGCTGTACACATCAGCCACCTCTTAGCAGGACTCTTAGTGGGACTTGCAGAAATGCTGGTACCATCCTCATGAGGGAGGATGTGAGGCATGGGGAGAATGGCGGGGGGGAGGAGGGAAGCTATCACTTGAATTGTGAAGATAAATTTTAAGTGCTTCAAGTGTGTTTTGAAATTCACCTATTGTTTATTTGATTGCAATTAAAGGGCAAGAGAATCAAGGGAACAGGGAAACAGGTTTAGGTTGTAGCAGGGAGGCAGGAAAATGAAAACAGAATAGGAGGTACAAGAAAATGAACGGGAGGTGAGTGGTGAGGGGTCTGAGGGCTCAAGCCAGAAAAAAATATTTAGGAGATGTTAACTTGTCAAAATGCATTCTAAATTATATCCAAAACAATAAGCAGTGTATGAGATCATAATCTTCAGAAAGACTGGGAGTAGAAATGAAATGATTCAGTGTGTGTGATGTAACTGGAGTAGGCAGGAAATGTGGATAGCTGTGTTTAAGCACACCTGGTTCCATCCATAGAGTAAATGAATCCAAATGCTTTGCATCCTAATGCAAATAGTATATATATAAAAAATAAATAAATAAATTAAATGAAATAAAAAAATAAAGTGGAAAAGGAGAAAAGCTTTCCTGGTTGTTGGGAAGGAAAATGAGTCCCACTGTAGAATGAAACACAGACACAATTAAATAAACAGACTGGTCTCATGGTAGACTTAAGATCAAAAGCCTTTCCAAGATGGAAGGTGACATGGAATCATGCATCCAAAGGGAAGAAAGTAACTAATAAAACAAGAAGAAGGTAAGAGTCATAGGTTTAAAATGAAGATACTTCAAGACTACTGAAAATAAAGAATGCCCATAGCACCTACTGTATTTTGAGGGTATCGAAAGGGTCATCATATGTATGAGGACACAAATGAATGGAAGTAGGGTCACCAACCATTAGTGATTAGGTCTGCAGAGCCTCTTATAAAGGAAATTTATTTATGAGGAAAAAAGAATTCTTAAGCTCCAAGTTTGAGTTTACTTCATTTTGTCCTAGGGAAACTACTATGCTGCTAGAGAAGTAAAAGCCACGGGTTACTTGAAAGGCAATAAAGGGCAGAAACGGGAGAGTGGGAGGACATCAGTGGAAAGTATGATCTCTCACAGATATGAGCCTTTTTTCCCTACCAAGATGGATCATATATCCATCCAAGATGGATCATACAACTTCTCTCCCTGCACATCCTCCATATGGGGTACAGGCATGGCAGGGATGCTTGTGTGGTGTTTTGTAGCCTCCTCAGTGCTTTTATGGAGAAATAGAGACATCAGACAAATGCTAATTACCTTTCCAGCCTCAGTGGTTGCACTGCTTCTGGACCAAATGGACAAGCAGTCTAGACAGGCTGTAAGAATTGCTCAGGCTTTCCACAGTATACACCTCAACGAGGGACTCTAGGTGCTGAATAACTAAGCAGTCACCTTGATTACCCATGCCACATGCCACTGCTGACCTTTTGAAGTTATTCAGTGTGAACTTGTCGTGGTTTAAGCCCAGCCGGCAACCCAGAACCACGCAGCCGCTCACTCACTCCCCCTTCCTTCCTCCCCCCACTCCCAGAGGTACGGGGATGAGAATCGAAAGAATTGTAACTCCCACTGGTTGAGATAAGAACAGTCTAGTAACTAAGGTGTAACGCAGTTCATGAGAACAAACAGATCTGACCTGTAGGGCAGCAGAAGTATTTTCAAACATTTGCTACTTTGCAAGTAGAAATGCAGCCCAGTATTTTCAAATTTAATCATGGCAGATTACATTAGTACCTCAAATTGAAAGCTTCTTGACTGAGTATGCATTGCTAGTAGAATTGCTCTAGAAGACATTAGAAAGAAAACAATGTAAGCTATGTTGTGACACGACTGCTCTAATTAAACTCTGTTTCAAGCGTGGCTATAACATATCCTGTCCAGTGTTTGCCTTTTTACAATTACATCCAGGAATAATAGAGGAAATGCAGGGTGAAAATCACAGATGTTCTATTGATTTATATCCCTGACACTTTCCCTTTACAATAGATACAATAGGGTTTGATTTGATCTAAGTAAAATATTGTTAAATATTCCAAATGTTCAGTTTTATTATGGGGTAGTATTATGAAATCATTTTAGTGCAAAAAAGTTGCAGAAATAAAATTTTTCAAATGAGAATTCAGGGACAAAGACAGCAACATATGAAAATTTATCCACTAAACTTCTCTTCAATATTTATGTATCTCTGGGGAGGAATACCATTGATATGTTAGAAAAGCCTAGAAATAAATGGTTCACTGTACTAAATCTAAAGTAGGACATTGAGTTACAAAACAAAGCCAGTATCACGCAGTCAAAAATGTTAATGATTTGCTATAACTTTCTATACTCAATATATCACAGACTTTTATGAGAAAGAACATGAACAACTTGTCAGTCATCTGCAGCAGATGGAGGTACTCACTTGCAGACATCTTTCAAAAATAAAGGTTTAGTAGGTTGTGAATAAGTGATCAATAAAGTAAATATAAGGAAAGGTTATTAATTCATGACATAAGCTCCACAGGTCTGCACATAGGTAAAGGGCCCATTGCCTTGAGCTGACCCACATAAAGAATGCTCAAGAACAAGCTCCTGGTTGTTCCACCATCAGGAAAATCTGATCTTATAGGGGATGCATGATCTAAATCTCTCAGTAAGTCCTTGCACAGCTGTAATATTTTGAGGCGAGAAGGTGTCCTGTGTTCAGCTGTAACAGTTATTTTCTCCTTCTTAGTAGATTGTGCAATGCTGTGTTTCGGCTTTAGTCTGAGAACAATGCTGATAACACACTGATGTTTTAGTTGCCACTAAGTTGTGCTTACCCTGATGAAGGACTTTTCAGTCTCTCATGCTCTGCCAGTGAGGAGGGGCACAAGAAGCAGGAAGGAAGCAGAGACAGGACACCTGACCCAAAGTAGCCAAAGTGGTATTCCATACCACAGCACATCATGCACAGTGTATAAACTGGGGAGAGTCACCTAGAAGGCCCAGACTGTTGCTCAGATCAGGCTGGGTATTGGTCAGCAGGTGGTGAGCAGCTGTATTGTGCAACACTTGTGTTTATTGTTTTTTTTTCCCTTCCCTTTTCATTTTTTTATTCTCTCACCTTGTTATTTCCCTTATCATTATTATTATTGGTGGTAGCAGTAGTAGTTTTGCATTATACCTTAGTTACTGGACTGTTTTTATCTCAGCCTGTGGGGTTTACATTCTTTCAGTTCTCCTTCCCATCCCTCTGGGAAAGGGGGGAAAAGAGAGGGAGAGTGAGCAAGTGGCTGTGTGGTTCTGAGTTACTGTCTGGGCTTAAACCACAACAGGAGCTCTTTTGAAGACCACCTCAAAGACCTATATTTTTAATTCCTAATTTGACTCTAACTTAGAGTTGATGCCTTCTAATGTTAATATCCATTATATAGTGGAATGCTACACATTTATAATATGTATTATAATACTGCAAGTAAAATGAATAGCACTTTTTTTACTGGACGAATATTTCCAAAGGGCCAAAATGGCCCATTCAGCTGATTATGGTACCAACCACAGACTGATCACTAGCAAAATGTATGAAGCACAAATGTTGGCAGGTCAGATTTCTGACAGTTCAGATGTAAATAAGAAATCAAGAGCACTAAAGAATTTGAACACTTTTCAAAGGATGCTTGAGCTAACAGTAAAGGTTCCTTAAAAGCAATAAAAGCAGGAAGCTGGGTAGCAAACAGTGGAGCTGCCTAATGACAGAAACTAAGAAGGGTACTTAGAAATGATATTATCACAGCAAAGAAGCTCAGTAAATTCTTTGGGTTTTTTTTTGTTTTTTTTTTTTTTTTCCTTTACTGATTAAGTAGTCTGAGGAGAATCCCACACCAGATTTTTTTTTTTTTTTTAAACAGGTCAGAGAATTTTGATTAGTTTGAAATAAATATGCCTAAAGTATGAGGCCAAACAGATTTTTCTCTAAGATCTTAACAAATCAACACAATTAGATGGCATTCACCAGAACAGCACTCAAATGTGAAATTGCAGAGCGGTTCGCCAGGAATGTAATCTGTCAACTGTGTCAGAGTATTAGTGAGCTGTCAGTATAGCCCCCAGCTACAGCAAGTACTCTAGAGGGAATTTTACAATCTACACCCTGGCAAGCCTGACTTCTGCCCCTGGTTAGATGATATAGTCTGCAATAAAGAATATGGTAGCTGAATGCACAGATAAACGTGGTGTATAGGAAAAGAGGCAGCATGACCAAATTAACAGATAGATGGAAATCCCACCTTACTGATCTGATGGAATTCTTTAAAAGTATCACAGAATGTGGACAAAGAGGAACCAGGCACGCAGTATATTTGGGTTTTGAAAAAGTCTTTGACAAGGTTATTTGCCAAACATTATTAAAGACATTAAAGTGTCAAAATGCTGGAATATCTGTGAAGTTAATAAAACAAGGTACATAAAGTTTGGCATGATCAGAAGAGCTAAAATTAGGCATTTGACTAAGTGGATTACAAGGCTGAATTAAGCACCTGTGCTACTTCTGCAGTAATGTGGAGAATTAGGCTCAAGAACTCACATCTTCCAACAGAAAAAAAGAATAAGAAAACTTCCTGCTATAGAATGGGAGTGAAGGTTGTCATGTGAAAGAGGAGAGACAAGGGATTTGTCCTTTTTCTTTCAAGTGTACATGTATTTAGCAGAACACATTCAGATTAAAATATTGGAGAAACATTGGAGAGAGGAATATCTTCTAATATAATGAGCTTTCACAAAATTAACTTTCAACAGGCACTCAAGAATAACACTTTAGGGAAAATAAAAATACATGGTTTTGCAAGTTTCCTTACATGCATACGAATAATCTAGCATCTGAAAGGCTAAAGAACAGAAAAAGGATCTAACTAAACTATTTTTCTACTTTTTGCATTAGTAATAGTACCATATATTGTATAAAGGACAAGAGCAAGTTTATATTGAGATTACGGGACTTTTTTTTTTTTAACCAGTATGATTGTTTATATATATGAAATTATAAGTAAAAAAAGCCTAAAAAAGTTTAAAAGTCAAACTGTCATAAGCTACAGCTGGTCTGGACATTCACTCTAGGGTACCTGCGGTCTGCTTTTCAGAACACTTACTGACTAATGTACTTTATGTCAGCCGGATTTAAATGTGTTTGATATATTTGTAAATCAGAGCCTAAGTGTCTTAGCTGCAGGAGTCAGAAAAATAAGAATGTGCAGAAATTTAAAACTGAGTCCAGAAACATGCTTGAACTTCATGTCAGAGACGGGGATAGAATACATCTCTCCCTGGCAGCCAACAGCTTCAATTCCTGCCCCCCCCCCCAATATTCTCTGTTTAACCCACTATCTACCATATAAATTTTCATAATAATTGACCTGTAAATCCTGCAGGAAAAAAAATTTTTCTTCAGTTCTATCAACTGTTTCATTCAGTATAAAATTCACATTTGAAAGACCCCACTAATGGTTTTAAAGGTCTTATCAGAGATAATGAAATCAAAATTATTCCTAGAGACTTACTGACTTTGCAGACATACTCAAATGAGGAATACCTTTGACTGCTTGTATGACTAAAGCTCAGAAATAGGCTTCACAAGTATGTCTGTGAAAATAAGCCGAGAAGAATAAATGGAATTCAAGAACTCACAAACAATGGTTCACAAAGCTTATGTGTCAATCCATTCCTTTGTACTCTTTAACCTCCAACTAGTTCTCTTGCCAAGACAAGTTTGCCATAGTAGGTGCTAGATCTAAGGAATTTAAGCCATAGTGTGCCGCTTGGTTTCAGGATCCAGTTCGGTCCCCCTTCTCCAGCAGAAGAACAGGTGTAGTCTGTGTTTGTATAGGATTTGAAAACCTTTTAAATAAGTATGTTGAAAATGGGATTGTAATTTTACAAGGCACCCAAAGGTAAAACCTGACCAAATGTGTCGTGGACAAAGTGGAACGGCAAGTACTTTTTCTTGAGGCACTATGAAACATATCTAGAAGTAATTTATAAGTCAAAAGTAACAAGAGCTATACTTTCTGAGTGTCTGAAAGTGCAGGAAAGGCCTGGCTCTTAATGAGATGTATAGTGCATACACTAAAAAGAGATAGTTGAAACTAGTCTGAGAAAAGCCAACTTGCTTAAACCACAGAGATCCCAAATTCCATGCTATTATCAGGAAACGTGACATCTACCATGTTTTTGTTGCAAGTGGGGTGAAACTGCCAGGGTCATTGAAATAATGTGTGACACTGAGCTCCTGTCCAAAAACTTTAATGATCCATAGCAAAACTGTCTTTAGAGGAATGATATTGCATTTGCCTTTAAAAGTCCTCTTCATCCTGCATTGTGTGATATTTTTAAATACCACTATGACCTTAATGTCCTGTTCCTGTTCATTGCTGCTTAGTAGACTGATGCAAGCAAGCTTCGTAAATCAGGCATTTTTTTATAACTCAAACATTGAGTTAAAAAGGTGGCTAGGAAGTGTGTACAAATCATGACAGTATAGTCTAGGTTCATCAGCTTCTCCTCATCTTACGCGCTTGAATAATTATTTAACACAAGCATAAAAAAATTCAATAAATTATTGTTAAGACACATATAATCACCACTGTCAGTCATAAAACAAATTATATAAAACAGTTAAAAACCTTAAGAAATAATTACTTGAGAGTTGATTGGCTGAATCTGTTATGACTAAAAGATAATCTGACCTTTCTCATGTTACCTTTGAGTAATCAAACAACAGAGTAAGATTATGCTGTCATCTCACTCTAGGGTATTGTGGCCATGTAAGTGACAAATGTTCCATGCAGCACTTGCATGCAGCACCTGACATTTTCTCAGCACCAATAGTTGTCTACCATTTTTCTTTTATGCTTTAACAGCTGTTTAAATGTGCCAGGACTAAACATGTTTGCCCTCAGTGATCATTTCTCTGAACTGATGGATGTAAAACATATACAACACACTGACACTTGAAATTTTTCAGATTTCCTAAAGCAACAAAGCTGTTAAAGGTAGGGCAAAGTTGATTAAGTGCGGAAGCATTAAACTTTTAGTGATGTCTCATTGATACCCTGCATAATTGTTGCTATATTCAGTGGCTGTCTCCGTAAGTGCTCCTTCATTATTCAACAGGCCAAGGCACTTTGTGAATGCCATCAAAATCAATTACAGTTTGGCTACTCTGGGGGGCCAATGAGGCAAAGAATTAACCTCCAACTAATTTCCAAAGTCATTTACTCAGTGATAGCACATTTACTTCCACAGGCACTATATGTTATGAAGCATTTACAAAAATAAAGTATGAAATAAGGCATGGTAAAAATCATTTGAACAATGATGGGAGACTGCTGGGCAATTTTAATACATGAATGGTCCAAAAAAATGATGCAGATTGAAGATTTTAGGGCAAGAGGTTATACATGAGAATTAATCTGCCAGATACATTTTCATTCAACCTTTAAAAATTGGCACACTGGTTGGCTTAGCTGAAAACATTCATAATTACTACTTACAAGACATGGTGATCCAGCTATCTAATTGAATCCATTACTGTTAAATATTATGACTGAAAAAATTAAAG
This sequence comes from Lathamus discolor, assembly GCF_037157495.1. Lineage (NCBI taxonomy): Eukaryota > Metazoa > Chordata > Aves > Psittaciformes > Psittacidae > Lathamus > Lathamus discolor. The sequence continues at coordinate 18,359,418 of NC_088884.1, forward strand.
TTATAGTATGGAAGGAGGGAGACTGGGAATTGTATGGTCTGCAGCCATACTACAGGCATAGCAAGTGTATATATAAATAAATAGAGAGAGACTTGGTTTAATGGGCTATTCTTTCTAAACCAGCAGGACAAAGGACAGAGTAATAATTATGGTCCAGCTGAGCTTAATTGAATCTTCATACTTTCGACTATGTGAAGGATGTGACCCAGAAAACAGAAAGGTCTTAAAAAAGTATAGCAAAAAGCTCTGATTTCAGTTTTAGCAGAAGACTTAAGTAACTGGAATCTTTTAAGGAAAAAGCCACCAAAAAAAAAAAAAAATCATTATTGAATAGAAAAGCTTTGCAGAAATTAAAACTGGATTATTTATGCTTTGCTTTGCACGGATGTGACAGAGGTTTTGATAGTGCTTCCACAAAGAACTGCATATCCTTATGGCTTCCAGAGGCATTAGAAGGAGGTGGCATGCACTTTATATGGTTTGTAAAGTTTGTAAGCCATTCTTTTGGTGCCCCGAAAGAATGAGAGTTTTTAGTAGCAGATTCAACTAGGAGATAATCAACTTTCATTTTCATTGCACTCAAAGGTGAAGGCACTCACTTCTGACATTGATGAACATAAATTCAGTACTCCAAGAAAATAAACTATAGGTGTTGGAAATGTGTTACTTTGGCTTTAAATCACGTGGTCCAGATTCACAGAAGCATTTGGTGTGATTATAGTAGGACATGGTATAATTCACAGATGGATATACTTTATCCTCTAAATAACTTATATTTATATATTATATAGGTATACAATCATATTTGGCAACACTATATATATAAATTTTCATCAAAAGGAGAACATGGAGTCAGAGAAGGAGAAAGACTGTATAATTCCTTAATAAGGGCAGTCAGCTCTGAAAAGAGTTCTTGCTTCTAGGCCTGTTAAGGCATTTCGTATTAAAACTTTTTTGAACAGCATTCATGAATAAGGCAATGGCTGCTCCCTGCCAGATGAGTGCCCTCATCACTCATGTGCAGACTCAGTTTTTTCTTTGTCTCTGTGAAGCTTGAATGTTTAGCTTCATCCTTCAAATGAGGATGGATGTTATCGTTGTTTCTAGCATAGTAGATTAGAAATGTTTTTCCTTTCCTTCCTCCCTCCCTCCCTCCCTCCCTTCCTCCCTTCCTTCCTTCCTTCCTTCCCTTTCTCTCCTCCTTTCTTTCTCTCACCCTTTATTTCTTTCCTTTCTCCCTTCCTTTCTTTTCTTTCATTTCTTTCTTGGAATTGGGTTTTATATACTTCAAAGTCTTTCCCTAAGTGGATGACTTATATATATAGACCCAGGAGAGGCTTTATGTTACAATCCCACTCTCAGAGACCTTTGTAAACCTGTGAGAAGCAGACCCATAGAAACGTGTCTCTTTGTTAGCTGTCTTCTTACTCTGCTTGCTTGTGTCTGTGAATCCCATTTCTACATGTCCAGATCTCTCTTTGAATAACATCAGGATCTCGTGAGCACACCTTCTAATGAAAAGCTAATTCTCATCCTAGAGATGGCTGACTAAAAGTTATCTTAGCATACAACCAACGTTACCACACTTCAGTGCTTTTGTGAAACCGAACCTGTGCCACTGCGTCCTAAAAATTGAGAAATTTTATTTGTATTTCTGCTGGAAGTCAGTAAGTGAAAAAATATCACATGCAGCTGTACAAAATGTTTCTGGGAAAAACAAAAAATCTTGTGAATTAATGCGGTATATTTCCTTAAAGCGTGCCAAAAAGTATCACTGCTCTTTTTCCTGAAGGCAGCATGGAGGCTTGTTAATTGAACTCCATCTATTTAGTTTATCTAAGAGAAGGTTAAAAGGTGACTTTATTATGCTATTTAAGTAACTGTAGAGGAAAGACATTTCTGATCGTAGATGCCTTTTTAATCTGATAGGGAAAGGTGTAATGAGTTCCAATAGTTAGTAGATGAGGCTAGACAAATTTGAACTAGGAATAAAGCAGAAACTTTAATAATGAAAGTAATTAATCACTGGAAAAACTCAGCAAGGGATGAAGTGGGTTCTTCATCATTTAAATAACTAAGACTGGATAACTTTCTTAAAAATATGATGTAAATAAACCAGAAATTGTTAATACAGAAATTGCCAATGCAGTTCATTGTGTTGTGCCTTTTAAGAGGTCAGACTAGATCATCACTGTGATATCTTTTATCCTTAAAATACATGAATTAATAGGTTGGGAAAGTAAGAAGTAAAATTCAAGGCTCCCTACTTAACTGCAATTGCCAATTCAGTAAGTAATTTACCAACTGCTTCTTCCAAGTAACCTGGTTTGCTGACTGAGTCTGATTTTCCTTGATAGCCTTTCAATAGCTGCTGCCTCACTACCAGGCAGATTAAAAGCTGTAGACTCCTTTCTGCATATCTATTACTTCAGACCTCTTACTTCATATACTCAGCATTTGCATGATCTGGAGACAGTAGCTAGGACAGAAACTATTGCTCAAACTCTAAAGATGGTTATCTAACAGAACAGGAGGGTTTTGGATGCACAGGTGTAAAGGTACTGAACCTTGTCCGTTCACAGGCTTTAGGAAATATTTTGACAGGTACTTACAACCTCTGAATATTTCAATTCAGGTTAAAATATTCAGTATTACATTGTTTTTAAATTTAGGCTGAAATATCTGGCAGCTCCATTTTTTTTTTTACATGACTCTTAATGAAGACAAAATATACAGGGAACAATGACAATCCATGGGTGGGTTAGAACAAAAGCAGAGACTACCTTATTAGTACATCTCAAAAAATTAAGAGAATAGTTTATCAGTACATCTTCTTCATTTAGACTGTCTATAGGGAGGCTGAAAATATCCTGAGCTCTGCAGAAGACGTAGCCGTTGCTGTATTAACCAGAAGGGGATATTACTGACAAGATACATTAATATTAGGTGGTGTAATATAGCTCCTAGAAATAACCATTTCTTATTTCATTAGTCCAGAAAAAGCCAGATGAATTCTTCCAGCCACTTTTCAAACCTGATAAAAAGGTCATATTTTAAATATGTTAATCCTTTCCCATTTGCAAATACTGAGACTGAGGATTTATGTGAAGAGAGATATAAGGGGATAGAGGACAGAGGAACAAAGAAAAACCATACAGTTGTAAAAAGACAGCAATTTCTACATTAGCAATGTGTATAATATAAGATCTGACTGGGTGATCTTATAAAGGTCTAACCTTAATTGTCCCTATAGTTGTCAATAGCTATTAAAGCTGTCCATTCTAGGATACCCATTTCTTTCTCTTCCTCTTTTTTTTTTTTTAGTGCTTAAATTAGTTTTCTGAGCTGAGCCATCCAATCTACCCTTAGAGCTGTGCCTTTTCAGGAGCAAGAAGAGATGAAAATCACACATATGCATCTCTGGCATTTCAAGTCTCTTCACCAGTGCTGCACTTGCTTGTTCATACATCCCATCACCTGCCTCCACACCATTCATCCCTGCTCATTGCCTTCTTGCTGCTGGCACTCATAGAAAGAGATGAGCACTACATAAAATGCACAATAGGGAATGAATGGGCTGCTCAGAACAACAGACAAAATACTTTATCACCCACAGGTTCAACACTTAACCACCATTTAACACAGAGCTAGAGGCTATAGTGTTGCTGAAATACCCATGAGGCCTTGAGTTTTCTCCATATTTCACCAGCACATGGTAGTCAGTCTGGTCCATTGCGGCATCTGGTCACTTGGGGTTCTCATGCTGCTCAGAGCTAATCTCATTATTCTTCATGAGCATAGGTTGCTTGAGAGTTTGTCTGGGCTGCAGGGCTTAGACTCAAATATGTTATTTCTTTAGAAGGGCCAAAGAATTGTAGAACTGTGCCTTTTAGTTCACCGTGGAACAGTTTTACAGTGTCTTTGGGCAAGGAGGATTTTTTTAAATAAGGTGCCCTACTGCTGCAAGAAAAATAATGACATTCTTAATGCCTGCACAGCAACAATGCAATTTACTGCTAAACTGTGATTTCACTTGCTCTGTAGTATTGTCATATCCACATGATTATACTTCCCATGTATTTATAGTCTAGCTTTTTACTTTGCTGACAAGCAGGCAGCTTTTGTGGTTCTTGATAGGGAAATAATAAGGATGTAAAATAGATTTCATTCCTTCTTGTGAATCATCTATACCACAATAATTTATTAAAATCTAGTTAAAGAAGAAATCATTAGTAGTAGCACACACTTACAGCCTGGACTTTCTCAAGTTCCAAGATGGGTGATGTGACTGATTATATGACAAACAAATACATGTATTCTGTTTTTCATTTTTACAAAGTTTGTTTTATATGGAGTGTGTGTGCATGAGTAAAACACAAACCCCCACAGAATCACACAAGGCTGCTTCAGCAGATGAAGTCTCTAGTATAACAAACCACAGAGACATCAATTTGATTACGTGAAAACTCCCTGCTGCATTTTGTAACTCTAATTTGAAGGATACCAGGACCTGCAGCCTGGCATTTATGTCATCAAACTATTTTCTACAGCTGGGAAGCCTTTCTTGGACTGAGGATGTGCATCAAACAAGTAGACAGCCCTGGGTGCCTTGAATATAGTCACTGATGATGATGAGTTTCCTCTGCAACAGAGCTTTTGAGTGGACTGATTGGGAGTAATCCTTTATACTAGATAACCTGAGAAATAACATTTTTTGCCTTAGGAACTAAAGGTAAGTATTTTGCACCTAAAATTTCAAGAGCTTTTTTCCAACAATCCTTGAGTACTGTTAAAATAATTTTTTTTTTTTTCTGCCAGATGAATTGATTTATCCATTTTTCCCATCCTTTTGTCAGATTTATAATAACAGGAGCCAAGAACAGGATTAATATCTATTTTCCTTTCAATATTATTCTAGTTTCTTCATTTCCAATTGAAAACAATTGGAATTGTCAAAGTTCAATTTGTGATTTGGCCAAGGCACCACATAGTGATATTTTTAAACTCTGATAAATGCAATAATAGCTTTCACTGAATAAGGGGAAATAACAGGACATTAAAATATTTATACGAATAAAAGAAAAAACATGTTATGGAAAACAAGTAAAAGCTCAGAATACTTGTATTATAAAAAAGCAGTAACTTCTAGATGAGTATGGTTGTTTAAGTAAAGGTATGAAAATAAGCTTAAAATGTTCAGATTCTCACCTGATAATTTTCTTTTTGATTTTTAAGACAATCTCTCAAGTGTCGGTGTAATTTGCTTATCCATCAGAGTATGTCAGGCAGCCAGAAGAGCACTCAATAATATTTCCTGTTTACCAGTCCATCCCTTTGAAAAGTGAAAAGCCAATACACATAACACTAGAAAATTAATAATCCATAGAGTCTGTTTGCTCTGATTTTGCATGTCAGTCTGCAGATCCAAATAGTAAACAAAAATATATTTTTTCTTCTCTACTCTGGATACTGTAACTTTGAAGAATAACAGTCTCTTTTTCTGTCTTTGCATTCACTGCATTTTTAAGGCATTAAGTTTCCTCCTTCAGGATAATTTACTTCACAACAATCTTTTATTCTGAGCAATACAAGATCTTGACGTAATTAGTAACATTTCTAAAGTCATATTCTTTCAAAAACATTATTTATGATGCCTGGGTTTATATTTGAGTTATAGTAATAACACTGCAATACCAATGCATATTTTCTGCTGGATCGTTAAAACTACAGAATGATAATCATTATTGTGCATATTTATTGCAGTAACATGTATAGCACTGGCTTGAAACAAAACTTAATATCCAGTGAACATTAGAAATTTTGCAGAAAGATTTATGTACATGTCTTTTTTTTTAATTAAAGTATTCATTACTTGAAGTAAACACTTATTTTTTTCTTCTAGTTTTTCTATTTACACTTCCTAGCATCATATGATGGTGTAAGAGACTGAACTGAAGGCAGACTCCACTGTCCATTGTCTCAAAGATTGGTATGAGAAGCTGAGATAGAACTCCATCACCCATTGTCTGAGAGATGGGTGGGAGGAGCTGAGATAAGACTCTTCCATCAATTGTCTCAAGGACTGATGTGAGGAATTGCTTCCTATTATCTCAAAGATTCCTACAGACATGTGCAGTCCAAGACCTGGCTGCAAGGCCAGCAAAATTGGTCTACCAGATATGTGCAGTATGTGACATTAAGAACAGAAGTACTACCACAGCACAGTCTAAAAGGGGAAAAGGGTAATCACCGTGGTGGACACCCTCCACTGATGAAGACTATGGATCCTGGGGGACTCCCACCACTGAAGACAATGACTAAGGACCCTCGGGAAACCACTGGATTCATGGTGGTGACTGTCTCTCTCTGTACTGTTGAAGGCTTACTTAATTTGTATATTCTTTCCAATCTATCCTATTGCTATATTTTTAATAATAATTATATTTTTTTAATAATCAACTTTTTAAAAGAAACTGATTAATTATGGTACTTGACCTTGCTTGCATCTTAATTTCACTCTGGGGATCACAAACGAAATATTTCCAACACTGGGGTTTTCTCCAGTTGGACCCTGACAGATGGTCCCTTCAAAGAAGGCATCTTTAAGATCATCTGTTTCCAACCTCCTGACATGGGCAGAGACACCTTCCGCTAAACCAGGCTGCTCAAAGACCCATTCTACCTGGCCTTGAAGAGTTCCAGGGATGGAACAGCCACAGCTTCTTTGAGCAGCCCATTCCAGTGTTTGATCACCCTCACAGTAAAGAACTTCTTATATCTAATCTAAATTCACCCTCTTTCAGTTTAAAGCCATTCCCCCTTGTTTTATCCTTACATACCCTTGTAAAAAGTTTCTCTCCAGCTTTCTTTTAGGCCCCCTTTAGATACTGCTGCTCTAAGTTCTTCCTGGAGCCTTCTCTTCTCCAGGCTGAACAAGCCCAAATCTCTCCACCTGTCTTCACAGGAGAGGTGCTTCAGCTGTCTGACCATCATCATGTCTCTCCTCTGGACTCACTCAAGCAGGTCCACATCCTTCTTGTGCTGGGGGCCTCAGAGCTGAATGCGGTACACCAGGTGGGGTCTCATGAGAGCAGAGGGGCAGGATCACCTCCTTCGACCTGCTGGTCATGCTCCTTTTGATGCAGCCCAGGATATGGTTGGCTTTCTGGGCTGCGAGAGCACACTGCCAGCTCATGTTGAGCTTTCTGTCAACCAGCACTCCCAAATCCTTCACCTCTAGCTTACTCTCAGTCCAGTCTGCACCCAGCCTGGGTGCAGTAGTCCCAGCTTGGGACTACGAAATTATTAATGTTTCATATACAGATGAAAAAAAACTTCCTTTTTACATTATCACTGTTTATTTAAGAAGAGGTGTTACTCTAACACCCTTCTAAAAAGTTCATTGAACATCTAGAAATGTGTAGTCAGCTGATTGTTTACAACATTGCAGTTATTTCACAGTGAAAATGCTCTTAATGAAGAAGTGATCCTACAGACCTTGACCAAGGCACTTCAGTTTTCAGTTTCATTTCTGTGAAGTATTTTTAGTAGCTCTTCTTTTCCTTAGTCTGTTGGAGCTCTTTGTACATCCACAGCATTTATTGCTATCATTATCAACATGAGCAGGGCTTGGGTTTGACTGAGGTCTTAGAGGGTTCTGCAGTAAATGAACAATAAAGATAAATAGTTGTTCAATTGTTAAATGCATCCTGAGATGAATCCAGGACATCATTAAGGAAAATTATTGCTTCTACTCATAGATTTCTATGCTCTTTGTATTTTCCCCACCTTTTGAATTCTCCATTAGTCATGGTCAGCAGATGAAAACACCTCCATGGAGTGCTATATATACTCCACAGATCCTCAGCCATCCTCATGAGACTGTGACAAAATAGCCACCTCACAGATGAAAGGAAGCCTAGTGAATGCATTAGAAGAAAAGGAAAGTGATAGGAAGAGAAAAAACTGTTCATGTAGATGAAAATAGCTGTTGGATGGGGAAGGTTATCCCAAGGCAAGGCAGGAGAGAGGCTTAAAGGAATTTCCCTGGGAAGATTCTGACACTGGTTCTTCACTTTTGTGATTCATCCACTAAAGGCTTATGTCTTGGAGATAGGTAAGTGCACACTGCTCTGAATTGTGGAGGATGAACAAGCATTTGTTGCAGACTAGGGTTAAACCTTTCATTTGGTTCTAAGAAATTTCTGATTTCAGCTGGTTTAGAGGCAGGCTATCATACCAGCGAACACTGAATTAAAGACATGATTCCTATTTACATCATGCTCCCTCTGGGCACTGGCTTGATAATTTACCTCACTGTCAAATTTTGTTCATGCACTCAATTCCCAAAATATATAATACTTTCCCTTGAATAATGATAACATTGTCTGAATATAAACTGGCTGCTTTAGCTAGAAGTTATCATTACCTTAAATGGGGCCAGATGCATTCTTCATGAAAGATTACAGAGAAATGTTAATTTGCATTTTTTGCACCTTGTATTATCAAATTGTTTGAATTTCACTTTATTCATTTATGTGGCAAAACACCATGTACTATAACTATCACCTAAGCAGATGTAAATTTTTTTGTGATTAAGTAAATTCTAGATATTTATAAGGCACAATTTTGTATTTGTGCTTGTGTTTTAGCAGGTGGTACAACTGCTGATGGAGAAAAATAAATATAAAGGTTCAAGATCTATTCTAGTGATTTTTTTTTTGAAAGCCTTAAAGCCAACAGAAAATCAGTTAAAAGGAAATGTTTATCTCTTCCTATAGAAGTGCAAGTTTAACTGACAATTTTGAATAGCTTCTGTAAAGTGTTATTATAAGTCATAATCAAAAAAATATGTTTTTTTTTATTTAACCTTCCAGGTACTACAATTCTTAATTGCAAAGTGTTCAAATTTGTAGCTACTCAAAACTATTGTGCCTTATGAAACCATACAATTTTATATAAAATGCTTCTTTAAAAGTAGAATGAAAGCCCTTTAAGTAGCATTCTGGTATTCTGAGAAAGATTTTTGAGTGCCTTAAATGTACTCACACTGTACGTTTAAAGCAGTGACAGATTATAAAAGTTTGTTGCTTCCTGGAGATACTGTATCAGGTTCTGCAGTTCAGTCAAAAAATTATTCAGAATAGAGATAAGAAAAAGTCCAAGCACCAAGAATTTTTAGTGTTTTCCAGAGCATTAAGGAAGAAGGAATAAATTAAAAGATAAGTAAATGCTAATCCAAGCAAAAAAAGCCCAAATTACTTGAAATTACTCAGAGCAATCTTCGCTTCAGCACATAAGTAATGTGCCGTCAAAATCTGAGGATTTTTCTTAATTGTCTGATGTAGAAGAAATATCTTCACCTTCATGCATCGTTTCTGCAATAGGGACCTACAAAATCAGTGGATACATTAACAAATTACCTTAATATTTTCATTTTTTTCTAGTCTATTTTAATGTACCACAAGACAGTATGTGTAATTCTGAAGGCGTAGATATATCAATTATGTCTTCATGGCACATATCCACTCTTAATTTACTATGTAGAAAGTGCATACTGCTGAGGTGTGTGTGGGAAGTTGAGCTATAGTGTAATCCTTTCTAGTCTGGAGAGCCCTCTACTTCTGGAAAATAAGGAAGCCATCGAAACATCTGGATAAATTGAGTGCTGAGCTGGAACATCAAGGAAGCAAGAAAAGTTAAGAACATGTGTATACCCTTCTGACACTGTGCAGACAATCATACATGTTTTCTATCTTTCTCTTTTTCCAGATCATATCTGTTGAGTTTTCTGAATGCTTACATCAATACAATTTCCTGGGTGGAAATCAGCTGATCCAAATTTATCTAAAATTAGGCATCTATCCTAAGGTGGTCTAGCAGATGATAGAGGATGTGCTTGATCTTATACAACCTACATTTATCCGAAGACCAATTGAATTTTAAGCGCGCTATGAACTGTTATTCAAGAGATGGATTGCCATTTGTATTAAATGGTTGCATACCCCCTTTTCAGCTTGTTCATGTCAAATGTCAGTGCCACTACTGCCTAATATTCAAGTCCACTTGAGTCATGAATTTTTCCTTCTCTTAAGTGGGTTGCTTTATGTGACCGAAAAGCTCCCCAGAAGCCGTCTTTCACTTTTAGTGAAAACACCTTTAAAAATGTAGCAGTATGCAGCCAAATAATAATTTAAGAAGAAGAAACTTTTTCATTTTTTTTTACATGCAGTGTGAGCTTATTCCTAGCCTCCTCCAGTAATGGCCTCATTTATTTACTGTCAGTCCTTTAAACTGTGTGAGATGCCCTTTCAAAAGGTTCTTATGCAATTCCAATTTAAATGTGGGACAAGGTATAATAAATATGAGTGCCAAATAATAAATCGTGAAGATCAGGAAAGAGGAAATAGTTTATTATTACTGGAGGTGGCTGCGCATACTTCCATTTGTTAAAATGCGTTGCTACAGCTGAAACCACTAGATGGCAATGTTACACATGTTCTTACAGGCTCTCCATTAGAATGCAGGCAAGAGTTCAGTCTCTGAAGAAATGCTATATGGTTGCTACTCTTGTTGTGCAGTTGTATTTGAAAAGTACCCAAGTACTTTTTTTTTCTACTTTAATCTCTGTATTCGGTAATGAAAAACAAACATGATTTGTCAGCTCGTATTTCTGAAGAAGGACAGATTTTAATGCCTTTTAGAGCTGGCTTTATTCCATACAGGTGGAGGGCATGAGGGAAGCAAGCACACTTTGAACATACCCAGGCAAATTTCTGCTCAGCTGAATAAATTGACCTATAAAAATTCTGCTATCATTTTTCAGGGAAACAGTGAGGGTGTCAGAAACAAGATACTGTTTTGAAAAACGCTTAGCTTGCTAAGACATTGCCAGAAGCACTATGCTACTGCACAATCAAAGCACACAATGAAACTCACTGTTATTCCTATGGTAAACGAAAATGAAGTAACTCCGGAGAGTGCATCACATCACTGATGGGCTCTCAAAGTGCCTTTCTCTGTTGTTTGGCTATACAGAGATTTTCTGAAGAAGCAGCTCCTAACTGCATGTCATATAAGTACATGTCCTGGGTACTTTTGGGCTACAAAACGTCCATATACATATACAAAACGTATATTTAAAAATTATTCCATTTCCAACCCAATTTTGATTACAGAACCACCTTCTTAGGGATAAGTAGAACAAAGATTGGGAGATTAGGGGAAGAAGAAGGAGTGCAAGACTGTCTTTGTGGAAAAGAAAAGGCAAGACAAGATCAGCAGGAAGCAAAAAACTGAAGTAGGCTGAAGCCTATGAAGAATCATAAGAAGCAGAAGGTAAACCACTATATTGAGCCTGCCATATTTCTGTGTTTGAGCTCTTCCTTTCCTCTAAGAAGTTATGATTATCTCTTTACTTTTGTCTATGAGTTTTTCAAAGGCCACCAGAGAACAGGCAGTAAAAAATAAAATAGTTAAAAATAAGAAGCATATGCATGTGAGAGCTCATGAGGGAAGATAGATCACTGAAGCACTAGTAAAAGAAGAATTATAGTATTCTGAATATGAAGAAGCAAAAAAATAGAAGCAAATAATTTCAAGAATACAATAATCCACCTCTCAGCTTCCTCCTAGAGGGAATATGTATGACTGTATGTCTTGAGTGCTCTAAATACAAGTCTTGTGCAGACAATACACATTCAGAGCCATGCTGGCCAGGTGTTGACACCTTAGCAAACATCTTCTGCATGTATTAGACAGCTGTAGCTCACCAGCAGATTTTCAACTATTAAAGGATTAGATTTAGGTCCTTTGACATCAGAAATTTGACTAGTGTGAAGCCCAAGTGAATTTGATCTCCTTATAGACAAAAAGGCAGAGGATGTTATCTAGATGCAATAGTATGGGGTAAGACAACAAGGACATCTGACTCTAGTTTCTTCTTTTGTGACTGTGCTGATGAATAATCTTGTATGGGTTGTTCAGCTGCTCCTTTTGTTATGCAGTTAGCCTTCACTTAAACTGTAAAATTAAACTATTGTTTAGTGCTGCCTGATGTTCAGGCCATGTGACCTGATGGTCAATACTCAATTCTCATCAGCTTGGAAATTTAGGATGCCACTGGCCTTACAAAATCAAACTGGAAATTACTGTCCAGCTATTGAACGAGTGTCCATGTGGTGATATATTGCAGAAGTTAGGTCTTTCCATAATGGACTAAAGTACATACTGCCTCCAAATGAAGCATAAGACACTTCTCTTGTTTGGAACAACTTAACGTTATGTTTACTTTCTGTAGACCAATGCATTGACTTTAGTATCACATTAATTACCAGGTGTGTTTCTCTAATTATAATGAATGGAGACAGGAAATGAGAGGAGATGTTTAAAGAAGTGATATAAAGTCGTAGCCTAGAGGTATTCTTGTAGGTGATGATATTCACATCATGTCTTAAAGCCTAAGTATTTCTAAAACAGTGTCTGAGTCTAAATTTATATTTAAATTTATATTTAAATTTATATTTAAAGCAGCCATGTGTCTGACTGATGGAACAAATTATATTCTTGCTGGTGGAATATGAAAAAAAGTAAGATAAGATAACCTGTTTATTTTTGATCCAACTATGCCTGAGAAAAAATGGAGGTAGGCACATTACAAACACTGGAGATTATGATAGCATTGTCAATAGTTCTAAAGTGCTAATCAAACCACTGCTACAAGAATTTTGCTTTTTGTAGAAATACATAAATTTTAGGTATATGATGGTTTGTATTTTATATAAACAGTCTAGTTAAAAAAGCTGCACCTCTACTTAAAATCAATGAGAAAACACCGTAGCATTTCTATGTAGTGCTATAATTTAGTAGGTGTTTGAAATTGTTTCAGCTTGTCAGAAAAAGTCCAATTTGCTTTCTGAGTTGTAAAATCATGGTTTCATACCTAGAATATTCTAATGGTCTCATGATACAAATTAGCTTAAAAGGGTTCCAGAATAGCTGGTTGTCTGTTTTTTTTTTTTTCTGTCGTGGTTTAAACCGATCCACACAGCTCGCCTACCCCCCCCCCCCCCCCGACCCTCCCCGCTCCTGGAGGGATGGGGAGGAAAATCGAGAGAATGTAACTCCCACGGGTTGAGATAAGAACAGCCCAGTAACTAAGGTATAACACAAATCACTGCTGCTACCACCAATGATAATATTGATAAGAGAAAATAACAAGAGAATACGATACCACCGCTGAACGAGTTCGACCCCCCCGAAGAGAGAGTGTGTCCTTCCGGGTAACTCCCAGTTACCTCCCTGGGCATGACGTGCTGTGGTATGGAATACCTCTTTGGCTAGTTTGGGTCAGGTGTCCTGTCCCTGCTTCCTCCCGGCCTCCCCTCGTCTCTAACAGCGCATGAGACTCACAAAGTCCTTGGCCAGAATAAACATTACTTAGCAACAATTAAAAACAATTGGTGTTATCTGCTCTCTGCCCAGGCTGGAAGTCAAAACACAGAGCTTGCACCAGTTACTAAGAAGGAGCAAAACGGCTCCTGGTAAACCCAGGACATTTTCTTTGTTGCTATTTTGAATTTTAGATCTCCACTTAATGAATGAAAGAATTTGGAATGAGCTTGTCACAGTGTTAAATCACAAGCACCAAAGTTCAGATTCTGTTGCAACTTCCATTTTGTCTCTGGCTGTTGTTGGTTTATCACTCTGAAAAGCTCACTGTAGTAACTGAAGTTTGCCGTGTTTCTTTTTTATTCCCTGTGATGCATTTGGAAGGTTATAGAAAAAATATTATTTAAGAAAAAAAGAAAAAGACAGTAAATTTTAAAACTTAAAAGTTGCTTACTTTTACTTGAAAATTTCCAGGTAGCTTGTCTTATGATGTTCTAATTCCTTAAGCTATAAGCACAGCAACAACAAATCACCCACCAAGACTAAAAAAAAAAAAAAGTCAGATTCACTGCAAACATTTCAGTTATTTCAGAAAAGCTGTGGGTGGTATCTATGTGTCTGAATGATTGGATAAATACTATCAAATCTATTAATAAATATATACTACATCCACACTAAAGTATTCTAAAAGTGTACTTCTTTCAGATAACAATCTGCTATTTTGAGGGGTTGCTTTAGAATATTAAGAACAGCCAACTTTGCAGTAGCTGCTACCTAGCTGAAGATAATATTTCTAAATGTATGAGCCCACAGCTAATTGCACTATCATTGCAAACTGGTACAGAAATATTTTGTTTTAGCAGCAAAACCTACTTTTCAGGAGTTCTACTTGTTCTCTTGGAGACTTCTAGGCTCCAACCCTGCTATACAGTCCCATTGCTTATGTCTGACTTGCCACCAAAGACAAACACTTCTTCTGACTACAAGAACAACCTTTACCTAAAAGGCTCAATTCTTCTTTGGCTCACACTGTGTTCAAAACTGCTTGGCTGCATTTATTAAGTCAACATATATTTTCTTCTGTTAAAGTGGTATTAGACATAGGTAAAATTTTCATGTAAATTTTTAAGTTAAAATGTAGATTTAGTAGTACTGAAATAACAGTTTCAAACAACCTACTTGTTTAAAAATATCATTTTATTTAATAATAAATAGAAATATTTTGTTTAATTTCCAATTTTCAATTTTAACAAAATATTTGAAGAACAACTAAAAATGTAGCAACAATAATGATGATAATAATAACAGTGATGTTCCAGTCAAATAAATCAAATCAGTTTTATACAATGAAACTTTTATACAATGAAGTCCTTTTTATAGGATAAGTGAGAGATTTTATTGAAAATTCAAGCTGACAGACTTCTTGAAAATTTTGTCTGTTTCTGGAAAAAGATCTTAAACTTAGTTTCTAGTATGTTGTGTTGAGCTTCCTGAAGTTCACAGGATCAGCCCAAGGAGACAAATTTTACTGATGGTATCCAAAATGCATTTTTAATGTTCTTATAGTTAATAAAAGCTGATAGGTATGAGAAAAACAGAACAAAAAACAAAACACAAAAAAAAAAAACTCCACCAAAACCAAACCAACCAACCAACCAACCAAACAAGGCCAAAAAAAACCAAACCAAACGAAACCAAGCAAGAGAAACCTGCACAGTTTTGCTGCTTACAAATCAGTAAAAGCATCTACTCCAGAAAAGTTACGGTCCACATGAGAAGTTAAGTAAAGGATAAAGATTTTCATATGAATTCTTAAGAATTAGAATGCAAAATTTTATACAGACAGTTATGTGTTTCTCTTCTTCTTGAAGCCAAGTATTGGCTGCTACTGTTGTTCTTCTGATATTTAATGTTTATATACTTGTGGGAACTCATTTTCAGAAACATGACCTATAGGAATCATTGCCATCTGATTTGATGATCTCTCTTACAGTGTCAGTCAGTTAACATTATTGTGAAGCTTGGAACGTACTGGAAACTACTTGGATGACTGGAAGCTACATTATGTTCAGTCGGAGCTAAATAGGCTATTAATCAGCACTTGGTGATTATTAGTCCTGAAATATTCCTTGGCGATTAGTTTTGAGAAATATTATGCTAGTATAAAGAGAAAAGATTTCGCTATTAAGCTAGCCCTGATAATACCATAGAATCATAAATCATAGAATAGTTAGGGTTAGAAATGACCTTAAGACCTTTGTTAATGTTATTATTTTTTTCTAACATTATTTCAAGCTTTTTTATTAGGCAATTATCATAAAGATATTTCATTCACAGTTCTAAGCCAAATTTTGCCTTCTGACTTTTGTGAGAGCTACCATTAGCTTTTATTTGGTTTGCTTACCTATAGTTAAAAGTAGAGTGTGAGCTTTTATAGGTTGTGAGTTTATAGTTTTATTTTCTAATTCTTAATGTCCTAAACCATCATATCCAGAGACAACTGATACAGAGGACTGCAGCTTAATGAGTCTGAATGTATCAGGATTTCATCCTGCCTGTGGAAACCTCTTTATTGAGGTGCAGCATGTTTTAAGATGATTATTTTGAAATATTATTGCTGTCTTCAGAAGTTCAACTAACAATGAAAGTGTTTGGTAGATTTGTTTCGTTAACACATCTTCAATTATATTTCATCATTATACAACAGAATCCTGAAGTGTCTACAGAAGCAATGTACCCTTCTTTCTGTATTAGTGCAATAAAAGTCCATAGTTCATGACACAGTCTTTCAACACTTTTTCTTTTCTTCTCTTATGGATTGAATGAAATTTACATTTCACTTCTGTAAATCGATAAGTTAGATATAGTAGCTAATAAAAAATTAGAAGAAATGATTATTGACTTTGAGCGCTGGCTTCTGGGTGTCTAACCTGAAGAACAAGTTTCAAGGGCTTGAGTTCATCCTTGTCTTTATGTGTGCACACCTAAAGTTATCTCAGATTAAGCATTCAGATTCTGCAACATAAAATTTTCTAGATGTTTTAGAAAATGTAGTTCTGAGATTTTGAAACAAGGTAAAAAAAATTCTCTTTTGTTATGCACTTATTTTTGTAGTGACATCCTGTGTATGTAAAGAATTCAATAAAAATTCTCTACATTTATAATTAAAAATTTGCCTTCTGTGATACCTCTTAAAGTGTTCAGCTGAGTGATAGCTGGGTTTTGAAATATTTCTTACAAATATAATTACATTTAGGAACATGTAGCCAAAGACATTGAAAGGTCTACCTACATGAAAACTGACAACTAAAATTCTTTATTTCAAAATAAGGTAGTAGATAACTTGCAAAAATATTTGGTATTACTACAATTTTACACATATAACTGAACCTCAGCTGTGTTTACAATACAAGCATTGTTTGGGAAGACATGCTGTTACATAAGAACTTGGTGTATATATATTCTGATCTGCAAGATAAGTTGCTAGGAAAAAAAGGGGGAAGGAATCATGAATTATAAATTCTGAAAGTATGGATCAGCAAATCTAAGTAAAATATAGCTAACTTAGAATGCTAGTATACTTGATTTTAGTAGAAGATAAAAAAGCTCTGCTTTCTGTTAAAAAAACTTCTCTGCTAGGCGCATGTATATATATAATTTGACTTTTGCTCCTGAATTTAGAAAGAACCCTAAAGTATTAACTGTTGGATGGATATCCTGACTTGTATAAGAAGCTTTCCTAAGTCTGACAGAAAATATGATTTTACTACTGGCTTCTGGTCTCTAAACTTTGTAAGGAGGAACTTTTGTTATTATATGATTGCTCAGTGGGGTCTTCATTCCTCATTTTCAGGTCCTAGCTGTTACTGTAATACAAGTATTAAATAATAAATGTTCCTATATTGCTCTTCCATAGTTTTGTACGAGAAAACATGTCATGATGAAAGAAACTTATTTATCTTAGAATGTTGCTCAATTGAAAACTTATTATTCTTAAAATTAAATGCTTTCTACAGTAAGTCTGTTTAGCATTTCTTTCTTATTGTCTGCTTAGAGTATATGTTGAGGAGATTAAAAGTCATAGAATCATAGAATAGTTAGGGTTGGAAAGGACCTCAAGATCATCTAGTTCCAACCCCCCTGCCATGGGCAGGGACACCACACACTAAACCATCACACACATCCGACCTGACCTTGAACACCGCCAGTGATGGAGCACTCACAACCTCCCTGGACAACTGATTCCAGCGCCTCACCACACCAACAAGAAAGAACTTCCTCCTTATATCAAATCTAAACTTCCCCTGTTTAAGTTTTAACCCGTTACCCCTTGTCCTGTCACTACAGTCCCTGATGAAGAGACCCTCCCCAGCATCCCTATATGCCCCCTTCAGGTACTGGAAGGCTGCTATGAGGTCTCCACACAGCCTTATCTTCTCCAGGCTGAACAGCCACAACTTTCTCAGCGTGTCTTCATACGGGAGGTGCTCCAGCCCCCTGATCATCCTCGTGGCCCTCCTCTGGACTTGTCCCAACAGTTCCATGTCCTTTTTATGTTGAGGACACCAGAACTGCACACAATACTCCAGGTGAGGTCTCACAAAAGCAGAGTAGAGGGGCAGGATCACCTCCTTCGACCTGCTGGTCACGCTCCTTTTGATGCAGCCCAGGATACAGTTGGCTTTCTGGGCTGCGAGCGCACACTGAAGCCGGCTCATGTTCATTTTCTCATTGACCAGCACCTCCAAGTCCTTCTCTGCAGGGCCGCTCTGAATCTCTTCTTTGCCCAGTCTGTAGCTGTGCCTGGGATTGCTCCAACCCAGGTGTAGGACCTTGCACTTGTTGTGGTTGAACTTCCTGCCTGGTGTTTCAAGGTATTATTCCCTCCCTCTCCCCTCTCATGGAAAACAAACTAATATTCCCCAAACCTATTAAATTTGTTACCTTCTTGATGAAAAAGGCATAGTTTAAAAACATCTTTGCTTGCAGATTTTCTATTTAGGACTTTGCTAATTGTGGTTGGTGCAACAATATCACTTGGACTAAGATTTAACTTACATATTAAAGCATATAGATGTTTATGTCTGCTTGTAAGTATCTACATGTGAACTACATGGCTTGTGTACTTATTTTCTTTAGCTCCTGGATGCCAGTAGGGTTTAATTTGGAGATACATGTAGCTGGACAGGTGAAACTGTTGTTTGTGTTGATACAGTTGAAAATTGTAAGGATAAAGGATCGTTTATGTTAAAAAAATAATAATTTAGTGAATTTATAAAACTCAGTGATGAGCAGAAGTTCAAAGATTAGAAGTGTCTGAATCATGATTTAATGCTGAATCTTTTAACTTATATATTGCTTTCTATTTATAAGTCCTTTCAGGCTTGTTTTTAGATTGTAAGACTTCTAATTTTCTAGGAAGCATTCTGAGTATTTACACAGAAGCTATATTAAACACGATTTCAAATATTAAACACGATTTCGAATATTTTACATCACACTATGTTTTTTTTTTTCATCAGGATCTGTTTATACTTTTAATCTGGTTTAATGCTTCTGAGATGCTCAGTTAAAGCAAAGAAAATGTTACTACATTCATTGTCTATTCTTCTAGAAGGTAGTGGGACTTGGCAAACTAATAAAACAGTCCTATAACATTTGCTTATATTAAGTTCTGAAAGTTTTAATTATTCTTAAAAGGTTCTGAGTTTTCTTGGTGTTACTGAAGGCCAGTAAATAAAAGTAAGCAGCTTTCAGTATAAAATGCTCAGTGTATTTTCATATAAGTTAAGTGTCTGAAGGCCAGCAGTTGTCATTCACTGGCAAAACACAAAAGGCTAAGACAACTCCTAACAATAAAAAAGTCATATCTTATGAGATCAAATCTAAGAAGAGATGGCACTCTAAGTATTGCTTATTTTCTCTGATTTTATTTTTTGTCAGATACTAAAGCCAAGATGTTCATCTTCTCTCTAATATTACTGCTTTTTTAAATATATTATTTCAAGAAATGAATATCCTTGACTGTGGTGTTATCACCTTTTAAGCAACACTGGGGGAAGATAAATTGAAGAAAATGTGTTTGAAAATTAAGGAAATTACTCTGAAAAAGCAATATGAAAATGATCATGAAAAGATATGCTTACGTTGTTTTGTGGATATTAGTCTTCATTAAATAATCATTCCCACTTTTCATTTTGTACTAAAAAGGCAATTTATTATGATGTCTAAATAAGAAAATGACATTCACATGAATGAAGCAATTTTATTGTTTTGTCCTTGATTTGCAAGGGAAAGTAATGGTAAGAAGATGCTTGCCATCAATTGCAAATTTTTATCATAGATGAAACTGATGATTTCAGGTTTCAAATGCTTTGAAGTAAAAAATAAATGGGATATTGACTTTTTTGTAACTGGTTGGGTGACATGTGCTTTGCATAATGAAAGACATATATGCTTCTCTAACATACAAATTCCTCCTTTTTGCTCAGCAGCTTGAAGTCTTTTATTACTGAAATATGACCATAGATGTTTCATTTCTGAATTGCTTTCAACAGTTCTCAAGGTCTCCTGAGCAATCTTAGGCTGAGACAATATAAGCCAAGATAATTAGACTGGGTATCACTCTTTCACTGAAAGTGAAATGCAGTGTCAAAAATTACATGCTAAAATACCAGCACATTTGGTTTCATTTGTACTTGCATCACATTCTGATCCATTTAGTCTGCATCCAAGTTAGCATTCTACTCAATTATATGCAGAAATAAGCTTTGCTATTATTATTATTATTATTAATTATTATTATTATACCAAGAATCTAGCAGAATGCCAACCTGGAGGTTTTTGAGCAAACATAAGACAGATATGCCTGGAATAAGTGTCAGAGCACAGGAAGAGTGAAACAAAATTCTCACCTGAACTCAGTGGGTTTCTCACTGCAAAAGAGGTCTGAGTTATCTTCTGGCTGGGTGTAGGATTGTGGAAATTTAATATAGAAACAAAATAATAAAACTGTTTAACTTAGAAAGGACCTTTAAAGATCATCTAGTCCAACCCTCCTGCCATGAGTAAGGACATCTTCCCCTAGACCAGGTTGCACAAAGTCTTGTTCAACTTAACCTTGAACGCTTCCAGTGATGGGGCATTGACAAACTCTTTGGGTAACCTGTGCCAGTGTCCCACCACTCTCTTTGTAAAAAAATTTCTTCCTTATGTCCAATCTAAACCTCTTTCAGTTTAAAACCATTGTTCCTTGTCCTGTGACTACAGGCCCTGGCAAAAAGTCTTTCTCCATCTTTCTTATAAGCCCTCTATATACTATAAAAGGCTGCAATAAGGTCTCTCCAGAGCCTTCTCTTTTCCAGGCTGAACAACCCCAACTCTCTCAGCCTTTCTTCATATGAAAAGTGTTCTAGTCCTCTGAACGCTTTTGTGGCCCTCTTCTGGAATTCTGTAACACTGTAACAAGTCCAAGTCTTGTACTGTGCATTAAATCACATTGCTCCCACTAGAGACCCTTGAGGCACACCACTAATTATGGGTTTCCACTTGGACATTGAGCAATTGACTATGGCTCTTTGTATGAAGTCATTCAGCCAATTCCTTATTTATCTTATAGTCCATCCATCAAACCTATATCTCTCCAACTTAACAGCAAAAATGTTAAAATATATCTCTCCAATTTAGAAGCAAAAATGTCATCAGGAACCTTACCAGAAACCTTGCAGGAATCTAGGTAGATGACATCTGTAGTTCTTACCTTGTCTACTGGTGAAACTGTAGAAGGCCATTTGATTAGTCAGTCATGATTTGCCCTTGATGAAGCCACGTGGCTCTTTAATTACCTCCCTATTTCCCATATATTTTGACATATGGAATCTGTTCTTTCACCTTACGAGGCAAGGAGATAAAACTGGTTGGCAAAAACCTGGGCACACAATTTTAGTTGTCATTAAAATGTGAGTTGTATGGCTTAAAAAGAGTAATCAGGATGAAACATTGGTGATTGTTAAAATTTTAAATTACCTGTGATCTGTTCATAAATCCATTGCATTTCTAGCTACAAGGAAAAAGCAGTGATAGAATGTGACTCTAGGATAACAGGTACTAATTAATTAGAAAGCTAGTTTTGGTATGTGGGTCTTGCCTTTGTTTCTGAGCATGTGAAACAATATCACCATAAGTAAATAGTAAAAAGTGTTAGAGATAGTGTAAAAAATTTGGAAGATGAGGCACACTCTTTGTCTTACCCTGTTGTTTTACTCCATTCAGTCTACCACTTAGTAAGATAAACATGGCAGTTATTTGGTGACCCCAAGGTCATTTGGTTGAAATCAGGCCAGATGCCTTGAGAATATGAAACAACTTAGTACTCAAGTTATTTTATGGGATAGGCAGTATAAAAGGTCTTAGAAGAACTGCATAACAGGCTTTTCACAGTTGTTGCCAAAGAAGAGTAATAACATGGAAGGGTCTGCTTCTGGTCTTCTTTGTTTTTACTAATATGATTTAAGCCAGTGACATACTGGAAGTAAAAGGCTATTTACAGCGTTTCCTGTAAGCCCTAATAGGTTTTGTTTGCTTGTTTGTTTGTTTTCTTTGCTTGATCTCTGCAATTAATGATTTATGCTGTTGCTACTGCTTCTTCTTCTTCTGCTATACTACTATTAGTAAACTACTGGTTTATGCTACCGGCTGCCACAAGACACCAGATTTGGAGGTTCTCAGTTTAGGAATAGCCATCAACACTTGCCTCCTAGTTGCTGACTGGTGCATATGACTAAGTTCTACAGATACCGCTTAGTTTGTGTCCTGGGTTCAGCAGCAGCAGTCATTTTTCTCCTTCTTAGGAGCTAGTACAGTGCTGTGTTTTGATCTTTTGGCCTGGGAACAGTGCTGATAATGCCAATGTTTTCAGCTGCTGCTTGAATGTTTGGTCTGGCCAAAGACTTTCTGAGCCTCATGCTCTGCCAGGGAGGAGGGGAGGCCGGGAGGAAGCAGAGACAGGACACCTGACCCAAACTAGCCAAAGAGGTATTCCATACCACAACACGTCATGCCAAGGATGTAACAGAGAGTTACCCAGAAGGGTTGGGACTGCAGGGTTGGAGGAGGTATCGGTCGGTGCTCTGCTGGGGGGAGTGGGGCAAGTTATTGGTCGGCTGGTGTTGAGGTGTTGTATTCTTTCCTCTTGTTATTTCCTTTATCATTATTATTATTAGTGGTAGCAGTAGTGATCTGTGTTATACCTTAGTTGCTAAACTGTTCTTATCTCAACCCGCGGGAGTTGCATTCTTTTCAATTCTCCTCTCTGTCCCTCCAGGAGCAGGGGGAGGGCAAGAAGGGGGGGAGTGAGTGAACGAGGTTTGTGGCTGGGTTTAAACCACCAGAGTTTGTCACAGAATTCAGCTTCTAGATGAACCAGGCTAATCATTAAGTTCAGTTATTAACTATGAATTACTTAAATGTGAAAGATTAATAAAACCAGATAAACATGGACAGCACATGGAAAGGTATTTTATTGACTTCAAACTACAGGACCAATTAGTCAAATCTTGCTTTTATAAAAAGCAGTGACAGGCTTTTTTTCTGACTTTAAATGGAGATTGAAGTCTATAGTGTAATAATTCTATGTTCTTGCAGATTTTTTTTTTTTCATGGATGTCACAGCCTTGTAATTCCAGAATTCTGTGTTCCATCTTTCTTTAGTTTACATTAATTGTTAGTTTTCAGCCCTCAGAAGCAAATAAGAAAACTTATAGAGGCTTCATAAACTGGTTCACAAAAAATAGATATTTTAAGTCTTTGTTTTTTAAACAGAATTTTGTTGTGACCCATCTGGGACAGAATCCAAAATTTCTTCTTCCCAATTATAAAGCTAAAAAATAAAAAGCTTATAAAAATGAATTCAAGATACAGTATGTTATAGCTCATTTTTACTGTAATCTTTGTTATGAGAAAAAGATAGTACAATTTTAATAACAAAGTATACAAAAGACAGTGGTCGAACATACCTAGTAGTATGTTTAGCTGTTCATACGTATATTAGCTATGTATTCCACAGACAACAGAAGGTAAATTTCCTTTGAAAAATGCAAGAAGTATTAATTTTATTCTGTCAGCAAAGTATTTAGTGAGAACACAGTACGTCACAACAGGAATCTATCCTCATGACAATGACTGCAGTGAGAATAGAAATACTATCTTACAGTCACAGAATCACAGAATCACAGAATCCCAAGGGTTGGAAGGGACCTCAAAAGATCATCTAGTCCAACCCCCCTATAAGAGCAGGGTAACCTACAGTACATCACACAGGAACTTGTCCAGGCGGGCCTTGAATATCTCCAGTGTAGGAGACTCCACAACCCCCCTGGGCAACCTGTTCCAGTGCTCTGTCACTCTTACAGTAAAGAAGTTCTTCCTGATGTTAACGTGGAACTTCCTATGCTCTAGTTTACACCCATTGCCCCTTGTCCTATCACTGGATATCACTGAAAAAAGCCTAGCTCCATCATCCTGACACCCACCCTTTACATATTTGTAAACATTGATGAGGTCACCCCTCAGTCTCCTCTTCTCCAAGCTAAAGAGACCCAGCTCCCTCAGCCTCTCCTCATAAGGGAGATGTTCCACTCCCTTAATCATCTTTGTGGCTCTGCGCTGGACTCCTTCAAGCAATTCCCTGTCCTTCTTGAACAGAGGGGCCCAGAACTGGACGCAATATTCCAGATGCGGCCTCACCAAGGCTGAGTAGAGGGGGAGGAGAACCTCTCTTGACCTACTAACCACACCCTTTCTAATGCACCCTAAGATGCCATTTGCCTTCTTGGCCGCAAGAGCACATTGCTGGCTCATGGTCATCCTCCTATCCACCAGGACCCCCAGGTCCCTTTCCCCTTTGCTACTTTCCAGCAGGTCACCCCCCAACCTGTACTGGTACATGGGGTTGTTCTTCCCCAGATGCAAGACTCTACACTTGCCCTTGTTAAATTTCATCAAGTTTCTCCCCGCCCAACTCTCCAGCCTGTCCAGGTCTCGCTGAATGGCAGCACAGTCCTCTGGTGTGTCAGCCACTCCTCCCAGTTTTGTGTCATCAGCAAACTTGCTGAGGGTGCACTCAGTTCCCTCATCCAGGTCATTGATGAAAATATTAAACAGCACCGGTCCCAGCACCGACCCCTGAGGAACTCCACTAGTCACAGACCTCCAGCTAGATTCTGCGCCATTGACCACAACTCTCCGCCTTCTTCCTTTCAACCAGTTCTCGATCCACCTCACTACTTGATCGTCAAGCCCACACTTCCTTAGCTTATCTATGAGGATGCTGTGGGAGACAGTATCAAATGCCTTACTGAAATCAAGAAAAACTGCATCTACCTCTCTACCATCATCCCTCCACCTAGTCACTTCCTCATAGAAGGCTATAAGGTTGGTCATACATGACTTCCCCCTCATAAAACCATGTTGGCTGTTCTTAATGACCCCCTCATCCTTGATATGCCTAGTAATGGAGTCAAGAATAAGTTGTTCCATCACCTTTCCAGGGATGGAGGTAAGGCTGACCGGTCTATAATTACCCGGGTCCTCCTTCTTGCCCTTCTTATAGACTGGTGTGACCTTTGCCATCCGCCAATCCTCAGGCACCTCTCCCGTTTCCCACGACTTACCAAAGATGATGGAGAGTGGCCTAGCAATGACCTCCGCCAGCTCCCTCAGCACCCGTGGGTGCATTCCATCCGGACCCATCGATTTACAGATGTCCAGTTTGCATAGCTGATCCCTAACCCAATCCTCATCTACCAAAGCAAACTCCTCCTTTGTCCTGACTCCTTCTGGGGCTATAGAAATCCGGGGCCCTCGGGGAGAGTCTGCAGGAGTAAAGACAGAGGCAAAGAAGGCATTCAGCACCTCTGCCTTCTTTATATCCTCTGTCTCCAGGGCACCCACTTCGTTCAGCAGTGGGCCTATATTGCCTCTTGTGTTAGTTTTATTTGCTATGTATTTGAAGAAGCCCTTTCTATTGTCTTTAACCCGACTAGCAAGATTGAGTTCCAAGGAGGCCTTAGCTGTCCTAATTGCCTCCCTACATCCTCTAACAACTGTTCTATATTCCTCCCAAGCGGCCAGCCCCTCCTTACATAATCCATAGATTCTCCTTTTCCACTTGAGTTTGCCCAGCAGATCCTTGTTTAACCACGCCGGTCTCCTTGATCCCTTACTTGATTTCCTACTCATTGGGACGCTCCGATCCTGAGCTTGGAGGAAGCGGTCCTTGAATGCTAACCAACTATCTTGAGCCCCTTTACCGCCTAGTACACTTTCCCATGAGACTTCCCTTAGCAGTTGACTGAAGAGGCCAAAGTTGGCCCTTTGGAAATCCAGAACTGTGGCTTTGCTAGGTATTCTATTCCTCCCACGCAGGATCCTAAACTCCACCATCTCATGGTCACTGCAGCCAAGGCTGCCATTGACCGTCACCACTTCGACCAAACCCTCCTTGTTGGCGAGTACTAAATCTAGCAGCGCTGCTCTCCTAGTTGGTACGTCCACCATTTGCATTAAGAAATTATCATCAATGCACTCGAGGAACCTCCTAGACTGTGAATGACTGGCTGTGTGAGTCTTCCAGCAAATATCGGGGTAGTTAAAATCCCCCACGACGACTAAGGCATGTAGTCGCGAGGCTACTTCCAGTTGCCTGTAGAAAGCCTCACCAACTCCTTCGTCCTGATCAGGAGGTCTATAATAGACCCCCACAACTGTATCACCCGTGCCAGTCTATCCCTTAATTCGTACCCACAGACATTCCACTTGCTCCTCATCCGACCCCGGACAGAACTCAATACATTCTAGTTGCTCTCTCACGTAAAGAGCAACTCCACCACCTCGCTTCGCTGACCTATCTTTCCTAAAAAGGACATAGCCATCCATGACCACATTCCAGTCATGTGAACTGTCCCACCATGTCTCTGTAATTGCCACTAGATCATAACCTTTAGCCCGCACACAGACTTCTAACTCCTCCTGTTTATTCCCCATGCTGCGTGCATTGGTGTACAGGCATTTCAGGGAGCCAGTCCTAGTACCCTTTTTCCCCTGCGGGACAGGGTCTAAAAAGCTATCCTTTCTCACAAGTGAAACAAGAGATTGATAGTCCTCCTTAGCCCGCCATCCTTCAATCCCTAGCATGTTCCTCTTGGGCTTGTCCCCAACAGGCCCAGTTAAATCCCCTCCCCCCTTCATAACTAGTTTAAAGCCCTGTCAATAAGCCCTGCTAACTCCTGCCCCAAAACCCTTTTTCTTCTCTGGGACTGGTGCATCCTGCCTGTCACCAGCAAACCAGGTGTCCCATACAGCAGCCCGTGACTGAAAAACCCAAACCCCTGCCTTTGGCACCAGTCACGTAGCCATACATTAACCTGCAGAGTCTTCTTATATATCCCTTCACCCTCGCTTGCAACAGGTATGGAGGCAAACACCACTTGCTCTCCAGACCCTTTAACCAGCCGTCCCAGGGCCCTGAAGTCTCTCTTCATTGCCCTTATGTTCCTCGTAATAATTTCGTCACTGCCAACCTGAAAAACCAGCAGCGGATAGTAGTCAGACGGCTGCACCAGTTCAGAGAGTTTCTTTTTAACATCTCTAATCTGAGCCCCAGGCAGGCAGCAGACCTCCCTGTGGGGTGGATCCGGTCGACAAATGGGCCCTTCTGTTCCCTTCAGAAGGGAGTCACCCACCACAATTACTCTTCTTTTCTTCTTGGTTGGGGAAGTTCTGAGGCATGGGGGTGAGTGACAAGCCCTGGGTGACTCACTAGATAGATTTGCCTCTCCATCTCCATTCACCTGGCCCTGAATATCCAAGACCTCGTACCTGTTATTCAAGGGCAATTGGGAGGGAGGAAGGGATTGTGAGGGTTTTCGCTTACCTCTATGAGGAGGAACCTCCCTCCATCCATCCTTGTCCATTAAGCTCTCTCCTTCTGTCTGATGGTAGGAGGGAAGGGGATCCATAGCTTGTTGAACCACTTCCCTCTGCCCTTGCCTTAGGGTGTGGTTCCACCAATCTATTTCACTTTCACACTCTCTAATGGCTCTCAACCTTTCAACATCCTCCCCCAGTTCAGCCACCTGCCTGAGCAGGTCATTTATTTGCTCACAGCGAACACAAGCAGTATCACTGGCTCCCTCCAATACAAGTGCCAGGCTCAGGCATTCGCTGCAGCCAGAGACCTGCACAGCTGCATGTCTGCAGGAAGGCTCAGTCTGGATACCCACATTAGTACTCACTACAGCTTTCGATCGTGTTGTAACCATGATCTATCTGGTCAATCAATCCGTCTACGTCTCTCAGCACTCCTTCCCCCTCCTGTACTCCAGGCGAGTCCTCTCGATGAGGCGGTTAGAACGCTTCCCTGCCCGCTCGCCTGCCCGCTCGCCTGCCTGCCCGAACTGCCGCGCAAACTGCCTCGACCCTCTGCCTCGACGCTCTCTGTTTGCCGGCTCTGGTCGCCGCGCTCCCTGGGAAGGTTTTTTAGCCACTCCCAGCTGGTGCCACTCCTCCTGGCTCCGCCCCCTGTGAGTCAGCCCCTCGCGGGAGCTGAGCTTCCGAGTCCTGGGCAAGTCCTGTTGAGGACTTGAGGCTCCCTCCTCAGTGGCTCTTGTCGCTCTGAGGTGAGGCTCCTGGACGCTGATCTCTCCCCTCTCCGCTCCGGTGTTGCAGGCATCCTCTCTCAAGCTACTCACCTCAGCAACTGATCGAGAGTGGCCCTTGATGGCCAGTTTGAATCTGACACCGAGCCTCCTGGCTCCGCCCCCTGTGAGTCAGCCCCTCGCGGGAGCTGAGCTTCCGAGTCCTGGGCAAGTCCTGTTGAGGACTTGAGGCTCCCTCCTCAGTGGCTCTTGTCGCTCTGAGGTGAGGCTCCTGGACGCTGATCTCTCCCCTCTCCACTCCGGTGTTGCAGGCGTCCTCTCTCAAGCTACTCACCTCAAGAAGATTCTGGTTTCACTACCTTTTCAATTTTTACTTTCCTATTTTACATAAAATCTTGTGTTGGAGAAGCCCAGTTCTGCTCTCAAGTTACTTACATGAGTCATCTTCAGATAATAAGAATCCACGGATGATCAGAAATTATCTGACCATATCTTTCTTATTGAACATGTTAAATAGGCTACTTCTCTCTCTCTCTGATTCTCCTCCTGTTTCATTTCTCCAGTAAAGCACCATTCTAACCACCATAACACATCTTTGCTAGAATCATAGGATCGTAGAATAGTTAGGGTTGGAAAGGGCCTTAAGGTCATCTAGTTCCAACCCACTTGCCACAGTCAGGGACTCCTCACGCTAGACCACATCACCCAAGACTCTGTCCAGCCTGGCTTTGAACACTGGAGAGGATGGAGCATTTACCCCTTCTTTGGGAAGCCTGGTCCAGTGCCTCACCACCCTCACAGTAAAGAACTTCCTTATATCTAACCTGAACTTTCCTTGTTTAAGTTTAAACCCATTAACTCTTCTCCTATCGCTACAGTCCCTGATGAAGAGTCTCTTCCCAGCATCCTTATAGGCCCCCTTCAGATATTAGAAGGCTGCTATGAGGTCTCCACACAGCCTTCTCTTCTCCGGGCAGAACAACCCCAACTTTCTCATCCTGTCTTCATACAGGAGGTGCTCTAGCCTCCTCCTCATCCTTGTGGGCCTCCTCTGGACTTACTCCAACAGCTCCACGTCCTTCTTGATGAAAATCAATGGATAAAGTTAGTATTTCTATAAACATATGTACATATATACACATATATGTGTGTATATACATATTTTTTTTCCTTCTTCCATATACTGCGTACTTTGTTCGTCAGCTTCTCTAGATAAGAATATAGCTCACTGTGAGTGATAGTACATTTCAAATATTTCATGATAATAATTGTTTTTTGCTGTAAGAGTGTGGCTTTTAGGTGTTTTGGTTTCATTTTTTTAGTTTCTATCAAAAGGGGTTTATTTCAGTTTTCTCATATTTTCATGTGCACTAATGCCTGCAGAGGCAAGGATCTGGCATCTGTGATGGACCTGTTCAAATAACAGAACAGAAGCTTTAAGAGAGTTGCTTCTTATAGATATTTCCTATAGTATACCTTGAGACATGTATAAGCCATTCATAATTTCTGTTTCTTTTTTTCTGTAACTCTTTTAGATGTTCTTTCCTCTTTCTTTCTACATAACTCTATCTCTTCACCATCTTTCTGCACATTTTTTGATTACTTTAATCACTTATGACTTAACTAGGATTTCTCTGTGATTCAGTTGCTTTGTGCTTCCACCTTGTGTTTATCACATCATTTTCCCTCTATATTTACAGAAGGGTATTATGGTACTCATTTTACAAAAGGCCAAAGCTGAACGTTTTCTAAAAGCCTTCCTAATTTTTACCACATTTTTATATTTGTTGCCAAGCTGACTTACTTTCAGTTATTATTTTCCATTCAGAGGGACCTTGACTTGCTTCTGAGGTGGCCTGATGCCAACCTTATGAAGTTCAACCATGAGAAGTGCAAGGTCCTACTCCTTTGTCGGAACAATCCCAGGCACAGCTACAGGTTGGGCAGAGAAGAGACTCAGAGCAGCCCTGCGGAGAAGGACTTGTGGGTGTTGATCAATGAGAAATTTAACATGAGCTGGCAGTGTGCGCTCGCAGTCCAGAAAGCCAACCATATCCTGGGCTGCATCAAAAGGAGCATGACTAGCAGGTCAAAGGAGTTTAATGTTTGATTCACCTGTTGTTGTAATTAAAACAACTTAAACCCATTAACTCTTGTCCTATCACTACAGTCCCTAATGCAGAGTTCCTCTCCAGCATCCTTGTAGGCCCCCTTCAGATACTAAAAGGCTTCTATGAGTTCTCCACGCAGCCTTCTCTTCTCCAGGCAGAACGACCCCAACTTTCTCAGCCTGTCTTCATACAGGAGGTGCTCTAGCCTCCTCCTCATCCTCGTGGGTCTCCTATGGGCTTACTCCAACAGCTCCATGTCCTTCTTATGTTGAAGACACCAGACCTGCACACAGTACTCCAAGTGGTGTCTCATGAAAGTGTAATAGAAGGGGAGAATCATCTCCTTCAACCTGCTGGTCACACTCCTTTTGATGCAGACCAGCATATGGCTGTTTTCGGAGCTGTGAGTTCACACCACTGGTTCGTGTTCAGTTTCTCATCAGCCAATACTCCAAAGTCCTTCTTCACAGGGCTGCTCTGAATCTCTTCTCTGCCCAACCTGCAGGTGTGCCTGGGATTGCCCAGACCCAGGTGTAGGACCTTGCACTTTGCATTTTTGCACTTCATGAGGTTGGCATCAGCCCATCTGTCAAATGTGAATATAATCTTGTACTTTTAGCAATGAAGTTTATGCGCATCATTATGAAAATATAAGTTATTTTATAATTCTGTCATAGAATAGGACTTCTCAGCACTGAGGAGGCTCCCTGCGATGAGAGGGATACGGCTGTATTGGAGTCCAGCACAGGTCCATGAAAAGGCTGAAGGGTTTAGAACATGTGAGCTATCTAGAAAGGGTAAGAGCACTGGGACTACTTAACCTGGAGAAGAGAAGGCTCAGGAGGATCTTATCCATGTGTATAAGTTGTAGGGAAAGAGTAAAATAGACAGAGAAAGACTCTTCTCAGTGGTGTTTCATGAAATGCTAACAGACAATGGGCACAAACAGGGAATTCCATTTAAATGCAAGTAAAACCATTTTTACTCTGAGGGTGACTGAACACTGAACATACTGTCTGGAGAGTCTCCATCCTTGAATATACTTTCTGGACACAGCCCTGAGCTGTTGGTGACACTGCCTTGAGCAGTGATATTGGGTTAGATAATCTGCTGAGACTGCCTTCAACAGGTCTGTCATTCTGTTTTCTTCAGGTTAGGTAAGGTCACCTGATAAAGCAATATACTTTACTAAATTGTTTTTCCTCTTCTTCTTCTTTTTTTTTTTTTTTTTTTGCATTAATTAAATGTTACGCATGGCCCTTCCAATCTTAAAACTAAATTAGTAGATAAGTAACTGTTTTAAAGAAAGTTCATAAACAATGCAAATTCTTTCACAGAGCCCAACAAACTTACCAATGTCTAATGGTATATAGTAATACAAAGTATACAATTTTGATTTTGTTCATTTTACAAAGAAACTGACTGATATATTTTACATTTAAATCTGTCTAGTAGATCAGATCAGAAATTACAGTATTTTGTCATGTATTTACCATACTACTTTCAGAAGAAAATCAAGAAAATCTGATCGATTTATGTATCTCTATGAAGTTTATGGTTCTTAATTTGCACTCCATTCTCACATATGCAAGTATTGTTTTAATTTTGATTGATAATTATCTTCCTTTACATTATTTAGTAGATCTACAGACTGCAATTTTCTAAAGTGTTTTCCAGATTTCATTTAGATGTTGGACACCTAACTCGTGTAAGCAGTGAGAAAATACAGTCTTGTTTCCCTGTACATTTTAGAAACATTGATATTAGAAAAACTTTTTACTTCCTACTCCATATTCTTACTTTAAATGTCAAGCTCCTAATATGAATTAAGTTTTTCTATCAGTCCATGATGGAGTAATGTAATGAGTGGAAATAATGAGATTATAGCAAATGACTAAAGTATATTCTGCTGCTAATGTGGTGCCAAATTCTACAAAACTTTATTTACTAGTGTTTATCGTACCCACAAAATACATAGTCATAGGCTTAGAAAATGGATTTCAAAGTCTGGAATGTATTGTCTTTTCAGGGAGGATTAAAGCATAAATTGTATGGAGGACTGAATCATTTGCCTGTGTTTTATTTGATTAGAGCAGAATTTTATAACCAGGTGCTGATGCTCCAGGAACTTTTGGAAGGATTAAATACACAGGGGAAAAAAAAAAAAAAAGAAAAATGGAAAAGAAAGAAAAAGAAAGAAGTGGCAAGAGCTAGGGAGAAAACTGGGAAGAAGTTTGGTTTACTTTGCTTTTAAAATGGGATATTCAGCTGTATTTCTATCACAAGCTGACATTAGGGGAGTGATGTTGCAGCATCCAAAGACAAAACCATTACATAATCTCGATTCTCTTCTCCATCCCTCCAGGAGCAAGGGGAGGAAGAGAGGGGAGTGAGAGAGCCTCTACATGGTTCTGGGTTGCTGGCTGGGCTTAAACCATGATAGTTATTTTTGGCTCCCAACGTGGGGCTCGAAGGGTTGAGATAATGACAGATCTGACCAGAGTGTGTCTAATCGTATTTATGATAAGCATTATTTCAGATTAATAGTCACTGATCACAAAGCTGAATTATTGGCTCTGAAAGCTGTTGCTCTCGATCTTGGAGTTTCAGCATGTTGTACCTTACTTGCATCTGGTTTAGTGTTTAACGGCTGGGGGCCCTGGGCTAAGGTCCTTGTTTCACTGTAATTAATGGCAATGACTTGTAATACAATAGACTCGTTGATCATGAAACTGATCTGGCTTGCGTTCCCAGTGTGGTCATCGCCTCTATACTTTGGGAGGTATATAATAGAAGTGTGTAGCAATTACACATCTTTAGTTTTCTCCTTGGGTGGTCAAACTATGAAGGAAACATTCCCTTACATTCCCAGCACCCCCTCCCCCAGATTATTTGCAGCATTGTTTGAGAGTTCTGAAGGTTTTGAATGGTCTTTGTGTACCCTTGAGACCTGCCTGCTGATTGTGATGGGATCTCTAAAGTTAGAGCAGAGTCAGGTTTGGGCCTTGTCTAGGGTTAGACGACAATATAGGAGGACCAAGAGATTTTCCCTGAGGCTGGGCAGCCATGAATGGCAGGGTGTGTGGGATAGTATGGACAAGTATCTAGGCCAGTGGGCCCTTTCAGTGCTTTGGAACTTCGTCATTGAACAAGTGTAAAATCCAGAAAAATGAGTAAAACACTTAAATGAGGTGTGTTGTCACCCATGTCATATCAGAGAGGGACAAATCACGGCAACGTGCTGGGGCTTGGCCTGTGCTTACAGAACCCTGTTCAATGCTACGCAGCACCTTCAAAGGGAAAAAAAGTCTCTGGGTCTGATGGCAAAGCAACAGACAATGCAGCTGCTCCAACTCCAAATACAGCAGCTATAACAAACCCAGCGACAAGTACACCAGCTACTCAAACTCTGACTACAACAGGTAATGCACCTACTCCAACTTCAAGTACAGCAACTACACCAACCGCAGCGACAAGTACAGCAGCTACTCAAACTCCAGCCGCAAGAGGCAGCACAGCTATTCCAGCCCAGCACCATGACAACTAGTCAGGGGTAATTCTGGGAAACAAAGAAAAAGGATAAGAAGGAACTTATGACGAGTTTCACCCTTAAAGTTTTAATTGTTCTGGTCTGTTTATGAGGAAAAAAAAAAAACAAACTTCAACAAAATCCCAAAAAGCTAGAATATTGCTTTTGGTTTATTTAGATGCAATAAACCAGCAGCAAGTGGTGATGATGGAAAAAAAGCCATATCATACATGCTATTATTTTACACTTACAATCAGAATATGCATCAAAAAAAATTATAAGTGGGATCAAACTAAGCATTAGCTTTGTAATTTCTGCTGGTTTTCTAAACAGAATTTTGTCAGATCAATAAAAATAAATCTTTAGTGAAGAAAGTGCTGTCCTGAAGTGGCAATAAATGCTGTATTAGCATCTTATACTAGAGACTCCTATTTGGAATGTCAAATGGGTTAAATGTAGCATTTTACATCATATAATTGTGCATAATAGTGAATCAGAATTTGCATTTTATCTAGGGACTTGGAGCAATTTGTTTTCTATTATTAGGAAAAAAGTCAATGAACACACTTAATTTTCCTTGATAAAACTATTCATTCTACTTGATGTTTTGTTTTTGGTTTGTTGTTTTTTTTTTTAAGTCACAGACAGTACTTTTTAAAGTGAGAAGTATGTATCCTTTTTATTCTAATTATTTTTTAATAATACATTTATTGAGGAGTACTCTTTCTTAGCATCAAAATTCAGAATCTGTCTGTAGTTATTGGTTGCTTAGCTCAGGTAGGGAAATGCTAGCATTTCCTATTATGTAAGGAGCTTAAGCACTTAGTGTATCTTAGATATAACTGCATTTTTAAAGTGTAAGACAAATATTCTCTAAAAATATTCTAATCACTCATGTCTGAAGAACCATAGACCCCTCCTGCATATGAATGTTACTGTGGTACTACATGGTACTAAAATGCTGATAATGTACATCTCAGCTGAGTTTCTTAGCACCTAAAGAAGACATGGATTTATTTGCAACTCACAAATAGAGATTGTTGTGACTGTGAAGCCAGAGTCACCATCCAGGCAGCTTGTTTGAACTTACCTTCTCTACTGGGTTCCATGCAAAGAAGAGTATCCATGGGATTCCTGGGTTTTGGTTCCTGTTAAAATAATGATTTATTTTGTATTTATTTCACACTTATTATTAAGACTTCGGAAAAATACTTGACCAATATAAAAAAGTGTTAGAGCTCAGCACTATCCCTCACAATTTAATACAGGAATTATTCTGAAATGATATTTGAGAATTTGTGACAGTCTGGTGAAGTTCCTGTTGACTGGAAAAGGGGAAATATATCCCCCATTTTTCAAAACGGAAAAAAGGAAGACCCAAAGAACCACAGACCAGTCAGTCTCACCTCAGTGCCCAGAAAGATCATGGAGCAGACCCTCTGAGAAAATAAGCTAAGGCACATGAACAATAAGCTGGTGACTGGTGACAGCCAACATGGTTTCACTAAGGGCAAATTGTGCCTTGGGCAATCCCAATCACTTTTACAGGCTGCGTGGAGACTAGATTGAGAGCAGTCATGAAAAGAAGGATTTGGGGGTGTTGGTTAACAAAACGTTCAACATGAGCTGGTAGTGTACACTTGCAGCCTGGAAACAACCATGTCCTGGACTGTATCAAAAGGGGCATGACCAGCAGGTCGAAGGAGGTGATTCTGCCCCTCTGCTCTCATGAGACCTCACCTGGAGTACTGTGTTCAGCTCTGGGATCCCCAGTGCAAGAGCTTGATCTAGTGAGAGGAGGCCAAGAAGATCCTCAGAGGGCTGGAGCACCTCTCTTGTGAAGACAAGTTGAGAGAGTTGGTCTTGTTTGACTGGAGAAGGCTCAAGGGATACCTTAAAACAGTCTTCTAGTACCTAAAAAAGGGCTACAAGAAATCCGGAAAGGGACTTGTTACAAGGGTATACAGTGATAGGAGAAGGTGAAATGGTTTAAAACTGATAGATGTAGATTTAGATTAGGTATTAAGAAAAAGTTCTTTACTATGAGGGTGGTAAGACACTGGAACAGGTTACCTGAAGAAATTGTGGCTGCCCCATCCCTGGAAGTGTGCAAGGCCAGATTGGATGGGGCTTTGGGCAATCTGGTCTAGTAGAAGATGCCCCTGCCCATGGAACACTTTTTTTCTTTTTTTTTTTTTTTTTCTTCTATTCCTTTTGCTTTTCCTTTTGCTTTTCCTTTTGCTTTTCCTTTTTCCTTTTGTTTAGTGATGTTCCATCATCTGCTGTACTGGTTGCTGTAAATACTTTTCCTAGGCATCTTCACTGTGGAAGGAATATAAGTTATTATCCCAGTAGCAAATTGGAGCCAGGCAGCAGCACATGGTATTGTCATATCTGTTGTTTTGCAAATCCCTACAAGCTCATTGTCATTTGAACTTACAGGCTGAACCAATATATTTTCCATATCCACAAGCTAAGAAAAATGTACTTATTCATACTGACAGTATCAAACTCAATAAATTTGTAAACTGTCTAGTAGTGTTTCTAAAATGAGACTTTGCAATATTAGAATGGCAGAGAAAAACAGTGGAAGTTTCTCATAGATTTTTGTTTTCCATTTTAAGGTTGGCCTCTCTCCTATTGCTACCAGTAGAAGCACTGACTGTACTATTACAAAATTGATTGTTTTAACTATACTGTTGCAAACCCAAATGGAACTGTTTGAAATCTTAAAATATGCATGAATGTATGCATTTAAACAGAGAGGACTGGAATAAAATTTCTTGCTGGAGCTTTAAAACAAACATTTCTGTAATCAACAGGCCCAGGAACGGGGAAAGTGAAGGAAAAGAAAGCATCCACCTTTGGTTGCTTTTTGCAGTATTTAGTTACTCTGCAGTCAGCTAAGTGTAATCAAGGTAACAACTATACTATTAATTAACAGTACTTTGGGGCTAAGTGGCATGCTGCAGCATTCATATATGTTTCTTAGGTTTTTCCCCACCACTCCGAAAGATGGACCTTAGCATATTGCCTCTCTGAAATATTTTCTGGCATTTGCTATCAGCCCAGCTAAAGGTTCAAGCACCATATGTGGTTCTTAGCTGATATAAGCCAAAATTAAATTAGACTGCTTGCTAGTAATTAAGCATTTTGGATGATTTTTGACTACTGCTTGTGCTCCAGCCCTGGTTTTGCTCTATTTGTAAGTGGAGCTAACAGTTGCAGAGACCTTCCTGCTACAATATGCTGATGAATATAGGAATACCTACAATGTCTGAACTCTTGGTGAGTCTTCAGTATCTTTATAGATATTACATATTTAGAAATTTTCAAAAGGCCTTATTCAGCCTTTGTACATTTTCAGTGCAGCCATTTTTCTTCATGCAAGAGATTTTCTGAGTTGGTACTCTATTCAGGTGTTCCCATAAAAACATATCAGAATGTTTAGGAGTGTATTAACTACCTTTAATATATTTTTCATGGGTGGCTCATTCCTCTTTAGAAAAAAAAATCTTATATTGAGTGCAGTAGTGCCTTGACAAATTTTTTATAATGTGTTCTTTCATGCAGCTGTGTTCCTATCTATATATATATAGTAGAAATCTTCCTTAACACTTGCAAAAATATCTAGTTTGCAAGAGTAATGATTTCTGTAAAAGTTTATTTCAGACCTACCTTTTGAAAAAGTTGTCCTTCTAACACAGATGAACATTCTCTTTGGGAAAATGACTGCATTGCACCTCAAAAGCTCCATCATTAGTATCTAGTCATCTTTCAGCTATAATTGGCTAGAACATTCTATGTATTTACTTTTGCAAAAATACTTGGAAAAGTATATAGAGAATATCAACCCTGGAAAGGTGACATTCTTTCTTAGTCTGAGATATCAGCATGAAAAGTGTATTAATGAGTAGAAGGCTGGAGGCAGAAATATCCTATTAAACATCCTCATTGCTCTTTTACATAGTCATAGAAAAAAGCAGTTTCAAACATCCATCAATGCCATCCTATTCCATTAGCTTGGCATTAAGTGAATGGCTTTGTTACAATAGCTTTTAAACATTATGAGAGTTGGAATTCCACTGCATTGCAAAGTTTGTTGTCTGTCTTTAGCATAAATTCAAGAATATAAGAGATTCATTTGAAATTTCCATTGATGTGATCATTCTTCAATGTAAGTCTGAGAATTAATCTACCTCAACATGCCATGCGAAGTCTACCTCAGCATGCCATGCTACACCTGAATAGCACATTTACCACAATAACACTTCCGGAAATTAATGTGTAGCTTTTTCAGAACAGGTTTCAGTGAATCTCCTGATGGCACATTTTCCACGGTATTACTTGACTATTAGGAACATCCAAAGCTAATCAAAACACTATATAATTAAAACATCTCTGAAACCTGTAAGTTAGAAATCAGGAAGGATAATTCTTGAGATAAACA
This sequence comes from Lathamus discolor, assembly GCF_037157495.1. Lineage (NCBI taxonomy): Eukaryota > Metazoa > Chordata > Aves > Psittaciformes > Psittacidae > Lathamus > Lathamus discolor. The sequence goes on from NC_088884.1 coordinate 18,397,551, forward strand.
GTCCCCTTTTAAATTTCCTTTTTTTTTTTTTTACAGTAAATAAATTTTCATTTGAACAATTTAATTGCTTTTGCAACCTATTTACTAGACTCCAGAAATAACTGTGGTACAAATAGAAGAAAGGCTGAACAATTAAATGAACAATTTGAATCACTTCAGATATGTCAAAGTTGATTTCTGTTGTTTTTTTTTTTTTTTTGTGGGTTTTTTTTACTACAATGGTCAACAGAAATAAACTTATGGTTTACTGTGATGGAATAATAAACAGGTGTAGAACCCTCTGCAGTCCAATATTCTGCTGAAAATTCTATCTAGTGCATGGCATGGATGAGACCCTAGAAATAACATTCAGCCAGTGTAAATTATGATAATTTCTTTGAAATGAATAGAATGATGACAGTTTGCATCACCTGAAAGATTGTCTTCTGACATTGACAGTAGCAGGATCAGAATGGGGAGTTTCAAGACAGCACATAGGAATAACAGTTACATTTTCTACATTTAGAGATCTAATACATATATTGTCTTGAAGGACATTACTTTGACAATATCCTTACTAAATAAAATACTTCGGAAGAAATTACAGGAAAATGTTCAAACGTGGGGCTGTTCAGCCTGGAGAAGAGAAGGCTGCGTGGGACCTAATAGCAGCCTTCCAGTACCTGAAGGGGGCCTATAGGGATGCTGGGGAGGGACTTTGTCAGGGACTGTAGTGACAGGACAAGGGGTAATGGGTTAAAACTTAAACAGTGGAAGTTTAGATCGGATATAAGGAGGAAATTCTTTCCTGTTAGGGTGGTGAGACACTGGAATCGATTGCCCAGGGAGGTTGTGAGTGCTCCATCCCTGGCAGTGTTCAAGGCCAGGTTGAATGAAGCCTTGTGTGGGATGGTTTAGTGTGAGGTGTCCCTGTCCATGGCAGGGGGGTTGGAACTAGATGATCTTGAGGTCCTTTCCAACCTTAACTATTCTATGATTCTATGATTCTGAGTCAAAAAGTTTGGTATCAGGTTGTGAACTGTGAATGTGTTATAAAATGAATGGATAACAAAGTGCACAGATGAGATAGATTCAGATGATGCTGTACTACTACATGTGTGGATATAATTTTTGGAGGAAAAAATTGAGATGTAGCACTAAAGATTTTTTAAAAGCACTTATTATTCTCAGCATTTTAATCTCTGCACCTTAAAGTATCTGTCTGTAATCAGTCATGTCTACAAATCATAGTTCAGTAACTAAAATCCACTGTGATTTCATATTAAGCACCTATGTGACAAAAGATTAAAATGGAGACCAGATTTGGGTGCAAAAATCACATTATTCATACAAATGCTGTAATCAGTTCAAATTTAATACCTGTTCCACAGGCTAAATCGATGTCACACGAGCAGGTACATATTCAAGTAGCTAAGCAGTGTTGTAGGAATGTTTTTAATTAGAAACATAAGTATAACTTTCTTATGAGCTGGTGAAAAGCAGGGTGAAAAGTATGATGCTTATTTTTATCTATCTGTAAACAGAGAAATCAGATGCATGGCAGATTGCTAGATATTTTTTACCTTCAGTCATTTCCATATACACACAAAGTAAAAAATCATTGACTTGTGAAAAGTAATTAGTGAATTGACTACTATTCTGATGAAATGGAAACTTGATCCTATCTTTCCTTTGTAAACAAATTGAAGTTACTAGTGCAATTCCACTGAGATTTGCAGGGAGTTTTAATATTGTGTGAAGTCTTGAAATGAAAGGTTTCTTCAAAATTTGTCCCTCAGCATTATGAATGAGACATTTCTGGCTTAATTTTATGTATCAAGACTGAAATGTGGAATTGGACATTTCAGGAAAAAAGGGGGAAAACACAACTTGAGCCTGAGGAACCTGGGAGGCTGAGAACTGTAGCAAAGAAAACAGCAAGAACTCAATACTGCAGTCCACTATCATTTCAGATAAGGATTCAGAATTTTCACACATACTAACAACATACTAATAGCTAGATAAATCCACTAGTAAAACAGATAGCTTGTTTTCCTCTAATGTGTTCAATGGAGTGTGACATCTTCACTGATGATGTTGTACAGCTTTGGAGGTAAAATGAGAAAGGCCTGTGGTCTAAAGAGTGTCAACCCTTTAGTAGATAGAGTTCATACATCATGTGTGATGGGAGTTCTTTTCTTTTTTCACTCTGGAATTTTCTGAAAATCTAGAATATTGTTTATAAAATACTTAGTGTTCCAATTATAAAGAAAAAACAGTGAAATGTTAGGAAATCTTAGCATTAAGGTTGCCATTGGAAGATTAAAGAATTATAATAATTTTCAGTAAATAACTGGGAGTGGTTTGTGTTAGTTAAATTCACCACAGTTGGCCTTAAATATTACACAGATTGGGACAAATTAATAATTTGAGAAAATCTATTGAAATTAAATAATTCTTAATGGGAATGAATGTGCTGCATTTTTGTGAGCGACTTTTCTTCTCTGCTTATATTGCAGAAGAAAATCTATAGCAACTACAGGTAATTCAGGAATACACCTTTTCTTGTCCGAGCTTACTTGGGTATATCAAGTTTGATTGGGTTATGTTGTATCTCTCTTTGTACCTTAGGAGTACTTCCTTGCTTTCTGTTAACCTTGTTATCTAATGGCTCTCAGATTTTCCTGTAGCTTCATCAATTACATTTACTATGTCAGTAAATTCATAAAAGATTGTGAGTTCTCTTGGATAACATGATAAGGGTGGAATGTATGGGATACATTATGATACTTCTTTTCTGTAGGTTGATTCAGCTTGGTCTTTGAGCTTTGTCTTATCCTTGTTTTAAGTGTGATTTCTCTCCCTCCAAACTTTTGGGTGCATTTCTTCTCTTAACTAAAGCATTTGAAAGGGACTGAGGTTTCTATATTCACAGTGATATCCATTAAGCTGGATAGTAGAAAGTTATTTCAGAACTGTGTTTAAAAAACTTTCCCTAAATGCACAAGGATTGAAGACAATCATACTTCTGAAACTTCTGAAAGTCTAGAATAAATAAGCATGTGAAACTTCCCTAAAGTAATAAGGAAATTGAGTTAACAAAACTTTATAAATGTAAAACAAAAATAGGATAAAACAAACAGCCTCTGTGATGCTGTTATTACAGAGACTCTTTTGTGACACTATAATACACAGGAGTCTGTTCAGGTATGCTTACAGCATTGGGTCATAGTAGGTGGCATCTCTACTTTATCTATGCAGAACATAACATAAGGTGACAGATAATTGTGAAATGAGGACACCATAAGCCTCTGCTTTCCAGATATCCTGTGCTCATGTTGATTGAAGTCACTTTTATCCTGTATCTTTGGACAGTTCAGTCATTTTAATCTGAGGATCAGAGAATAGAAGGTGAGTTGGTGGGTGTTAAAGCAGTCACCTTCATGCCACTTTTTCTTATAGAAGTTTCTGTATCAGACTGCTGCTTTCCAGTCCCTTTTCAGATCTGACCTCGTATAATTGCATCTAGCCCAGGAAAATTTAGACAAAAAAAGAGGCCTTCAAGGGGCTAGGGGTATTTTATTAAAGTCATTTCTTCTGACTGTCATTTTTGTAATGTCTTTTTATGAGCTGTTACACACTTTTGCATATTTTACTATATCTTCATTTCTTCTCTCTTGTCATGCCTGTCCTCAAAGGTATATTTAAGGAATCAGTGGCAAAAGAAAATAAAGCAGACTTTTGCTCCATTTCCTTCACAGTTTAGTTAGCTTCATTACAGTTGTACCTTCTGTAAGCTCTAGACATGAGTGTGCTACTAATGGGATTCGAGATTTAGTGGTAATGGGAAAATTGTCACTCTAGGGGATTCCTTTATGGTTCTACTTGCTAAGCAAGATTGACATCCCTGAGTCACTGTTTTCAGTACAGATATTTCATTGACAGGAGTAGCACCCAAATTATCTCTCACTACTCACCCATTTCCTAAAGTCTTTGGAAGATTTAGTGGCATGTACCTTTCTTAAAAGCGATTTTAATATAATTTTTTTCCTCAATTGTGACCTATTGTTTTGTATTTGCTTTTTAGTGTTAATGTAGTACTGATGTTGAAAATAAAGTGTCTTTTAGCCTGTGTACTGTGGACATCCAATATATTTTTTTTTTTTTTGAATCTTGATGCTCTGTGTGTGTTTGTGTGTAAATAAAGTATGTATTTCTAGAACTTTGGCAATAGTTGCATTAAATTTAGCTTTTCTAGCAGGTGCATGGTACTTCAGCAAGAAAAAAGAAGCATCATCAGCATACTCTTTCAATACTCAGCTGCTCACGGGAAAAAGTTGCAGTCCTACTTAGAGATTAGAACAATAGTAAAGATTTTATATTATTTTATATTTTGAATTATTGCAGGAAGACAAGACAAGAAAATATTTTTCTTCAATATCAACAGCAGTCTTTGACCTCCTGAAATGTAATTATATTTTTTTTTTTTATTTTTCCCTCTTAAATTTGCAACAAGTAAAAGATGTCTGGCATTAGCTCTGTAGCTACTTATTTTTCCTCTCTGTTAGTCCTTCAGAATTTTTTTTCCTCTATATCCTTGTTTTTGTTTTATTGTTCTTTTTCTCTTGTAGAAAGAGTATATTTGTATGCAGTTCTTGATGCATTTAAACTTCTTTACAGATATTCCCTGGAAATGTTACACAGGCTAATTCCGTTAATCTTTATTTTTTTTCTTTCTTTTCTGCAGTGTTTGAAATCCTGATATTTCCTGATATTTCCTCCTTTTCTCACTCAGACACACCCAAACTCTTCTTCCTGCTTGTCCTGGGTTCAGCAGTAGCAGTCATTTTTCTCCTTCTTAGTAACTGGTGAAGTGGTGTGTTTTTGACTCAGCCTGGGAACAATGCTGATAACACGGATGTTTTTAGTTGCTGCTAAGTCATGTTTACTCTGACCAAGGACTTTCTGAGTCTCATGCTCTGCCAGGGAGGAGGGGAAGCTGGGAAGAAGCAGAGACAGGACACCTGACCCAAACTAACCAAGGGCGTATTCCATATCACAGCACATCATGCCCAGTTTATACTGGGGGCAGTCACCTGGAAGGGCTAGATCACTGCTCAGGTCGGGCTGGGTATCAGTCTGCAGGTGGTGAGTGGCTGTATTGTCTTTCCTTATTATTTCCCTTATCATTATTATTATTGGTGGTAGCAGTAGTGGTTTTTGTTATACCTTAGTTACTGGACTATTCTTATCTAAACCCATGGGAGTTACATTATTTCGATTCTCTTCCCCATCCCTCTGGGAGCTGGGGGAGAAAGAAGGGGAGTGAGCGAGCAGCTGTGTGGTTCTGGGTTGCTGGCTGGGCTTAAACCACGACACTGCTCTGTATGACAGCACCAAAACAAATGTTATATTCTTAGCTCCCTCATGATGTTCTTTTTACTTCATATTTTAAACATGAACTGAAAAGTAAAAGCTGACATAAGGAGGACATCAGGTAATAAATAAATGTTTATTATGTCAATATCCATTATGAAAATATAAAATTGTTCATCAGGATATTGACTTAAGCAGTTGCCATTATGGGAAAACAATAGATGAAGAGTGGGTGAACACTGACAGCTAATTCCAGGATCATTCCAGTTGTCTAGGAATGCCAACTATAATCAATTGGGAAAGATAGACAATTCCAGAAGGAAATTAATCTGTCTGAAATGGAAGAAGTGTCTTTCCATTACTAGAAGCTTAGATTAGTCTCTCAGAATTTGAAGTGTGAAAGTAGGTAAAATTAATCATATACTCCATAGGCAGGTGTAAGTCGGCGTTATAAAGAAATAGGAAGGCATGAAAAACCAGAAGAGGTTTTGTCCTTAGTAATTTAGTTAAATTGATACTGGAATGGCCAACATTGTGCTGTCCCTGGACTTGAAAAATTAGCCTGGTGCCTTGTGGGAATAAATAAATGGGGTGGGGCTCAGGGGGAGAGGGAGGGTGGAGGGCAGAAAGTTGCTTGGAATACCTTACTTTCTGTTGCAAGTAGAGGCAAGCACAGCCTGTCTCAAGGTATGTTGCATTGCATGGAGTACAGAGCATTTTCATTAGCTACTCCCAACCTAAACAAAAAGATGCTATACTGCTTTGTGCATATATTTCTGGGAGAGTCAAGGAGAAGTTGTCATTGTAACACAGAAACTTGAAGTGCTATAAAAAAAGTGAAAGCAATATAGTAACAGCAGCATATCATTAAGCACAGAATATTTAACACTGAATTACATGAGACTATCTAATCACCAACACAGAAATGAAAAGTCTGGGCACTGAATAAATCAAGTCCAGGCTGAAATCCGGAACATGACTGTAAGAAAATGTTTGTTATACACAGTAGTCTGTGGTTGCTCCTACTGAAGTAATAGAAAAACTTATTTTAACTGTAGTGACCTTTCAGATCAGGCCTGCTGTTCCCAAATACCAAAGGTAGGGGATTGGTTTTCCATAAGGCTAATTCTCCTCTCCCTGTAAAATATATGTACATCCTTGTACATATATTGTAACTTTAACTAGTCAACTAGTTTCTCATGTATATTCTTATTATTCAGTGTCACACAGTAAAATAATTTAGTGTTAAAAACCCCAAAAGACTAACAAAAAGACTAGAAATAAAATGCAAAACTTCATAGCACTTTGGAATACACTCTGGAAAAATAATCTGCCTCAAAATTCAAATAAAGCTTAATTCAGCAAAAAAAACCAAAGTTTGAAAATAATCAATCCTTTGTAAAATAAAGAAACTGGAAATAGTTAAATTAGAAATTCCTGAAACTATAATTTAGCAAGAAGCATTGCAATATGTATATCAGAGGAACACATTCAGCCACTTAAGTGAATTGATAAGCCTTAAGAGATTTTTTGTTAAACTAGTTAAAAACATCAGGCACAGCCTAATACTTATAAAATATGCAATGATGAAAAAATGTCCTAAATCTAATCTAAGTTCTAAAAATGTAAACTTTTTAAATAGTGATATTGTCTAATCATATTGTTCTTCCTTAGGATAAAATTGTTTTTATATAAATTATTAATTTCTTCATGGATACTGATTAATTGCTTTCCCATCACGTAGCCATTTATAAGAAAATCTGCAATTAGAAATTAAACATTATCATGACGAAGAGTCAAAAACCTGCATTAGTAAATCAGAACTATAAAAATATTAATCATTGGGAATCTGAGTTTTAGGAAGACAATAAACAAGAAATAAACAATGAAGGTACAATAGGGAGCACAGGTAATTATTCTGTATCCTGTGTTTACTTTGTTATAGCTGTCAACAAATGCTTACACCAATTCTGTCTACACAAATTTGAGAACAGGCTGAAAACTGTTTTGTTCACATGTTCAAAATGTTTTGTTCACATCTGAATGTTATTTATTCAGCCCTTCACAAGAGGAATTCTCTGAAGAACAGACTTGTCTTATGTAGTTTATGTCAGAACCAATTACAATTACAGTTGTCTAAAGAATCATTTGCCAGCCAAAATTAGAAACTGTAGCACAGCTTTCTCTTCCTGGTAACCCTGGCCAAACTTCACCCAGAGTTTAGCATTTTACCAAACTGTCCTTTAGGAGCCAGAACTCCAGCTGGAGTTCTGACTGTTCTCCTTCCTCAGCCCTAACATTAATATTCAGTTTTTGCTTGCTCTCTGTGCAAAATAAACCCAGCTCAGAGTTTATCTGAGCAGGGGTACTCAAAGAAAACGAGGACTGCCAAAGCAACCCTTACATCAGGAACTTCATCGATTCATGGTTCCTAGGATTGCATGTACTGTTAGTATCAGGGGTTTGATTAGCTTTAGGACAAGGCTCAGAGCTTGTCCTGGGTTCAGCAGTAGCAGTAATTTTTCTCCTTCTTGGTAGCTGGTGCAACACTTTGTTTTGACTTTTGGCCTGGAAACAGAGCTGATAACACAAATGTTTTAGTCTGACCAAGGGCTTTCTGAGCCTCATGCTCTGCCAGGGAGGAGGGAAAGTGTGGAGGATTGGCTTGTCGAAAAAGGTCAAAAGGTCACGTTCCCGTCAACGAGCTGAAACAAGACATCTGTGTAGAACATGGTGCAAACCTCTCACGCCAGATAATGAGGAAATGAAGGACACCGGCAAACAGCAACATACTATGACCAATCACAGCCAAGGCCACTAAGTGACAAGTGCATGAGAAGGAGGATGGTGGGGGGGGGTGCACGGTGTAGCTGCAAAAATGTAGAAGCTACAATCCAATGATCTTGTAACATGTAGAAGCTACAAACCAATGATCTTGTAACATGTAAAAGCTGTAAGCCAATGATCTCTCTGTAACCAAACTATAAACATGCAAGCAAGGTATATAAGTATCCATCTGCTTAGCAATAAATGAGACTTGTTGGTCATCATCTGATGAGCTCGTCTCCCAGTGATTCCCACAGGAAAGCAGGGAGGAAGCAGAGACAGGACACCTGACCCAATCTAGCCAAGGGCGTATTCCATACCACAGCAAGTCATGCCCAGGATGTAAAGGAGAGTGACTCGCAAGGGCTAGTGGACTGCAGGGTTGGACTAGGTATTGGTCAGTGCTCGGTGGGATGGGGTTGGGAGAGTTATCAGTTGGCTGGTGTTGAGGTGTTGTATTCTTTCCTCTTGTTATTTTCTTTATCATTATTATTATTGGTGGTAGCAGTAGCAATTTGTGTTATACCTTAGTTACTAGACTGTTCTTATCTCAACCCGTGGGAGTTTCATTCTTTTTGATTCTCCTCTCTGTCCCTCCAAGAGTAGGGGGAGTGCAAAAAGTGGGGGGGGGGGGGGGGAGTGAGAGAGAGACTGTGTGATTTATGGCTGACTGGGTTTAAACCATGACAAAGCTCAACTTAGAATGGCTTTGAAAAGGCAGTTCCAAAGCAAATGTACTGCTGTCAAATGATTTCACTCCCAAGGAATCTCCAGTCTAGGGAAAGTCTGGATATGTGGGAGGAAGCCCAGAGCTCCAATGAGAGTAGGACTAAAAAGGGGTTACCAAAATGAGGTGAGGAATAACGAAGTTTTTACCACTGTTGAAAGGTCCAGGTCTACAAATCAGCCATAGGATAACATTTTAATTAAGGCTAGGGTGAGGACTATGGGTAAGGCTCAAGTTGCGAGAAAAAGAAAGCCAAGAACTGAAATTGGATTTGGGATGGAAACAGCTACCAAAAGAAACTGCTGGACACAGAAACATTCCTCTCAAAGAATTCTTTAACTATGAGAACTCAGGTGTGTATTTTGTAAGACTAAATGTAGTCTCAGACTGCCATTCCTGGCTTTTCTTTCCTGCAGTCCATGAAGCCTCTACTGGACTGACATGTAGACCTACTTTTTTGTGACCTTTTATTATTTGTAACCATTTTTTTCCATCTGTCTTACACACACTGTCACTTTTAAAAAATTATCTCTTAAGATTCCAAATCAAGTTTAATTTTTTATTAGCTTTATTTTCCTCATTACAGATGTGCAAGTTCTTGCTGATTCTGACCTCAGTTTAAAACTGTCTTGTTTTCAGCTTTCTGTGAAACAGAACAAAATGTCAGCAAGTGACAGCCTGTGCTTTCTGGATGTCATTCTATAATGTAAAATTGCTAAATGTGGCCCCTAAATGTGGAGTTTACTGGTTTTCCTTTTTAAAACGCTTAATTCACTTTTTCTAAAGAACTTATGTGATTTTTACAACCCATTATATTAGGTGACACAGGGACAAGCATTTACTGAGTTTTCTGAAGACACTTTAATTCTTGTCCATTAAACTATAGTCATGGTCAAACATTACTATCTGGTGCACACAGTGTGACAAAAAGGAATTTAAGAAGTAAGATTGGATAAGCAGTTAGCTCTAAGCCTTTAGTAAGAAAGAACAAGAGTGAAAAGCAATCCTGTGTTCTCTCACAGATATATACAGACTTTGTTTCTGCTTTACAAATATATTTATAGGAATTAGATGGCTCTGGTTAGCAGAGAATAGTATAAAGCACCTCCTAAACTCTTTAGTTCTTTGTTACTTTTTCAATTAACTTTCAGGAAAACTAATGTAGCTATCTGTAACATTTGAGAAAAGTTGTCCACATGCTTTTAACCAAAATCCCATTTAATAGTGCGACCAACCTTTAAAACAATAACAGTATTTGGAATTATTCAGTCTTGATTGCCTTTTGTCATATTTACTCTTTTTAAGGTATCACATTTTCTCTGAGTTTGGATAATTTTTTGTTATTTATCTGATACATAAATAATCAATTTTTAGCTTTGTCTTTCTTTCAGTCTGTCTTCTATATGTAGTTGATAAAGTATATACAGTATCTAAACCCTTGGAGAAAGCATGAAAGCATATGTCCTTTTTTTTTTTTTTTTTTTTTAAGCGTTAACAGTTGAAAGCCAACTTTAGTCAACTCTGGAGTATACTGTGGGCTTTGAAGGGAAGGGGAGAACAAGAAAGCTGTTTAGTATTCAATGATCACCTCCTCCAAGTTGAAGAGTGGCCCATCCAACAAGCAGGAAGTTAGGCAAAAATGTCAAAAGGCCTGTGTGGATGAACACGAGCTCTTGACAAAACTCAAACATAAAAATTAAGTATACGGAAGTGGAAGCAAGAATAACTAACCTGGGAGGAACGAGCAAGGCACCATTCCTGCAGAGAAGGTTTATGGTATCTTGGTCTGCATTCTCCTTTTAAGCAGAAGACATACCAATATTTCTTCCAAATGAGTCTTAACCCTTCTTAATTTCATTCCATAATTTACAATCATCCTTCTTTTTATTATTTGAGGTAATTCCTTTCCTTCCCTGGTAGCTCTGCCATTTGAATATTTGTAGACTGTCATACACAATAGCTTTTTCTTTTTCATAATCCTTTTTGAGACAGGAAGGGGTGCAGAACTAATTGTTGTATTTCAGCTATGTCCATGAGAGACCAGAATAACTTTACATGTGAATGACATGCTACCTTTTCTGTCTGGTCAAAAAATGCAATGCATTATGACATTTTATGATTATACTGATACCCGTAGAAAATCGTAACTTCTTAAGACTGTTATAACTTCCTCATCATTGTCTGCTTGAGCTTTTAAATGAGTTTTAAATGTATTGGAATTGCTAGTGGCAATTCAACCATAAGCTGTTCTGATTTTTGAGATGTGTATGTCTGAACAGTTGCTTAGAGAAATGCCACTTTAATTACAATCTGGCTATATATTTGATAGCAATGCATCCTTTTGTTTTCACAAACACATATATAAATCTCTTGTGCCTCTCCTTATAATTCAGGATAGCAATTTCCTTAACAAAAATGTGCAAAGGGCTTTTGAGGGTATCCATATAACTTTAATGAAGACTGAGATTAAAAAAAAAAAAAAAAAAAGAAGAAAGGAAAGAAAGATAGAACTGATGGACAAGGGTAAAGCAGTTGATGTCATCTACCTGGACTTGTGCAAAGCATTTGACACTGTCCCACACCACATCCTTCTCTCTAAATTGGAGAGATATCAATTTAATGGATGGACCACTTGGTGGATAAAGAACTGGCCGGATGGCCGCACACAAAGAGTTGTGGTCAATGGCTCAATGTCCGGCTGGAGACCAGTAACGAGTGGTGTCCCTCAGGGATTGTTGCTGGGACTGGTCTTGTTTAATATCTTCATCGCTGACATGGACAGTGGGATTGAGTGCGCCCTCAGCAAGTTTGCCGATGACACCAAGCATTGTGGTCAGGTTGATTTGCTGTCATCTTTAAGTTTGCTACTACTACTTTCTAGTCTTTGTCTTACACACTTGGCTTATCTCATTTTCATACATATGTATTCTGATGTGAACTGATGTTTTGTAAGCATTCAGATTTCTTCATCTGATTTAGGTGGGATTAATCACAAGATTTTTCAGTAGATCCCAGAAAAGCTTCAGGACCTGAAACAGTTAAATCCCTAAGTTCAGTAATGGAAACTAGAATTACATTTGACACCACAGTTGTATGTCTTCTTTTATTGGGAGAATTAAGCTCCTCAGATAATGATCTGAAGAACCTGAAAACAAGGCACTAGTTAGCAACTGGAACTGTCATGCCTAGTGAGAATGTCTACTTAAAGCAGGACTGGAGGCAAGTGCTTCCATCCAGCTGGAATGCAAACCAGTTCCTAAAGTCTTATCTTGCTCTTTTAAAACAAGAAGGTGATGATGAAGCTGCTTTTATACTATCGAATAGCCTAGCAGAAAATAGAACTGGCATTATTTTCAGTCCTATGAGGATTCAAACTGTCTATCACATTTCAAAGAGGATACGAAGGGATAGTGAAGAGCACTGTTTCACTTTCCTTTCAAAGCAGTGCCACCAGGTTACAACAAATGCAATGGATTAGTTTATGTGCAGATGATGCAAATGTGAACATGATTCTGAAGTTCAGTCTCCTTTGAGCTGAGCTGAAATGAGGAACACTGACCTTTTTCCTTTCTTCCTGTAATCTTTCAAAATTTCATATTAAATAATGGTCTATAAACGAGAACTAAAGAGATGAGGCCAGCATGTGTCATTACAGCAGAGGACCTCTGGTTTACAAAATGGAGCCTGCTTTCGGCTGAGGATAATTTTTTGTATGGTAGTGTGGGACATAGGCTTGCATCCCTTCAGTTTGAAGTTGTCATCAAACTCTGGTTTCCTTGCTGAGTGAGTGACTAAGTACACAAAGCTACACAACTTCTACTAACTTTTTTTAACAATGGTTCAAATATAAAGAAGTTAACAACATATTTTGTAAAAGTATTTCAAGTCACTCTTTGTTCAGAGTCAAGTACTGACAGTATGACTGTCGTGGTTTAAACTGATCCACACAGCTTGTTCACTCACTACACCCCTCTTTTTTTTACTCCCTCTTTCTTTCCCCGCCCCCCACCCCCCCTCCTGGAGGGATGGGGGGGGAGAATCGAGAGAATGTAACTCCCACGGGTTGAGATAAGAACAGCCCAGTAACTAAGGTATAACACAAAACCACTACTGCTACCACCAATGATAATATTGATAAGAGAAAATAACAAGAGAAGAGAATACAATGCCACCGCCGAATGAGTTCAACCCTCCCCCGAAGAGAGCCTGTGCCCTTCCGGGTAACTCCCAGTTACCTCCCTGGGCATGACGTGCTGCGGTATGGAATACCTCTTTGGCTAGCTTGGGTCAGGTGTCCTGTCTCTGCTTCCTCCTGGCCTCCCCTCGTCCCCGGCAGAGCATGAGACTCACTCACAAAGTCCTTAGCCAGAATAAACATTTAACTTAATAAAATTTAGCAACAATTAAAAACAATCAGTGTTATCAGCTCTGTTCCCAGGCTGGAAGTCAAAACACAGAGGTGCACCAGCTACTAAGAAGGAGAAAAATGACTACTGGTGAACCCAGGACAATGACATATTTTTTTTCTAATTTACTAGTTAATATGTATATATATTGGCATATCACTTTGTGGTTATGGTGATGGCAGTTGATGCATGACTCCTGTTATTGTCAAATATATGTTTTCAAAAACCTAAAAATCTTTCTAAAAAGTCAGGCCCAAATTCTGAAAACAAAACAAAAACGGCTTCCAACCTGTTATTTGTTCTTCTGAATATATTTTAAAACACGTTGAGTGACTATATAGATAAAGGATTCCTCAAAGTTTTCACAGGTCAGGATTTATTTCTTAATTTTTGGCAACTTCAGCTATGACATATACAAATAAAAACCTTTTTTTCTAATGTAAGAGAACTCTGTAAATAATGGCTACAGAAAGAGTTGGAGATTTTTGGTCCTGGTGATTTTTACTGCATCATACTGTTCTGCTTTTTAAAAATTAAAAAGGTAACTTTGCAATTGTTTAAATATATTTGATGTCCCACTCCACAGCACTCAATGAATGATAACACTGACTTTTAACAAAAAAAAGAAAGATGGGGTAAGTATAACTTTGTTGTACTCAGCTCCAAAATACATCACTTACTTAGCTCTATGAATTCATTTAGATAATGAACTAATTTATTCAGAGACTGTCCTATTACTAATAAGAAAGACACATGCAGAAAAAAGACAGAATGATATTAGAGATTTTGTCTGATCCTTTAGGGCACAGTATGGTTCAGTCTTTCCAAAGTTAATGAAGCTGGCATTCAAAACTTTTACTGTTCTGATAAATTGGGGGTTTGTAGTCAAGGTTAGAAATCTGTGCAGGAATAAAGATGAGTGTCTCAAAGTCCCTGTCTTTCACTAGAAAGATTAGCTTGGAGAAATTTGGTATTTATTTGAAATTAATCTTTTTTGCTTCACCTGTATTATTGGAATCGGAATAATATGTCATTCTATAATACTGAACTTTTTAAAATGAAAAAGAATAGGCAATAAATAAATCAAATGGATGGCATTGAAGGCAAATTTATACAAATAATTAAAAAATGCAAAACCAAGACAGTACAGTTAAAATGTGACATCTACAGAGTATAATGTCTATGAGGTATTTAGAGTTTCTGGCTGAAATTTGTAGGATTGACTAATATGCTGTGCCCTACCAGTTGCCTCTGAACTTTGAAGCACTTAATGCTCTGTATGGTTAAATGTCTTCATAGCCAGGACTTCGTTACTGGAAAAAATCTTTTATGAAGTATTTCACAGATTTCAAATTATTTGACAGCTACTTTGCTTTCTTTGTTGATATCTTTTTCTTTATATGCTCATTGTACTAGTCTGTTAGCTGTTTTCTAATGACCTTAATTTTACTTCCCAATAATACTGATTTTAAAAAACACAATAAAATTATTTTTTTTCTTTGCACTTGAAATATATCTTATTTCTCATATTCAATTTAAAGAAATATGTGTAAACAGAAAGGAATTTTTTTAAATCAAGATGTTATTTAGATAATTACCTCTCTTTTATTATGGTTATGGTATTTGTCTATGCTTACAGTAATACATCTCTAGAGTGACAGTGAAACACTTAACTAAGGTATGACTTCTTGCTAAATTTTTACCTATTAAAATGAAAGTCTGATAGAAATTTGTTTGTGCCATAGACTAAGTAGCAAATCAGTCCTGTGTATGCTTCAATTACAACTGTGTCCTCTTCATGAATAGTTTTACACTGTCCATTGTCAGTGTTTCTTTAGTCTTAGTAGCAGCCACTAGTTAGTAGTAGTAGTAGTAGAAACAGTAGCAGCAGTAGAAGAATAAGACAGAAATCCGATTTGTTAAGAGTTGTCTTTGCTGTTTCACAGAATACAAATCTCAGGCAACCAAGCCCTTTCCCTTTCCATTGATACAAATGAAGCTGGACACTGAATTCCTTATTGATCATGTCTGCAGGAAGTTCCGTGAAAAAAAAATTCTTCTTCTATTTTCATCAAACCTTCAGTTTGTGATGCAAAGTAGAAAAAATATCAGATGTGACAGAATCGTCTGAAAGAGCATCACCTTCTTCATTGCTTACATATAGGATTGCAGGATAATCCAGATTGGAAGGGATTTTAAGACGTCTCTAGGGTAGAATCCTTCACAAAGCAATCCCTGCTTTGAGGTCAGACCAGGCTGTTCAGAACTTTATCTAGTCTGGTTTCCATAGCCTCAAAAGAAGGAGGTTGCACAACTTTCCAGGGCAACCTGTTCCACTGCTTAACCATCCTCATGGGGAAAATGTTCCTCCCCACACCCAGTCAGAGCCTTCTCTGTCTTTATTTATGCAGCCTGCCTCCTTTATTCCCACCATGTACTCCTGAGGAGTGCCTGGCTTTGTCTTCTTCATAATCTCCAGCAGTGTTAGAAAGCTGCTGTTATGACCCCCTTCAAACCACCTCTTTTCTAGGCTGAGCAAGCCCAGTTCCCTCAGTTTCTCCTCACAGGGCAAGAGTTCCTGCCTCTGATCAGCTTTGTACACTGGTTAATCAGCTGTAAAGACCAACCTGGACACTAGATGTGTACTGCAGATGTTGTCTCATGAGCACTGGGTTGAAGGGGAAATCACTTCCCCTGATCTGCTGGTTATTTGGTAGCACAGTAAGCTGCCATCACTTTTTGAAGCTCTTTTGGTATTCTCTCTCTAGTTCAGGGCAGGAGACATACATTATAACACAGATTGCTATGACATCAGGTAGACTTTGCTTGCTGTAGGATTCCCTCAGGATAGACTGCTGTTTTTAATGCACTGTGTTTTCTCTGTTTGTTGCCTTCTAAATCCACCTTAGGAGAGAGTATTGAAATTGGCATAATACCTTCTGTGTGGGCAGTATGCCACACTAACAGATGGCCATGTGGACAAGTTATATCCATCCATTTTGATTAGGATGGGCAGAAATCCTGAACCAGTCATAAGAGTAGGACTTCTGAGCCTGTTGTTACAGGCGTAAGTCATCACTGCTGCTGCTGCTCGGAGATGCAGCTCTGAATATCCCAGAATAGCTTGTGTCTCCATGTAAACTGTTTCTGCTCCAGTGGATCAGATGACTTTTGAGACTGATTAATAATATTTAAAAGTCCAAGTTTTCTCAGGTTGGCTACCAGAAAACACATTTCCTGTGACCTCTGATTCCTGTGTCTTACATAGATGCTTACATTTTATTTTTTTTTTTCAGACTAGCAGCCTTCTTACCAGTGCAGCAGTATTTTTCACAGGCAAACTTGTCCAGATAGATCGATAGATAAGTGGCTTAATAGATTGATCCTTCTGTTTGAAAAATCTGAAAGAACAACCCCTTGTATGAGCAGCTGCAAACTTCTGGTATGCTTTTCCTAAATAATTTTAATACTTTGAATCCTAAATTGTACCTTCTTCTATTATGATGGCAACCAATACAAATTTAATAAGGTTTTCTGAAATCAGGATCTATTAAACAGAAACCCTACATTTGCTCATAATTGTGGATTAGGGACCACTAAGAAAGTTATTGTCTATGGTCATTGTGTCTCTATTCAGAGATTTATGCTTTCTGTGCCCCCATTTAGGCACAACTCCTTCTGAATTATTTTAAAACAGGAGAGCTAATCTTAAACTGTTAACATAAACTTGTTTTTCCAAAGACAATATTTTATGAAGGTGTTCTCCACCTTGGTGGTGATATTTATTCTGTGGTTTTAGACTTTTATTCTCCCATTAAGAATAACCTGTCCCAGCTATTTTATTTTTATAAATGTAAAAACTGAAATAAAAAGAAATCTAAAATTATTTGATAAAAAATCTAATGAAAACAGCTTTTTCATCTTTTTGCCTTTTGCGAAGAAAAGATAGTGAAAAGAATTATGTTCATATTGATTGTCTAATCTTGATCTCTACATCTACTGTCTTTTTAAGGTAACATTATGATATGAATAAATGCATTATCTTGATAAAGCACAAAAGCATAGGGCAGAACTGTTATTTGTATTACTGTTCTATTTGTGGGCTTTTATCTAGCTATGGAAGCTAGCCAGTGAGGAGGGATCATCTTTTGGAAGCTGATTATTCCTGCATTATCAGTATGCGTCAAAGTGGCACATATCACCGTCAATGATATTGCACTAAGAATGATCAGAACTCCATAAAAATTGACCTGTGAAAGAGGATTTGAGGCTTTTTAGTCTAGAAAAAAGAAGACTGAAAGAACACATAGAAATCACTTTCAAATACATAAAAAGTGTCAGGAAGAAAATAAATAAATGATCCTTATTCTCTGTACTTATAGTGAAGAGGAACAGGCTTTAACAGCAAAGAGGAGGTAGAGGATACATTAGGTAGAAACATTTTAAAGCTGAGAAGGGCTGAACACAGGAATAGATTATACGGGTAGGCAATGAAGCATCGATAACAGGCTGGTTTTAAGAACTGGTTATGTAATAAAATAGAGGGTATGCCTAGACCTTCATTTGGGAATGGATTACATTATCTATCAAGATTTCTTCCAATCTGTTTATTCTATTATTATTAAATACTTTGTCATCATATAAAGTTCCATGCTTTTTTTCTTTAGTTTGCAATCATAATCTCTATCGTGAGAGTTTCTAGGTAAGTAGGAGGTATTATTCAGTACAAAACACACGTAAACACTGAAAGTATTGAAACAAGGAAACAAACTCTTAATGAACTGTTTTTCAAATTAAAGACTGAAAGAATAATTTTTCATTTTACTATTTCACACAACAAAATAATAATGACTTTTTCAGATGTCAAACTATACTGAGCATATCATTGTGCTGAATTCAAAGGACAAATTGGAGAAGATTAATGAATAGATTTCTAACTCTGCATAAATTTCTCAACATTTGATTAAAGCTAGCTAACATTTTTCAGAAGGAGGCCTATCCTTAAATCATTTTCTCCCCTGGATGTCTGGAACTGAAAATGATGAAATGGCTGAATGTTGTTAGTTCCCTGAAGGAAGTCTGAAGAAAGTAGGTATTGAGGAAGATCAGTGTTTACAGAATCAATTTCTTTATTTCTTCAGTTAAAATAAACTTTAATTTAAAAAATAATGCACTTGTAGTCTATGGATGTTGTAATAACAAAACTCTCTGAAGAATGAACATTATAATGATAAGCAAAAGGAAAATGGAGTCTCTATCAAACTGCAGAATATGACAGCTGTTCAAACATACAAAACAAAACTAAAAAGAAACTTCTTTTTTTATTTTTTTTATTTTATGATAAAGCCACTATGGAACTGAAAGATCTTTTACAGGCAAATCCTCAGTTAACCAATAAGCCAGAACAGTACTATCAAAGCCTCATGTGCTGAACTGAAATAGAAAGCGTACCACAGTTTCTGAGGAAGTTAAGGCTTTCTAACTGCAAAGTCAGCCAAAACCCAATCATCCTATGAAAATGAAGTCTCAAAAACAGGTGAAAAATGTTCATAAACTGAGCAAGGAAGGAAAAAACACTTCCTCCAAAAGTTAATTTGAATTTAAAACTAGAAAAGCAAAACATTCAGTGTTCTTTAAAATGTACGAAAAACTCAGCTATCTTGTATCCACAAACATATGCTAACCCATAACCAAATCTGAAGCCTGATTAAGTGTAAAATTATAGCTTTTTGTAGGCTAGAGCGTCTAAAGCCTTAACACTATTCTCCGGCCAACTACAAACAAAGCAAAAACATTTTTAAATGCAGAATTCCAGATGCCTTCTGAGGATCTTTCTAGATGTCAAATGTAACATTTAGTCCTGTATTCCCTGTTTTTTCACCATGTAAGTATGAAATGGTTATTAGTTTGCACTTCTCAGTTTAATTAAAAATAAGTGGTTACAAATCCATATCTGTTGGATATTCTGAACACTGTGTTCTCTGTTTGTAAGCAAACATCATGAGGTCTTTTAAACTATAAAAAGACTATTCTCAAACAAAAAACTGAACCCAAATCACCATTAAAGACTGAATGCCAGTGTTTTTCCAAAGGAGCAGCAATCTCTATTCACCTGATAGAATAAATGTCAAGTGATTAAGTGCAACTAGAACTATGAAGAAAAGCATGGCTTTAGCCATTCATGTGTACAATAAATACAACAGAATTTGAAAAAGTTATGATGGAAGGGATTTTGGGATTGCAGTCCTGGAATATCTCACTCAATGACCTGGATGAGGGAACTGAGTGCACCCTCAGCAAGTTTGCTGATGACACAAAACTGGGAGGAGTGGCTGACACACCAGAGGACTGTGCTGCCATTCAGCGAGACCTGGACAGGCTGGAGAGTTGGGCGGGGAGAAACTTGATGAAATTTAACAAGGGCAAGTGTAGAGTCTTGCATCTGGGGAAGAACAACCCCATGTACCAGTACAGGTTGGGGGTTGACCTGCTGGAAAGTAGCAAAGGGGAAAGGGACCTGGGGGTCCTGGTGGATAGGAGGATGACCATGAGCCAGCAATGTGCTCTTGTGGCCAAGAAGGCAAATGGCATCTTAGGGTGCATTAGAAAGGGAGTGGTTAGTAGGTCAAGAGAGGTTCTCCTCCCCCTCTACTCAGCCTTGGTGAGGCCGCATCTGGAATATTGCGTCCAGTTCTGGGCCCCTCTGTTCAAGAAGGACAGGGAATTGCTTGAAGGAGTCCAGCGCAGAGCCACAAAGATGATTAAGGGAGTGGAACATCTCCCTTATGAGGAGAGGCTGAGGGAGCTGGGTCTCTTTAGCTTGGAGAAGAGGAGACTGAGGGGTGACCTCATCAATGTTTACAAATATGTAAAGGGTAGGTGTCAGGATGATGGAGCTAGGCTTTTTTCAGTGATATCCAGTGATAGGACAAGGGGCAATGGGTGTAAACTGGAGCATAGGAAGTTCCACGTTAACATCAGGAAGAACTTCTTTACTGTAAGAGTGACAGAGCACTGGAACAGGTTGCCCAGGGGGGTTGTGGAGTCTCCTACACTGGAGATATTCAAGGCCCGCCTGGACAAGTTCCTGTGTGATGTACTGTAGGTTACCCTGCTCTTGCAGGGGGGTTGGACTAGATGATCTTTTTAGGTCCCTTCCAACCCTTGGGATTCTGTGATTCTGTGATTCTGTGATATGATCCCCAGGTTGAATCATCAGCTTTGTCTTATGAACCACAAGGCAGAGTTAAAGACCAAGACAATCTGAAATAGCATGCACGTTTAAGATCTTTTAAGAGATTCATCTTTAAATAGGAAGGGCTTGCCAGGAATGACATGAATTATGCTTGGAGCACCACTATAGTATTGCCCATGATTAACCAACTGCATCTACTCTGTAGTAACTGCGTCCTTCAGCAAAGGTTTATCCTAGAAGGGAAGGCTTCTTATGAATTTACAGAGAATGGAAGGAAAGGGCTTTTCACATTCCTCTGAAGCACAGAGGACATGAAACCTATCTAGTGAGGAGCTTTAAATCTCTTCCAAGGGGCAAGATTCTCTGAAGTGGGACCAGAAGGAGTTCCACAGAGACAGCAGTATGCAAATAGACAAGAAAAGAGATGCTCGATCCCAGTATACAGAGAACAAAGGAAGGAAATCTAAGAACTCACTTTCCACTCTTCCTTGAAATGGGTGTCCCCAGTTCTGGTGCTCAAGATACTGACATCCTTCTTCTTAACTATTCCTTAAAAAAATTTTCGTATGACTGTGGCTCTCACGTGCCTTATGAGCTCCTAAGTACTCCCCTGCTACTCTATTAACTCTTCTGTTTATCCCATAACCAAAGATCCAAACCCCTCCTTCATGTTCCTTTCCAGAATTTTGCTTCCACAGCACAGGCAATTTTTGTCTGAGAATTTTTTTTGCGTATATCTCTAAAATTGTTGTCTTCCCTACAGTTTGTTTTCCTAAAATAATCTTTCTCTTCCCCAGAGATGAGAATTGTGCACATCTGTGCACTTTCTTCACATTCTGCAAAGGTCAGGTTCAAGCCGGCATTGCTAGGAAACAGTGCCAACAGAGTAACACCACATGGCCCTTTGGTAATTTACAAAACTTTCCAAAACAGGGTTTCTTTTTTTTTTTTTTTTTAATGTACATATACATTTTTTGAGTGTGTTAAGCCCAGAACAAGCTGAATAAAGCTGAATGGACTAAGCACTATTGCAGAACCAGGTTGAGTTGGCAAAGCACTCTACAGACAGATAGGAACAGACTCACGCTTGCAGGCCCTTGTTCCCATGGGGGGCTTCAACCACCCTGACATCTGTTGGAAAGATGGCACTGCACGGCACAAGCAATCCAGAGGGTTCGTCGATTGTGTGGAAGACAACTTCCTTCTGCAAGTAATAGAGGAGCCGACAAGGAGAGGTGCCATGCTTGACCTTGTGCTCACCAACAGGGAAGGGCTTGTTGAGAATGTGGTACTCCAGGGCAGCCTTGGATGCAGCGATCATGAGATGGTCGAATTTGAGATCCCCAGAAGAGTGAGAAGAGCGTGTAAGAAACTCACTGCTCTGGACTTCAAAAGAGCAGGTTTTGGCCTCTTCAGGAGCCTGCTTAGTAAGGTTCCATGGGATATAGCCCTGGAGGGCAGGGGGGCCCAAGACTCTTAGTTGATATTCAAGGATCACCTGCTACAAGCTCAGGAGTGCTGCAACCCAACTAGAAGGAAGTGCCGCAGGAGGGCCAGGAGACCTCCTTGGATGGATAAGGAGCTGCTGAGGAAAATTCAAAAGAAAAAAGAGGCTTATAATAAGTGGAAGCAAGGACAGGCGGCCTGGGTAGAGTACAGGTATGTTGTCCTGGAAGCTAGGGACCAGGTTAGGAAAGCTAAGGTCCAATTAGAATTAAACCTAGCCAGGGATGTTAAGGATAACAGGAAGGGATTCTATAGGTACGCAGCAAACAAAAAACAGACTAGGGACAACATAAGCCCCCTGAGGAAGCTCTCGGGAGAACTGGCTAGCCTGGATTTGGAGAAGGCTGAGGTTCTGAATGACTTCTTTCCCTCGGTCTTCACTGGCAAAGGCTCTGACTGCACCACCCAGCTCTTAGAAGGCAGACACAGAGACTGTGAGAATGAAGACCTTGGGCCCACTGTAGGAGAGGATCTGGTTCGAGACCATCTTAAAAATCTGAACGCACACAAGTCTTAGAATCATAGAATAGTTAGGGTTGTAAAGGACCTCAAGATCATCAAGTTCCAACCCCCCTGCCATGGACAGGGACACCTCACACTAAACCATCCCACACAAGATGAAATCCATCTGCAGGTCCTGAAGGAGCTGGCAAATGAAGTTGCTAAGTCACTGTCCATCATATTTGAAAGATCATAGCAGTCAGGTGAAGTTCCTGATGACTGGAAAAAGGGAAATATAACCCCCATTTTCAAGAAGGGGAAAATGGAAGACCCAGGGAATTACAGACCAGTCAGTCTCACCTCTGTTACTGGCAAAATCTTGGAGCGCATTCTCCCGGAAGGCATGCTAAGGCACATGAAAAACAACAAGGTGCTTGGTGACAGCCAGCATGGCTTCACTAAGGGGAAATCCTGCCTGACCAATTTAGTGGCCTTCTATGATGGGGCTACAGAACTGATGGACAGGGGTAGAGCAGTTGATGTCATCTACCTGGACTTGTGCAAAGCTTTTGACACTGTCCTGCATGACATCCTTGTCTCTAAATTGGAGAGACATCAGTGTGATAGATGGACCACTTGGTGGATAAAGAACTGGCTGGATGGCTGCACACAAAAAGTTGTATTCAGTGGCTCAATGTCCGGCTGGAGACCAGTAACGAGTGGCGTCCCTCAGGGATTGGTTTTGAGACCGGTCTTGTTTAACATCTTCATCACTGACATGGACAGTGGGATTGAGTGTGCCCTCAGCAAGTTTGTCGATGACACCAAGCTGTGTGGTCCGGTTGATACACTGGTGGGAAGGGATGCCATCCAGAGGGACCTTGACACGCTTGTGAGGTGGGCTGATGCCAACCTTATGAAGTTCAACCACGACAAGTGCAAGGTCCTACATCTGGGTCGGAGCAATTCCAGGCACAGCTACAGATTGGGCAGAGAAGAGATTCAGAGCAGCCCCACGGAGAAGGACTTGGGGGTGCTGGTCGATGAGAAAATGAACATGAGCTGGCAGTGTGCGCTCGCAGCCCAGAAAGCCAACTGCATCCCGGGCTGCATCAAAAGGAGCGTGACCAGCAGGTCGAAGGAGGTGATCCTGCCCCTCTACTCTGCTCTTGTGAGACCTCACCTGGAGTATTGTGTGCAGTTCTGGTGTCCTCAACATAAAAAGGACATGGAACTGCTGGAACAAGACCAGAGGAGGGCCACGAGGATGATCAGGGGACTGGAGCACCTCCTGTATGAAGACAGGCTGAGAAAGTTGGGGTTGTTCAGCCTGGAGAAGAGAAGGCTGCGTGGAGACCTCATAGCAGCCTTCCAGTACCTGAATGCTGGGGAGGAACTCTTCGTCAGAGATTGTAGTGACAGGACAAGGGGTAATGGGTTAAAACTTAAACAGGTGAAGTTTAGATTGGATATAAGGAGGAAATTCTTTCCTGTTAGGGTGGTGAGGCACTGGAATGGGTTGCCCAGAGAGGTTGTGAGTGCTTCATCCCTGTCAGTGTTCAAGGCCTGGTTGGATGAAGCCTTGTGTGGGATGGTTTAGTGTGAGGTGTCCCTGTCCATGGCAGGGGGGTTGGAACTAGGTGATCTTGAGGTTCTTTCCAACCCTAACTATTCTATGATTCTATAAGTTTCGCCTAGAAGGTATCAGAAGAGTAGCCTGAACTTCAGTGGTCTGATTACATACACGCAAAATAATAGTGGATTGTATCAAGTAGAACCACTTCTTTTGTTTCTTCTAGACATATTGTTCCCAACACCATATTTAGATGACTAATAGTATTTCCTTTCACCAAAATGTGTAGCAAGTGTCAAAGCAATTCATGTAATTACATACATATTGTAAGCTTCTCACATCAAGGACATCTCAGCCTTACTGTCAGCTGTTACTTCACTATAAAAAGCTTTGGTACTGTGTCTTGCAGAAGCAGATCTTGGCTCCAAATGAGTTTAATTATACTTTCTCAGACTAGTAGAATTCAGGAACTGTTACTAAAGATTGTCAGAGGTATGCTGGCATGACACAGTGTGTAATGAGATCTGTCAGAGTATTTCTTTTGCAACCTTTTTTCAGGCTCTTTGGAAATCTGGTAGAGAAAATTGTGGTGGCAAGCATCAAGTGAGCATCTGACAGTGAAAATTATGCTGAATGCTAACTGTGGGATTTAGCCTACAATAAACATGCTATAAGTACGTTTGTCCACACTCCCTGCTTGAAAGTGAGAGGCAAATGGGACCCTGGCCTGTTGACTATGAAAAACAAAAGGGAAGAATAATAAGCCTCTAACCATATCAAATTTGCTTCCTCTATCGTATTTTCTTTCTTCCCTTAGCATTGTGAGATCAGATTTTTTTTTCAGAGATAGTACCCAGCAACATGTACAGTAAAAAAAGTCTTCCTAATATTTACCTACATTTTCATTAAAAAAAAAAAACAAAACTTTTTTTTTACTGTTTGTTTCCTAACACAATCAGATATAATTCCAGTCTCAGCTCAACCCCTGCTATCTCCCAACATTTTTAAAGAACTCTTTTCTAGAAACACAAAACTCCTTCATCCCCTTGAAAGGTAAGAGAAATGGGGAGAGCAAGAGACCACCTTGGCTTAACTGTGAGCTGCTGAGTCTGCTCAAAACTAAAAGTGGACCTGCGATGGAAAACCAGATAAACACCTGTTGAGAATTACAAAGGCATTTCCAGGGCATGTAGAGATGCAATTAGAAAAGCAAAAACTAGGAAAAAGAAATTATCCAGAGATGTGAAAAAGTACAAGAAAGGGTTCTTCATGTATGTAAACAACAAATAGAAACTAAAAGAAAATATTGAGCCACTGTTAAGCAGGAGAGGGGAATTAGTCACCAATAATGCTGAAAATGCTATGGTTCTCAACACTTTCTTCACCTCTGTCTTTACCAGCACTGTTGGGCCCCAGGCCTTGGGAACAGAAATCCAGGTTGATGCAAACATGGACCCACCGTCAGTAAAGGAAAGTTGTTATGTGAAGTATTACGAATCAATGGGCCCTGACAATATCTACCTGAAGGCGTTAAGATTGCTGGCAGCGTTGTGAGGCCACACTCCATAATCTTTGAGAAGTTGTGTAGACCAGGGGAAATCTCACAAGACTGGAAGAAGGTTAATGTCACCCGCATCTGCAAGAAGGACTTAATGGAGAATCCAGGAATTCATCAGTCCATCAGTCTTCACTACTTAAGAATGTTATGGAACAAATCCCCCTGGGGACTATCACAAGTTAAATGAAGAACATGACTGGGAAAAGCCAGCATGGGTTCACTAAGGGCAAATTGTGCTTGACAAACCTTATTGTCTTCTATGACAAAGTAACCTGCACGGTTAATGTGGGGAGAGTAGTGAATATTCTCTACCTGAATTTCTCCAAGGTTTTCAATGCAGTTTGCTACAACCTTCTCCCAGAATGTTACAGTCTAGACAGCTGGTCTGTGTGCTTGCTGGGGAATTGGCAGACTGACTGCACCCAGAGGGTGCTGGTAAATAGCTCCTTTCCCAACTGATTATCTGTCACAAGAGGGGTTCCCCAGGGATTGATACTTGGCCGAATGCTGCTTAATGTCTTCATAAGTGATCTGGGTGGTAGGATCAAGTGTGCCCTGACAAAGTTTGCTAATGATACCAAACTGAGTGTGGAAGTGGGCACTTTGGAAGGGAGACACAACCTGCAGGAAGACCTAGATAGGCTGGAAGAGTGGGCTAACAAGAACCTTATGAATTTCAACAAGAACAAGTGTAAGGTCTTGTGCCTGGGAAGGTTTAATCCAGGATGCACAGGCTGGGATCTACCTGGCTTGGGAGCAGCTCTGTGGAAAGAGACCTGGGGTCCTGGTGGACAAGCTTACAGTACACTGAACAGTGTACTGCTGCAGCAAAGGGAGAATACAGGGTGATGGTTTACACCAACCAGTAGTCTCTGCTCAGCGCTTGTCAAGCCATACCTGGAACACTGTGTTTGGTTTTGGTGTCTGCTATACAAAACAGATGTGGACAGGCTGGTGAGGGTCCAAAGAAGGGCCACAAAAGTGATCCAGGGAGTAGGAAGCCTGCCATGTGAGGAAAGGCTGAGAGAACTGAGTTTCTTCAGCCCTTAGAAAAGATGGCTCAGGGGAGACCTTATCAACATGTTTCAGTATTTAAAGGGTGGTTACAAAGAAGATAGAGACTCCATTTTTACAAGGAGTCACATGGAAAAGATGAGGGGTAATGGGCATAAATTACTCCTAGACAGATTCCGGCTGGACACAAAAGGAAAAATTTTCCCAAAGAGAATGATCAGCTGTTTCAATAGTCTCCCCAACATGCCCTGAGTTGGCAGTTTCCCCAGCACTGGACAGTTTTAAGGTCTGGCTTGATAGGGTGCTAGGACATCTAGTCTAGGTCATGTTTTTGCCAAGAAAGGTTGGATCAGGTGATACCTGAGTTCTACCCTGGCCACCCCTGCATCAGTCACCCTTAAGCCAGGATGAATGCATTATGTTATTTTTTGCTTTCAAGTCAGTTCTGCCAGTAATAGTGCTTCTTACTGTTCCCTGAATATCAAATCATCCAAACTCCTGGTCAGCTGAAATCTGTTCAGCTGAAGTCTCAGTGGTTGCTATAGAGAACTGATATAAAACCATAGAATACTGACACTATAATATTTATAAAGAAATATCTGTGTCACCAGCATGTACATAAAAACTGCATTTTCAATGAACTATGGTGTTATGATGACTCTGGGGAAGACAAACCTCCAGCTCTGCACTGGAAGTGTGTGGCAAACAATAATAAACTCCATTAAGATATGTTAGGTATAAAATTGCATTAGTTAATTAGTCTAGGATGCTTTCTTACAAATTAACAGAAGATTAAAAAGTAGGAAAATTGCTAGTAAAAATAGAGGAGCTAATATAAATATAGGAAGAATTTAACAGAAGAGTGATGGTTGAGAGATAAAGGAGTAAAACACAAGAATACTAAAATTGCTATCATCTATATAATTGAATTCTTACAAGTGAATTCTATAAATTCTAACAGCAATTGAAAGCAATTTTATAAAAAAATGAAGTTTTTCTCTTGAGTTTGGCAAATGCTGGATGTCGTAAAGCTAAATAAGACTATTACCAATACTTTGTCTCAAAAGCATCACATATAATTTCTTAGAAAATATTTTTAATCTATTTAGGGTTGTTATGAAAATTCGTATAACTTTCTTGGAGCTATTTGTAGAAGCTTGTGTCAAATGACATGACAACAGAGTACATCTGGATAAATTTACGGATGCATAGTTGTCTTATTTCAGAAATTCTTTTGTTGTTGTTCCTTAAATATATGTATTTAGAGAATTCCTGTATTTGAAATTTGCATCCCTTGTTTAACTATAAAGCTGTCCTTGATCTTACTCCCATTGACACAAATTACAATTCTTACTGACTTCAGCAGTACAGCTGGGGCAGCAGTCTTTTATAAGCTGATGGAAATGAGGGGTAGAAAAGCTAAAGTAAAAAAAAGGAAGTGGTCTACATGTCATTTTGCAACCAAACCTTTAAACAGTTGGTATCTTTTTTTCTTAATACATACATATATATATATATATATACACACCCTTTATCATTTATTAGAGAACATTGCAAACTGTTTCCTCCTAAAGTAGAGTCTTTAGTAGAAGTAAATGAGAGTTTTGCCATTTATATTTTGCTATGGGTTTTAAAAAATATGCTCAGCCTTTGCTTCCTGATACAATTTTTTTAAGAAAACAGATACTTTCTCTAAGCCAAATAAAAAAATCATAATTGCTGTCCATAGTGCTTGTAAAAGTGTTGCTTATCTGTCTCTGTTGATTTTTTTTAATAACGATGACAGCATTGAGTCCTGAAGTTTATCAAATAAGGACTCTGATTTAGAGCAGGTAATGGTCTTTTAATTTAAGAGTTAGTTCCTTTCACTAGAGCTACAGGTTGTAGTCATTACCTTTAAACCAGACTACAAACAGCTGGAAATGATATCTGTTTCTTAATTTCTGAAAGATTTTATTGTTTTTTTATGATATAGTCCTGAATAACCAATAACAAGTAGTAGGAATGTTATATGCCATGACTCTGGGAAATGTTAGATTTGTTCAATTTCTTGAGTCGATTCTGTCTTGATTTCCTCAAAACTCATAATGACTCCATCCATTGTCATGTCTTTTCTTATTTGATACTCCAAAATACATGATCCAAGGGTAGTTTTCTAGATATACAGTGACTTTATGTAAGTAATCAGGTTCCTCCTCACACAAGTTTAGATTCAGATAAATAGTTTGTCCAAAAGAATCTTGCATTTTTGTATCATTAAGAAAAACTATTATTTTTTTTTATCATTAATTTCTAAGGACATTTAAAGAAGAACACAGTATAAGCAATGGTTGCTGAAGTCTGGCCTTTATGATTTTATGATTTTAAATGCCATATAGAAAGAACTGACAGCTAGGCTGGGCTATTTTTGTTCAGAAATGTTGAAGCTAGATAACTTGTTTGGCTGCTGTCATGGCTGACAGACAACTGAATGAAATTATACTGCCCTACAGAGTTTCTCAGAAGAGGGTGTTACCAGGACGATCATCAAATTTAATTATATTGGCTGCTGCAGTTACGTTCTTACAGCATGACAACATTTTTGTGTCTGCCCCTTCTGAAATGCTACTTTCTATGCTCAAAAATGATCATGCTTTTGAAATTTGCTGGTCTGATGCTAGAAAAGCCAGGTTTTCAGTGATAGTAGGGAACAGGTTTGGAGCTGACAGTGTGACCTGCAGTAATGACTCCACACTTGTACAGACTGGCTGTAAATTGCTAGCTTGTCAAAGCCTCCATTTTGACAGATGTGTGTTCACTAAAATAAAATTTTCCATTGGGATTTCATTTTGGGGAGAGGTAAAGTGTTTGGAGGTTATTAAGATTTACATACCTTTAAGGAGTAGTTTGGATTTGTAGGTTTGGCAGGGTTTTTTTATATCTTTAAAAGGTACTTTTTCCTTCAAGTTTCAGTTCAATGTTTTTAATGTTAACAAATCCTCTCTGTATTACTATGAAAACATTGCAGTTAACATTAAATATGATTCTTGTAAAAGGGTTGAATTCTACATGATATTAAATTTTTTCTTTTTTTTTTTTTTTTTTGCCTTTGCAGTACTGAAGTATTTGAAATGGGGCTGTATGAATAATACAAAGAAAATGATGCATAATGAGTAGTGAATAATCCTGTTAACATATCTTTTTTTGACAAAAGTCATTCCCAAACATTTCAAGACATAGAGAGGATTTTACTCATAGTATTGATAACTTGGATGAGTAGCAGAAAATACTTAAAATAAGGAAACTTAATTTCTTCCATCTGAGTCTTAAATCGTTGACTCATGAAGCAGAAAATAGGCTCGTATCTTGGATGACTGTTGAGAATAGAATTAAAAAAAAAAAAAAGAACTTCCCTATCTCTGGTTATTTTATTTCTTCAAACAGATGACACATTTTCAATCAGTTTCTTTAGAAAAATTTAATAATTTTTCTTTTGAGAAGTCTATACTAATATAACTGCACTTCTCTGAAATTAGTCAATTGCAAGGTACTGGTTTATTTACAAAGAGTTCACATGATTTGGTGTGACCAGCTTCGGACCTAATTTCTGGACAAAAAAAGAACATCTCAGAATTGTTGCATTGAAGCCAGTGGTGCCATCACTGAGAACGGAAATCAATTCTATTAATTTATGAAAATAATTTATTGTATAATTCCACCTGTAGGTGGAATGTGAATACGGACTTACAGGTAGGTAGTTTTGCAGAATGTACGTAGGCGTCTGTGAATACAAATTTTTAGCTGTGAAACCATTTGGCAATGCTTTCTGTCATGACATTTTTTGATCAGGAGTAATTTTGGTTTATATGAAAGTGCTCTGAAAGCATAGATTATGAAGAAAAAGCACTAGTTCACAGTATCACAACCTGGGAAAGACTGTCAAATAGAGTTCTTACTCAACAGAGATTCACCAGGGTGGCCAGAGTATACACTCTACATAACACCACATTCCATGGACCCCCAAGCTCTTCCTATTACCTTCCAATGAACTTTGAAAGACTAATACGCTATTTACAAGATCTGGGCATCTGCAACATTGCTGTAATTAATGGAAAAATACTATTGTGAAATTTGCAGTTCCAGAAATTCAGTTTTCAAAAAAGTAAAAAAGACCTGAGCATTTGGGTCTGCTGGGGAAATAGAAAACAAAAGACAAAAAGTCTGCTGGGGAAATAGAAAACAACAATCCAAGGTTCTGATTTACATCTCTGGAAAAAAAAAAAAATAAAAAAAAAAAAAAAAATCACTGCTTTAAATACTGTTTAAAGAGAAATAATATTCTACTTATTTTCATTTTACTGGTTTATCACCAATGACAGACGTCTCTGAACATTTCATATGCTGCCTGAATCTTGGTTTATCGGCTGGGTAGTTAGGTATTGATCAGTCTTCGCAAAGGTCAGATGCACTAAGAAATGATCCTTTAAGAAATATCCAGAATAAAATTCTCTAAGGGATGAAATAAATAGTGGATATCTCTTCATGAAGGACAGACAGATAGTCTTACCGGAACCTCCAGAGAGTCTCTGCTGTTTAGCCAAAAATTACATGTGTCAGAGACACAGAGAGTGTTTACTTCTGAGAAAGACGCTCTGTGCACTAACTTTCCACTGAGTTGGATACATTCAGATAATTTAAAAAAGAAAATAAAGCAAAACCCAAACACTATCTGCAAGAAGGCAAAAAGTCTTATTTCTCTTCTACATTGGTTGGAAGGTTAAACTTTAATTTACATATCTTGCTAAATACACCTAGCTGTCTTCTACTTTTTCTACTACATCTTGAATGATGCAATTATAGCATGCACAAGAAAATATAATAGCTCTGCAAGACAGACTATAAAGCCTTTGTTTAAAGTATAAGGCAAAGAAACAAAATTCTGTGTGTTTATGCTTAAATTCATTACATTCACATTCACTATATACATATACATTCATTAAAATTTCACCATAGGACTATATATGTAAGGCTGTACCACCATAGGCTTAGCTTTAGTTTACTCTGAAGCAGCAGTGGAATGACTCTTTAGTTTTCAAAGTTTTCAAAGATGAGGCTTCTTGAGTAAGGAATAAAGGAGAAGTAAAATCACCTATCTGGCTTATGGGAATGTAGATATGAGATGAGAAGACCATGCTAAACGAGCACACTAGTATACAAGAGATGTACCAACAGCAAGAACGATGTGAACTATAGATTTTAAATGGGAAAAAAAGGGCATATTTCTATTTGAAGATTTTTATTCCTCCTGGGTCTCTGAAAAAAATGAGGAAAGAGATGGTCCTGCCTCTGAAGCATCTATCTTATGCATTCCACTTTAAAAAAGGAAATTTAGCTGGCAGGACTACAAAAATCATATTAAATACACAAGTGCTGTGTTTATCAGCAAAAATGTTGACTTCCAACCTCCCACAGCCCTGTTGCCTTACCTAGATGATATCGTTCGCAAAACCAGTTACATGCCAAATAAACCTAGGCAGGTATGAGCAGCATGGCCAGGGATGCACTTTGAATGCAACTTGGGAAGTCACAATAATACTGGACTGTGTGTCTGTACCCTTGTGCGTATGAGACAGAATATATCTGGTGCTGAAAGTGGTCTTTAATACCTTCCCAATTTTACACTGGCACAAGGGTATTTCCTTACAAAACATGTAACAGAGATTACAGAGTCAGCATTGGTGGCAAAATTAAAGCAGTGTTAAGCAAATCAAGCCATACTGCATGAACACAGAGTATGCTTTGACACAATTTCTTTATGTAGATTTGTTGAGGACTGCACTATCTTTTATGCTTTTTCTAGTCTGTGCATGAGCTAGGTAATAAAAGTGTTGCTCCCCTGTTTCTTGAATTGACATTTTACATTCCTGTCTTCAGGGTTATTTTTAATTTTCCTATACAGCTTTAATGAGAATCAAGAATACATCATAACCACAATTCCAAACTGTTTTTTGCAAATGTTATTAGCAAAAAATTGCAGCAGAAAGTTTGGAACCACTAGTTACAATGCAAAATGTAATGTCCCAGCCATATGCACTGGGAAGGAACACTTGGCATTTTCTAAATCTCATAATTGCTGGATTGAACAAATGGATAGAATTTATAACAACAATGTTATAAAACTCTGAAAAGGAGCTCTGAAACAATGTTAATATATTTCTTGTTTGTCATAGATTCTACCTCAAAGAAGCTAATTTTTTTTCCTGGATGCCTTTCTCATCCTGAACTGAATCTATACCACAGGGACCTGATTTCAGCTGGGATAGAGTTCATTTTCTTCCTAGTAGCTGGCATAGTGCTATGTTTGGATTTAGGATGAGAATAATGTTGGTAACACACTGATGGTTTAGTTGTTGCTGGGCAATGCTTACACTAACTCAAGGACTTTTACACTCCTCACAATGCCTTACCAGCAAACAGCCTGGGGGTGCACAAGCAGCTGGGAGGTCACACAGCCAGGACAATTGACCCCAGCTGGCCAAAAGGATATTCCACACCATAGGGTGTCATGCAGAGCAATAAAAGTGGGGGCAGTTAAGTGGGTGTAAGTAGCCACTGCTTGGGTACTGGCTGGGCTTCAGTCAGTGGATGGTGAGCATTTGCATTTTGCAGCACTTGTTTTGTGTATTCTAATATTATTATTTCCCCTTCCTTTTCTGTCCTGTTAAACTGCCTTTATCTCAATCCATGATTTTTACTTTTTTCATGTTTTCTCCCTTATCCTCCTTAGCAGGGAGTGAGCGAATGGCTGTGTGTTGTTTGGCTGCCTGCCAGGCTAAACCGTAGCACACAGTCAAGTCGATACATAAGAATGATTCTAAGGAAGAAA
The DNA here is from genome assembly GCF_037157495.1 of Lathamus discolor. Taxonomy (NCBI): domain Eukaryota; kingdom Metazoa; phylum Chordata; class Aves; order Psittaciformes; family Psittacidae; genus Lathamus; species Lathamus discolor. Next base: position 18,431,017 of record NC_088884.1, read on the forward strand.
ATTCTATAATTACCTGAACCCTGTAATAGAAAAAATAGATCCTTTATTTTCCCAGACATCCCTACTCCAGTTCTGGAAGTGGACTTTCAATATACACTGTACAGTTAGTTTTGTCTTTCTCTGCTCAGGTCTAGAAATGTAAACTGAATAGTAATTTTTTTCCTTCACTGCTGCTTTACACCATGTGTTAGTGGCCCAGATGGTCATCTGGATGGTCAGCTCAGCTTTATAAACTTTACCTTATGAAACTCATAGTCTAACACAATTTTTTTATAGTGACCTCTTTCTTTGTACTAGCTTGTCTGTCACGAAATCCATTAATTTGGGAAATTATTCTACCTCAGCATTGCTAAAGTACACAGTGTACCACACAGTACCACAGTGTAACAGTGATGTGCAAGACAGCACAATATCTGTGGATATCTGTAAGTGAAACAAGACTCTTAAGGTAATTAACATGAAAGATTGTGGAATAATTTTTTTTCCAGTAAATTAAAACAATGGAAATGGTGTATGCTTTTAAATTTTGAATTTGACCTTTTGTGCAACCAGTTACATTATTAAGCAACTGCCTTTTTATAACATCCATGCACAACAAATGCACTAACTACTTCATCAGCAGTAAGAAGGCTACAGATAAATGTCTTCACCTCAAAGATCACGTTTGGCTTATTGGGAGCAAATTTCTCCTTTGCAATAAAGAGTAGAAGGTGATAGAGGATTAAACAACTTCAGGGCAGTAAAGTGAATTGCCACATTTATGATGGGAATCCAATTGCAATATAGTATGTGGCAGTTCTGGAATGTAAGGCACTTTCAGATATTTGTTATCATTTCAGAATAACAGAAATATTAGTTGTACCAGGACTGCATCTAACTGCGCATCTCTCTCTCTCCCCTCCTCAGTGAAAAAAAAGAACAAGACGACAAGCAAGTTTTTGGTGTTAAAAGAGCTAAATACATTAATTACATTCATATACTACAGTATATGAAAAAAGTAATGAGACTGACATAAAGAACTCTTTGAATATTGTGAATTTTTTCAATCACAGTTGTCCTGAGTTCAGCAGTAGCAGTCATTTTTCTCCTTCTTAGTAGCTAGTGCAGTGCTGTGTTTTCATTTTTTGGCCTGGGAACAGTGCTGATAACGCCGATGTTTTCAGTTGCTGCTCAAATGTTTGGTCTGGCCAAGGACTTTCTGAGCCTCATGCTCTGCCAGGGAGGTGGGGAGGCCGGGAGGAAGCAGAGACAGGACACCTGACCTAAGCTAGCCAAAGAGGTATTCCATACCACAGCACATCATGACCAGGATGTAACCAGGAGTGACCCGGAAGGGCGAGGGACTGCAGGGTTGGACAAGGTGCTCGGCTGCAGGGTGGATAGGTGCACGGCTGGGGGGAGTGGGGCAAGTTGTTGGCTGGTGTTGAGGTGTTGTATTATTTCCTCTTGTTATTTCCTTTGTCATTATTATTATTGGTGGCAGCAGTAGTGATCTGTGTTATACCTGAGTTACTAAACTGTTCTTATCTCAACCCGTGGGAGTTGCATTCTTTTCTCCTCTCCATCCCTCCAGGAGCAGGGGGAGGACAAGAAGGGGGGAGTGAGTGGACAGGCTGTGTGGTTTATGGCTGACTTTATTTAAACCACGACAACAATTGGTGACTTCCCTAAACTGTGTTGTGATTTCTCCAAACAGATCAGATCCCAAACCCACTGAAAGTTCACTTGAATGAGGCTATGTTGGTTATTGATGTAATGGGTAACAGTGTTTGCTGTTACACTGGTAAGCTACAACTAAACCTACCATCATGCTAGTAGCTGTTTGCAGTTAAACAGAAGTATCAATTAGAAAAACACTGTAAAAAAAAATTACATAGCAGAGATACGACAAAGCTTAGGCCTTAGATCCTTCTTTGTTGCCCTCAATATTCAATCTTTTCCTTTCCGCCATGCAGTCTATTAGTAGACAGTCCTCTTGCATTTGTATGTCATTATTTCTAATCAACACTCATAATCAGCATTTAGTTTCTTGTTTAAATGCAACCTATATTTTTTTAATCTTCATCTCCCAAAACAATATTCTGTGCTGCTCTCTGTTAGAATCAGTTACTAAAACTCTAGTATTCTTGAAAAAAAAAACCACACCCATTGAAAAACGTTTAGAAGATTTTAGAATAGTGTTAAAATGTGTCTACCATAAGTTAGTGTTTACATTTTGAAGAAAGTATCAGTGCTGTGTTTGCACAAAATGACTTGTTATTTATGTTTTCTGGATCATGCCTGTAAACAGCTTTTCATTATGAGGACTGAAGTGAATAAAGATCTTTGAAAAATCAAATGGTTGCTGATATAGTGTTATTGCCAAAGAATTTTCGGCAAAGTTATCTCCTTCACATGCTGAACAAACGAAAATAAAATAATGGCCATTTTTACTCACACATACACAATAATCCCAGATTGAAAACAGAAGTCTAAAAAAGAGATTATTTTGTATATCGTCCCTTATCAAATGTAATTAACATTATGTGGGTTCTGCTTTTATCTGTATTTTGTTGTATTCATCTGCACTTGATACATTTAATAATATTTCAGAGCTTCTAAGAATATTTTTTAAAGCCATCATATGTTGATTTAAATGCAGGCATTTCATTTGTTTGCTTATATACTTATTTTACGATCTTTGATTAAAATGATTAATTATGTGAACTCCATAAATACTTGCTTGGTGACCTTCAGATTTATGTTGGCATTCTAAACATGAAGTATTCCTTGGCAGCATCCACAGTTTGTGTGAAACTGCTCCCTTTGCAAGTAGACCAAATGTTTTCTTCTTTAGCCTTGCCAGTTTCAGCCAGAAGCTACTATATGATGAGAGAACGCTAGTTGCGTGATGTATGCATGTGCACCTCCAAGCAGTTCCCTGGTTCCCTCCACAGAATCACAGCAGACCCTGGTTTCTACTGATCAGTTCAGAAACTAATTAGAATAGTGAGCTGGCTGTTTTGTCTCCAAAACATCAGAAATCGTGGCAAAAAAAAGCCCCTCCTTTTGGTTATAAAGACAAAGGAGGGGTAATCCCAACAAAAACACACGGCAGGGAAAGTAGTAAGGCACTCCACTTAACCTTAAAGTTAATGTTACTGAATATTTTCAGAAGAGATCCCAGAAGGAATACACTGAGTTTTGCCTCTCACAATTTCCTCTCTTTCTTCCTTCTCAATTTATCTTTAAATTATTTAACTTTTGCAAAAGCCATTAATGACCCAAATTCCACTAGAGGTTTCTGGTTTTAATCCTTCTGTAAATGTCTTGCAAAAGAATTTTCAGTCCTCTCCTTTTCACAGTATTTGTATTTTCCAAATCACAATTTGATTTTAGTTACTCACCTGAGAACTCCCTACTCCCCGTCCAACATTTAAGTCTACTTCCTTCCTATGCATTTGAACACAAGCTCTTCCCCACAGAATCATTATTTTGCCTTCTCCAAAACTTACTTGATACATTTTGTCATATTGCTCCTCTTAATAATGTCCCCACATTATGTTTGAAGGAAGATTTTACTGGGAAGATGGGATATCTGTTGAGGCAAGGCTATCCACAAATGATTCACCACTGCTCCTTCAGCTACAGTTTGGACAAGGCAGAAGCTTTGGAGACTAGTCGTAAACAACCAGCAAACAGCTCAGCCAGTTTCCAGGGCTGGAGCAGTTAGTGGCAGTGCTCTGCTCTCTGAGGAGGTGGCTACCAGGTGATGGGATAGACAATTACCTGCAGCAGCATTGACAAAGAAGAAATTTTATTGGGCCAAGACAGAATAACTTATATTGCCTTGTTTATAGCTTCCAATAATGTTAATATATACTAGAAACAGGGTATTATTAATGTAAATACTTTTCTTCAGCACACTGGAGGTAGGCTATACTTCAGCAAAATTGATGCCAGGAAAATGAGACTTTCAATCTTTTCTCTTTCAACCTTTGCTTGTTTGCTTGTTTGTTTTTTTGACTTTTCAGTTCTTTTATAGGACAAGATCTCTTTGATGTTAGGCTGTTAGATTAAATGAAACAATAAATTCCCCATATGGTAATATCTACACCCTGAGTCAACAAGGATGCCTTTTGTCAGGAAGAAAGATAATTAAATTACCCTTTCTCCAAGTAAACAGGTTTTCATCAAGGGAGGCTTTCACCATAGCTTTGGAAATGACTAGTGCATTGTCTCCTACTAAGCTGTCACTGTCCTTAATGAATTCTCATTCGAAAGTGACTTTTTGATGTAGTTAATTTAGCATGGATTTATGAAGGACTGTTTATTGAAGATAGGAAAGTTTATCATAATAAAGTGACTCAGCATTAGTTATACTTTTTTGCAAGATTTAATGTTAATTAGAGATGACAGATAAGAACAATAGGAATTGAAGTCTTCTGTTAAAAGTAACAAAGAACTAATAATATTTCTCATACTTGAGAGCAGAGTCTGGGGACAAAATGCTAGAGTAGACTCCAATCTAAATTACTGCAGCACATTCTGATGAGCAGGGTGATGTTTACAAAGTATTTTTTAAATATAGAATCATAGAATAATTAGGTTTGGAAAGGACCTTATGATCATCTCATTCCAATCCCCCCGCTATGGGCAGGGGCACCTCACACTAAACCATGTCACCCAAGGCTCTGTCCAACCTGGCCTTGAACACCACAAGGGATGGAGCATTTACAGCTTCCCTGGGCAACCCATTCCAGTGCCTCACCACCCTCACAGTAAAGAACTTCTTCCTTATATCCAATCTAAACTTCCCCTGTTTAAGTTCAAAACCTTTACTCCTTGTCCTACCACTACAGACCCTAATGAAGAGTCCATCCCCAGCATCCTTATAAGCCCCATTCAGATACTGGAAGGCTGCTTTGAGATCTCCATGCAGCCTTCTCTTCTCCAAGCTGAACAGCCCCAACTTTCTCAGTCTATCTTCATACAGGAGGTGCTCCAGTCCCCTGATCATCCTCGTGGCCCTCCTCTGGACTTGTTCCAACAGTTCCATGCCCTTTTTATGTTGAGGACACCAGAACTGCACACAATACTCAAGGTGAGGTCTCAAAAGAGCAGAGTAGAGGAACAGGGTGACCTCCTTCAACCAGCTGGTCATGCTCTTTTTGATGCAACCCACAGTAGGGTTGGCTTTCTGGGCTGTGAGTGCACACTGATGGCTCATGTTAAGTTTCTCGTCAACCAACACCCACTTCATTAAATCTAGTCTGGATTGACTGGAGACTGATGTGCCAGACGGACCCATTATCTGACTGCTGGTGGCTTGTCTTCTATTTTTGTACTTTTTAATAGACTTTAAATGCCTAACTCTACAGATTATATGCAATGGTATGATAAGGCTACTTTATTTATATGCTATACTTTATAATACGTTCAATTGCAAATAGATATGAGTCAAATTTTAGAAGAAAAAAGGAGCTTGGCATCTTGTCGTCCATGGGCTGCAGGTGGATACCTGTTCCACCATGGACCTCCATGGGCTTCAAGGCACAGCCTGCCTCACCATGGGCTGTACCATGGGCTGCAGGGGAATCTCTGCTCCAGCACCTCTTGGTCCATCTTGGGGTAAGTGGCTCTATCAGACACAGGGGAAACTTTCAGCAGCTTCAATGAAGCCACCCTTGTAGCTCACTTGCTATGAAAACCTTGCCATGTAAGCCAAATACAACATGTCAGTGGCCTTTAGGTGCAGTATAATCTTCTCAGCAGAAGATACGAGATAACTGATGACCAGGCAAGTAGAAATCAAGCAGGTGAAAAATAAATGAGCTGAAAACAAGTGACTGAGTTTACCCACAGCATTTTGTTAGTTCACGTAAATAACTACAGTACTGTCAAAGTTGGTCGTCAAAGGAAACTTGGACACCTTTGTGTTAGGCAATACATCATTCACAGCAATAGATGGTACTTATCCTAAGTAATTAACAGTTTGAGCAGACAGAATTGTTTCACATGGAAAAGGTGCTGAACAGGCAGGTGGGAAAAAGGCAAATAAAAAGTTAGTAAAGAAAAAATATAAATAAAGAAATAAAAATACAAGTAAACAAATAAATAGGAAAGAAATAAGTGGACAAGGAGCAGGTATAGAAAGAAACTAAGATAAAAAGGTTGTGAAAGTTCTAAGAAAAAGGGCTGAAACTGACAGCAAGTCAAAATAAGACAATGAATGTCCAAAGGAGTTGGACTTTCCTCTTTTGCTACCTTTGCAGCCCATACAGAATGTTAAGTTGCTTGCTGGCTTCTTTTGTAAAATTTTCCCTAGAGGGAGAAAAGAAGTTTTCCAGTTCACCTTCCTCTGCCTTCAACATTCCCAGTTACACAGTTCTGTATCCACACAAACACTAACGGAGAATACTCCTTGCAGGTCCTTTTTTTCCTCTTCTGCTTTTTTTGGAGATAAAAGGTTCAGATAAAGAGCTGGCTCCAGACTTCACAGATTTTCTATGTAAAATTAATCTGGAATTTAAAATACATTGCATTTTGAACCACCAAGCTAATCAATAGTGACAGTGTTTTTCCCTTTACCAATCAAACAACAATATACTGATTGCTTTACTGAGTTCTTAATGCAAAAGATGCAGGTGGTAATACTGAGGAGCTTTGAACAGAGAGCAGAAAGGATTTTCTTAACCACCATGCCCAGTTCTTTCCTATTCTTACACAAATGTGTCTTAAGTTCCTGAACTTATCCTGTCTCACTTTTAAACTAGTTAATTTGTTCTTTAAGACCTTCCAGAACCTCATTCATTCTTCTAATTTTCAGCCTAAGTTTTCCCATTTATACGCATTTGCTCTTGTGTCAACCTTGTCTTTTAGTTTAAACAGCTTTCTCTTTCTTTATTTATCTACCTCTGAAGTATGTAGAGAGCAATGAAATACTCCTTCAGACTCCACTAAGTTATTTTAGTCTCCTCTTACAAGATAAGCTCTTTTTTTTGCTGATCATCTTAGCATCCCTTCTCTGCAACTATTGCAGTTTAATTAATCTTTCTTAAACACGGGCTATCAGAACAGTGTATGCAGTATTGCAAAGGAAGTCTTAAAAGTGCTTGATTTAATTGCACTAATACTTCCTTATCTGTAACAGTAATACTTTCCTTCACACATTCTAGGATTTCATTTCTCATGATCACTCACTATGTTTTATACCCATATTGTGACTGACTAATCTACAGATGAAAAATCACAACAAATAACAAACCTAATTATTTGTTCTCTGTACTTCCATCTCATTTTAGATACAACTAAATCAGGCTGAACTGCAGAACAATGAAGTATGAATCCTTTATGGAGAAAAGCCCATAATTTGACAAGTTCAAGGTTCTGTTCCTAACCCTATATCTGCTGCAGTATTATGAAAAGTTTATTTTCTAACTCCACTTTCCACTTGATTGAACTTCTCCATCATGCCCAATGTTCCCAAGGATGGTAAAACTGGAGAGGTTCAGTGCTTTTGTGATGACCAGAGAAAAAGTTTACTTGTATAGATTTGTTGCTAGCATGCTTGCATATGACATCAAAGTTATAATTTAGCAAATTATTAAAACATAGCACCAACCCTGAGTGGTTAAAAACCTGTCCAGGGAGTGCGAGCGACCAGGAGTGCGGCGACCAGAGCGGGCAAACAGAGCGGGACAAGGCAGTTCGCGTGGGCAGGCGAGCAGGATGGTGAGCACCCGTCGTATGGCCAGGGCCCGCTCTGGGAGCTCTGCTCTGCCTGCCCCAGCGGTGGCCAGCATAGGCACCCAGACAGAGCAGATGAGAGGGGAGGCTGCAGTGCAGAGCTCAGAGTGTAGAGAGTGCCTGCACTGGTCTGGTGAGGGAAAGGAGCACGATGGGCAGGGCTGCACTCGGTGCTCCCTGGTGGAGGTCCTCCTGCAGCAGGGGCTGAGCTGTGGAATGCTATTAGCGGGCTGCAAGATGTCAGGGTAGCTGAGAGGAAGCAGGGCTGCTTGCTCCAGCCCCACACTGTGCAGGGGCCTCAAGCTTCCCCTCCAGCTCATGAAGGAAAGAAGGAGGCCACCAACACAGGAAGTTGGGAATTAGTGACAAAGAAAAATAACAAAAGAAGGAGGAAAAGGACAACTAAAAGCAAGGAGCTTCCTCCTAAATCTGTTGTCCCCATGCAGAACCGCTTTGCTGTCCTGCAGGAGACTAACAAGGAGATGCACTTGCACCACAAACAGCCGGATTATGCGCGGGTAAAGATCTCTACTGGCGCTACAAAGAAAAAGCCGCGGGTCGTAGTAATACGGGACTCTACTTTGAAAGGGACGGAAGCACTCGTCTGTCGGCCTGACCCCGTCTCGAGGAAGGTGTGCTGCCTACCAGGGGCACGGATCAGGGATGTTACAGAGAGGCTGCCTGCTCTAGTAAGTTCCATGGACTATTACCCACTCCTGGTGATCCATGTGGGTGCTAGGGATATAGGTAGTAGTAGACTGGGGACCATAAAGAAAGACTACAGAGCCCTGGGAGACATGGTTAGGGGCTCCGGTGCTCAGATAGTCTTTTCGCCAATTCTCAAGGACACAGGGGAGGACCAAGTAAAAGCTAGGAGGATTGGCCAGGTTAATAAATGGTTAAAAGGGTGGTGTCATAGTCAGGGGTTAGGGTGTCTTGAACATAGGACTGAAGTTAGTAGGCCAGATCTACTGGGGGCTGGTGGAGCTGCTTTGGTAAAGAAGGGGAAGAGCAGTTTTGGTAGGAGGCTTGCCAGACTGGTCAAAGATGCTTTAAACTAGATGTGTTGGGGGAGGGGGGCATCATTCCATCCCAACACACCCAGTCAGTTGCCAACACCTATAATAAATGCTTGGAACAATGTAGATATATTCCAGCTGCTCCAGCCAATGTGCCGGCTTCAATTGGAGCTCGTCTCAGATGCCTCTATACAAGCGCCCGTAGCATGGGGAACAAACAAGAGGAATTAGAGATGTGTGCATATCTGCGGGGGTATGATATAATAGGCATCACAGAAACATGGTGGGATGGCTCCTATGACCGGAGTGTTGGAATGGAAGGTTACAGGCTCTTTAGAAAGGACAGGCCTGGCAGGTGGGGAGGGGGAGTTGCCCTTTATGTTAGGGATAGGCTGGAGAGTATGGAACTCTGTCTGGGGGCAGGTGAGCAGTTTACAGAGAGTTTGTGGGTCAGGGTTAAAGGGAAAACAGCCGTGGGAGACATTACTGTGGGGATCTGTTACAGGCCGCCTGATCAAGGAGAACCTGTGGATGAAGTACTCTACAGACAGATAGGAAAAGCCTCACGCTCGCAGGCCCTTGCTCTCATGGGGGATTGCAACCACCCTGACATCTGTTGAAACGATGGCACTGCACGGCACAAGCAATCCAGGAGGTTCCTCGATTGTGTGGAAGACAACTTCCTTCTGCAAGTAATAGAGGAGCCGACAAGGAGAGGTGCCATGCTTGACCTTGTGCTCACCAACAGGGAAGGGCTTGTTGAGAATGTGGTACTCCAGGGCAGCCTTGGATGCAGCGATCATGAGATGGTCGAATTTGAGATCCCCAGAAGAGTGAGAAGAGCGTGTAAGAAACTCACTGCTCTGGACTTCAAAAGAGCAGGTTTTGGCCTCTTCAGGAGCCTGCTTAGTAAGGTTCCATGGGATATAGCCCTGGAGGGCAGGGGGGCCCAAGACTCTTAGTTGATATTCAAGGATCACCTGCTACAAGCTCAGGAGTGCTGCATCCCAACTAGAAGGAAGTGCAGCAGGAGGGCCAGAAGACCTCCTTGGGTGGATAAGGAGCTGCCGAGGAAAATTCAAAGGAAAAAAGAGGCTTATAAAAAATGGAAGCAAGGACAGGCGGCCTGGGTAGAGTACAGGGATGTTATCCGGGAAGCTAGGGACCAGGTTAGGAAGGCTAAGGCCCAGTTAGAATTAAACCCAGCCAGGGATGTTAAGGATAATAGGAAGGGATTCTACAGCTACGCAGCAAACAAAAAATAGACTAGGGACAAAATAGGCCCCCTGAGGAAGCTTTCGGGAGAACTGGCTACACAGGATCTGGAGAAGGCTGAGGTTCTGAATGACTTCTTTCCCTCGGTCTTCATTGGCAAATGCTCTGACTGCACCACCCAGGTCTTAGAAGGTAGACGCAGGGACTGTGAGAATGAAAACCTTGGGCCCACTGTAGGAGAGGATCTGGTTCGAGACCATCTTAAAATCTGAACATGCATAAGTCCGTGGGACCTGATGGAATCCATCCGCGGGTCCTGAAGGAGCTGGCGAATGAAGTTGCTAAGCCACTGGCCATCATATTTGAAAAATCATGGCAGTCAGGTGAAGTTCCCAACAACTGGAAAAAGGGAAATATAACCCCCATTTTCAAGAAGGGGAAAATGGAAGACCCGGGGAATTACAGACCAGTCAGCATCACCTCTGTGCCTGGCAAAATCTTGGAGCACATTCTCCTGGAAGGCATGCTAAGGCACATGAAAAACAACAAGGTGCTTGGTGACAGCCAGCATGGCTTCACTAAGGGCAAATCCTGCCTGACCAATTTGGTGGCCTTCTATGATGGGGCTACGGAACTGATGGGCAGGGGTAGAGCAGTTGATGTCATCTACCTGGACTTGTGCAAAGCTTTTGACACTGTCCTGCATGACATCCTTGTCTCTAAATTGGAGAGACATCAGTTTGATAGATGGACCACTTGGTGGATAAAGAACTGGCTGGATGGCCGCACACAAAGAGTTGTGGTCAATGGCTCGATGTCCAGCTGGAGACTGGTAACGAGTGGTGTCCCTCAGGGATCGGTGTTGGGACACCGGTGACATGGACAGTGGGATTGAGTGCGCCCTCAGCAAGTTTGCCGATGACACCAAGCTGTGTGGTCCGGTTGATACGCTGGAGGGAAGGGATGCCATCCAGAGGGACCTTGACATGCTTGTGAGGTGGGCTGATGCCAACCTTATGAAGTTCAACCACGACAAGTGCATGGTCCTACACCTGGGTCGGAGCAATCCCAGGCACAGCTAAAGGTTGGGTAAAGAAGAGATTCAGAGCGGCCCTGCAGAGAAGGACTTGGGGGTGCTGGTCGGTAAGTGAATGAGCATGAGCCGGCAGTGTGCGCTCGCAGCCCAGAAAGCCAACCGTACCCTGGGCTGCATCAAAAGGAGCGTGACCAGCAGGTCGAAGGAGGTGATCCTGCCCCTCTACTCTGTTCTCTTGAGACCTCATTTGGAGTATTGTGTGCAGTTCTGGTGTCCTCAACATAAAAAGGACATGGAACTGTTGGAACAAGACCAGAGGAGGGCCACAAGGATGATCAGGGGACTGGAGCACCTCCTGTATGAAGACAGGCTGAGAAATTTGGGGCTGTTAGCCTGGAGAAGAGAAGGCTGCCTGGAGACCTCATAGCAGCCTTCCAGTATCTGAAGGGGCCTATAGGGATGCTGGGGAGGGACTCTTCGTCAGAGACTGTAGTGACAGGGCAAGGGGTAATGGGTTAAAACTTAAACTGGGGAAGTTTAAATTGGATATAAGGAGGAAATTCTTTCCTGTTAGGGTGGTGAGACACTGGAATCGGTTGCCCAGGGAGGTTGTGAGTGCTCCATCCGTGGCGGTGTTCAAGGCCAGGTTGGATGAAGCCTTGGGTGGGATGGTTTAGTGTGAGGTGTCCCTGTCCATGGCAGGGGGGTTGGAACTTGATGATCTTGAGGTCCTTTCCAACCCTAACTATTCTATGATTCTATGATTCTATATGCTCAGAATAAAAAAAAATCAGATTTAAGTTGTCTTGTGGCCTCATTTGTCCCAGAGTGCTGAACCGATGAAGTTATTTCATGCACACATTGCATATTACACTATCACACAGATCAGTTACAGATCACACACTAAGAGGTCATCATAATAGTCAAGACACTATGTCATTTGGTCCTAATTTACAAATCAGTATGAAAAGAATAACTTTGTAATTGGTTCTTTAAGGTAATGAGGATTTTAGAAAACTGTAGTATTCAGTTTCTTTTACGGTCATGACTTGATTAAACTTTGTACATACTGAGATCTTATCACATAAATCTGCCATTTCTGCAAAGTATTGTTGACATGAGCTGTTACTTCCAATTATGCTGATGTTCAATTGTTAACTATCATGACTGGTATGAAATTAACCCGTTTCAGAAGTGCTTGTGATTTCAGAAGTGCTTGTGATATCAGAAGTGCATAAGCTGCCTCTTGTCTTATTTTTATTGTTAAAATTACATGAAGAAATTGGCTTCCTATGACTTGACCCCATGGTTTCAAAGAGCTTTACATTTTTCTTCATAGATACTAAATAGCAGAAATTCAAGACATCAAAGTGTACATACTTCAGTTTCTAAATGAATAATTTTTTTCTGCTTCTATTAGAGTTCCTTTATATAGTTGGAATTTTTTTTTTATATTAACAGCTACTTTGGAAAGGATTTGTAGTCTAAGTAAAGAATTAAACTAAAATAAAGCATACTACAGCTGACATCTGGGTAATGTTTGTAATAGAACAATTACATGCATGGTTATTAATAACAGCATGAAGATAGGTATAAACTTTAAAAGATAAAAAGAGGACAAGCATAAAGAAGTTTAGCTAAACCAAGCTAGAACATTCCAACTGGAATGAAATAACAGTCGAAATATTTCCAGTTAATACCAGCAAAAACAGTCTACAGAGATAGTCTTACAGTTGACATTATGAGACTTTCAGCAAGATAGAAATGCACAGTTTCATGTGTCTTGCTGAAAAAAATTCCCACAGACTAGAAAAGAGAAGAGGTGTATTTAATCTAGAGATGCAAGAGCTGTAGAAAGGTTTGGCAATAGATTCTGAATAAATGAAAAACAAACAGAAAAATGTTCTCTCTTTTCACTGGGGATGGAACATGTAAAAGGCTTAAAGAGCAGCTGGAGGCATTTGATTTGAAGTAAGCAAAGCTCTGCAACAGTAAGGAGAGTTAAACAGGAGACTAGCTTGACTGGGAGTCTCCATTTTAGGATGCTTTTAAAAAAACAGAGGCATGTGAGGTCAGTGATGATTAAGTTCCCTTTCTTCTAGCCTTGAGAGTAGGTATAGATTAGAAGAACTTCTGAGGTTCTATGATCTCCTACAACTGTGTGTAGACACTTGAAACACTGTGAAAACACTGCTTTCTTTTATCTGTTTATGATAAAATGTTTGCTTAAGTTTCTGCAAGAAGGCATTTGTAAACTGTAAGTTGTAAAATTCTTTCAAAATCATTGTGATGTGCTTGTCATTTTTATAGTTTGGAGGTAGCTAATGGTGTTTGTTACAAGATCTAAGCTTTATTTTTATCTTTGTTACTTGCCCCTATATATGAGCACCTGAACTGAGCCATCCATTGGTAATGTCATTTGACCGCAGCCTCCATAACAACATGAAAAGGATTCTCAGCTATTAGCATAATTTGCAAGACATTCTTTCAGTCTCACTGATTAATAAGAGAAATAATAGATAGAAAATAAAAGAACTTTCTCCTTCAAACAGGGAAAAGGAGATCAGTTTGCTGGAGGTATTAGGAGCCCTTTTATGTATATATTCTGGGGAAAAAAAATAAGTTATTCAATTCTGGGGTAGAAATCAGCTGGACTAATACTAGAAGCGCCACACATTTCATGCATATGCTGTCATTTCTAGTTCTGAATTGGGTCCAGGAGAAACACTGACTGGATCAGTTACTGGAAGGCAATGACAGAAGAAAGGTCTTTTTTGTCTCTTTGCTCTTTTTATCTGTCTTTAGATCAAACAAGTTTTCTGAAAGGGAAAACAGATTGCAGTAACACTCACTGGAGGACAAACTAGAACAAGCTGGGACTAAATATGTCCCTGCATTCCTGAGAAGATGATAGCTGAACTCTTTAACTCTTTTCTCCTCCAATTCAAAAGAGTGTCAATGGGAAGAAAGCACAATTGAACCCAAGTGTAAAATGGGAAGCTATTATTTGAGCCGTTTATTTTGTGAAATCCCAGGTATGTGTCCATAAATAAGCCTAAAGGGAAATAAATAACTCTTAGACACAATTAGTATATTTTGCTGACTATTTTAATGTCTTTTGTTTAAACTGCTTTGGATGGTATAAAGAATTATGTTTTATGTATGTAGTCTTCCCAACATTCTTTGTTTCATAATAGGATTAAATAAAGTAAATGAGCATTCAGTGTGTAATTTCTTCAATTTACATAATGCTGCTCACCTTGAGTCACAGAGTCCTAGAGATAATCAAGTGGACGCCTGAGACCAGTTGTTGCCATGCATTTTAAGCATCTGGTGTTGACTCAATGCTCAGAGTAGAAGAAATCTGAATATGTGTCTCAAAAGTTGCTATTGGAGTTGATATGTATGTTAGGGATAATAGGCTGGAGAGTATGGAACTCTGTCTGGGAACAGGTATGCAGTCAACAGAGAGTTTGTGTGTCAGGGTTAAAGGCAGAACAGCAATGGGAGACACTACTGTGGGGATCTGTTACAGACCGCCTGATCAAAAGGAATCTGTGGATGACGCACTCTATAGACAGATTGGAACAGACTCACGCTCGCAGGCCCTTGTTCTCATGGGGGACTTCAACCACACTGTTATCTGTTGGAGCAACGGTACAGCCCAGCACAAGCAATCCAGGAGGTTCCTCGATTGTTTGGAAGACAACTTCCTTCTGCAAGTAATAGGGGAGTTGACAAGGAGAGGTGCCATGCTTGACCTCGTGATCACCAACAGGGAAGGGCTGGTAGGAAATGTGACAGTCCAGGGCAGCCTTGGATGCAGCAATCACGAGATGGTCGAATTTGAGATCCTCAGGACAGTGAGAAGAGCATGCAGCAAGCTCACTGCCCTGGATTTCAAGAGTGCAGATTTTGGCCTCTTCAGGAACCTGCTTAGTAAGGTTCCATGGGATATAGCCCTAGAGGGGAGGGGGCCCAAGACTCTTAGTTGATATTCAAAGATCACCTACTACAAGCTCAGGAGTGTTGCATCCCAACTAGAAGGAAGTGCCGCAGGAGGGCCAGGAGACCTCCTTGGATGGATAAGGAGCTGCGGAGGAAACTTTGAAGGAAAAAAGAAGCTTGTAAAAGGTGGAAGCAAGGACTTGTGGTCTGGGAAGAACACAGGGATGTTGTCCGGGAAGCTAGGGACCAGGTTAGGAAGGTTAAGTCCCAGTTAGAATTAAACTTGGTTAGGGATATGAAAGATAACAAGAAGGGATTCTACAGCTACGTAGCAAACAAAAAACAGACTAGGGACAAAATAGGCCCCCTGAGAAAGCTCTCGGGCTTTCAAGAACTGGCTACCCTGGATTTGGAGAAGGCTGAGGTTCTTAATGACTTCTTTGCCTCACTTTTCACTGGCAAATGTTCTGACCACACCACCCAAATCTTGGAAGGCAGACACAGGGAATGTGAGAATGATGACCCTAGGCCCACTGTAGGAATGGATCTAGTTCAAAACCGTCTTAAGAAACTGACGGTACCATGGGACCTAATGAAATCCATCCGCGGGTCCTGTAGGAGCTGGCGAATGAAGTTACTAAGCCACTGGCCATCATATTTGAAAAATCATGGCAGTCAGGTGAAACTGCTGACGACTGGAAAAAGGGAAATGTAACCCCCATTTTCAAGAAGGGGAAAATGGATGACGCAGGGAATTACAGACCAGTCAGTCTTACCTCTGTTCCTGGCAAAATCTTGGAACAGATTCTCCCGGAAGGCATGCTAAGGCACATGAAAAACAACAAGGTGCTTGGTGACAGCCAGCATGGCTTCACTAAGGGGAAATCCTGCCTGACCAATTTGGTGGCCTTCTATGATGGGGCTACAGAACTGATGGACAGGGGTAGAGCAGTTGATGTCATCTACATGGTCTTGTGCAAAGCTTTTGACACTGTCCTGCATGACATCCTTGTCTCTAAATTGGAGAGGCATCAGTGTGATAGATGGACCACTTGGTGGATAAAGAATGGCTGGATGGCTGCACACAAAGAGTTGCGATCAATGGCTCAATATCCAGCTGGAGATAAGTAACGAGTGGTGTCCCTCGGGGATCCGTGTTGGGACCGGTCTTGTTCAACATCTTTGCTGGTGACATGGACAGTGGGATTGAGTGCGCCCTCAGCAAGTTTGCCGATGACACCAAGCTGTGTGGTCCGGTTGATACGCTGGAGGGAAGGGATGCCATCCAGAGGAACCTTGACACGCTTGTGAGGTGGGCTGATGCCAACCTTATGAAGTTCAACCACGACAAGTGCATGGTCCTACACCTGGGTCGGAGCAATCCCAGGCACAGCTAAAGGTTGGGTAAAGAAGAGATTCAGAGCGGCCCTGCAGAGAAGGACTTGGGGGTGCTGGTCGATAAGTGAATGAGCATGAGCCGGCAGTGTGCGCTCGCAGCCCAGAAAGCCAACCGTATCCTGGGCTGCATCAAAAGGAGCGTGACCAGCAGGTCGAAGGAGGTGATTCTGCCCCTCTACTCTGTTCTCTTGAGACCTCATTTGGAGTATTGTGTGCAGTTCTGGTGTCCTCAACATAAAAAGGACATGGAACTGTTGGAACAGGACCAGAGGAGGGCCACGAGGATGATCAGGGGACTGGAGCACCTCCCGTATGAAGATAGGCTGAGGAAGTTGGGGCTGTTCAGCCTGGAGAAGGCTGCGTGGGGACCTAATAGCAGCCTTCTAGTATCTGAAGGGGATTATAGGGATGCTAGGGATGTTCTCTTCATTAGGGGCTGTAATGACAGGACAAGGGTAAATTGTTTGAACTTAAACAGGGGAAGTTTAGATTGGATATAAGGAAGAAATTCTTTGCGGTGGGAGTGGTTAGGCACTGGAATGGGTTGCCCAGGGAAGCTGTGAATGCTCCATCCCTTGTGGTGTTCAAGGCCAGCTTGGACAGAGCCTTGGGTGACATGGTTTATTGTGAATTGTCCCTGCCCATGGCAGGGGGATTGGAACTAGATGATCTTAAGGTCCTTTTCAACACTGGGTATTCTATGACTCTATGATTCTAAAAGAGTATGCGTAGTAAAATAACTCTAACTTGAAAAGAAGCATCCAAAGACACTAGAAAAGGTAATGACAAATGTCATTTTTACTAGGGTTTTTTTTTTCCTGCATCAACCCTTACACATTACGCTACTGCTATAAGCATTTAATTTTACCTACAGCAGTCACAATTTTTCCCTATAAATTTAAAATACAAATTTATGTTTGTTTTCAAATAAATTATCAGTAACAAAATACTGGTTTTTTCTTAGATTTTGAAATGAGTAAACACATACCAGTATATCCTTTTCATGAAACAAGGTTAGCTGAAGCCTTGGGGTACAAATGGAATGATGTCTGCCAGATAATAACAGGCAAACCAAACTGTAGGTTTTTCGTCTGTGCTCTGCCAAGAGGAGCCAGTAAGAGCTAAATTCCCAATCATTACTGAATACTGATGTGCTTTAGAGACCACTCTAACTTTAAATGGGAGAGAGAACTGTACACTTCCTGTTACTGCGAGAAAATCAAAACTCCCATCAAAGCATTTGTCAGGCAGCAGGCATGCATACGGCCAGATGGACAGGCAGTCTTTGTCAAGAGTGATATAATCCTGCCATTTGCTGAATAGCAGCCAATAATAAGTCATTGCCTTTATGTAGCAAAGAGGCTTTAGTTTCTTTCTAATTTCTGATTAATGCTCTGTGAATGGATCTTTGAGCAGTGTGTGCTTTGAATCACATGTGGCCATGGGGATTCAACCCTTTGGTCGACTTGCATATAGATCTCATTTGGAAGTAGTGAAATACTTTATTTACAAAATGGAAATAAACTCTCCCCAAACCAAAAGCCATTAAAAAAAAAAAAAAAAAAAAAAAGAATTACAACAACAATTAGGAAGCAGACCCCATGCTGATCGTGCAGTCAGCTGCTTAGCTTTCCTTTTCGTCAAGCAAAATACTTGGTAAGTAATAAGAATTGGATCTTCAGGTACCTAGACAGAGTCCATTGTTTTTAAAAAAATTAATTCTATGCCTTGACATATGGATCATGTAACTGCCAAGTACACAGCCTGTCTGGCTTTGGTTCAAGAACATATGATGGGGGGGACAGAGAGTTTGCTGAAGAACACCAGAAAGAGGAAAAGGCCATAAACAGTTGGTAGCAAAATTGCATTCCAGATACCACTGTGCATAGTAATTGTATTGACCTTTAAGAAGAGCAAAAAATGTGCTAACAGAAATATATTGTTAAAATTTGGTTTAGTATTTGTAGTGGCTTTCTATGAAATTTAAGTGGAAGGTCTGTCTCTCTGTCTCCTATTTTTGCTAAAAGACTTTCATTTGTGAAGGAAAGAGTAATGGATTTTCCAGATCTTAGCAAAATCCTACCTTTCTGAAGAAAGAACAGGAAATTCTGATAGAATTTACCCTTTTCATAAAACCTACAACTAAAATGGAAAGTGGAAAATATTGTGTTTAATTCAAATAAACAATATATTTTTATGTAAAGGAAAAGCTGAAGGGTAAATGATGAAATCTATCAAGATGTAGAATAATTTCTATAGTTCAAGAGATATTGTTTCACTATTTTGTCATTTGTATGCATCTTTGTAATGGTATTTATAGATGTCTTGGCAGAGCATGAACATCTTGAATTAGTCATGCAACCTGAAGTGCCAGAAGGAGACTCATTTTAGTGGTCTATATTTACTGAGTGCTAATGAACGTTTTGCTTTAGATTTCATAAGTCAGATCACTTTGTGCTGACAAATTAAACTTTCTGGTTACATTTGCAGATGCTGAATGAGTTTTAGTTGTAATTGCCAGTAGAAAAGAAGCTGACATGTGAAGTACTTGCACATGCAGTTTAGATGCTCAGATATAAAACATTCATCCAGGACTCCTATTGACTGAGGAATAAATGTTGCTTCATACCTTACAGAAGAAACAGAACATCTCTGGCAGTTCACCTCAGTGCACTGTTGGGCCACACAACAGAAATATCTGCTTTCCATTTTAACTGTGGGTCCATGCTTTCATTCACTCTCAGTCTTCTTTCTTGCCCTTGGATCAAGATCAGAGACAGGTTTGAAGAAACTTTCAGGGACTTCTGGGGGAGAAAAATTGGACCTCATGTGCTTGTCAGCATGGATCCAGCCTGTCTGCAGGGTATATAGGCCAGCTGAAGCACAGCGTATCCCACCTGTCCTGATACAGATGTCAAGTGAGGACACGTGATGTTGTTCAAAGGACTGGCAGAGGGAAGATACAGGTAGCTTAAAATTTGCCCGCTTTCCTGCATTATAGGCAGCAGGCTCTGAAATGGAAGCACCTTACGGGCTTTCAGATATAATCCATTCAGAGAAATCAGGAAACCAATCAGGAAGCCAGTCAGGAAGGCCACCTGTTTGGTGTTTGGCCAAGACTTCTAAACAAAATGTACACTCAAAACAATTATTCAAAAATGAAGTAAGACTATTCTTTGTGTATTAAACTGCTGTCTATAAAAGGCTGTTATAAATTAAGAAAGAGTACTGTTGGTATTAGATAAATAGAATTCTTTCTCAAAAGTCTGCAATTGGTGTCACAAGGCACTACAGACTCAGCCTTTGAACTGGTTTCTTTAAAGCACTTGCAGTAGTTAAAAACTTCTAAGACGTTTTAAGAAGTGCCACTGAATTGTAGTATTGGGCCAAGTGGCAGAGATTGGAAGAATCTTATATCGAAAACTAATTATTTTATTTCTAGAGGGTTTTACTACTTTTGCTAGGATGCTCTAGTCACACTTTATCTGGAAAGGTCAAGAGAAGGAGCAGATGGTGGAATTGTTTACCTGTGCCATTATAGTTTTTTGGCAACATGTCCTTCTATTTTGACAACAACACAGGTTTTTTTTAATCAAAGTTTTTAAATATATAACTGAATCTGCAAATATTTTTATGTATATGATAAATTCCAGCTGTGTGCAAACATGTGGACACATGCACTCATGATTTATTCACAAGACATTACTTCAGATTGTCTGAAAGTTGACAGTTTATTAATATTAATGTATTCCAATTGCTTTGGATTATTCTGTTTATTGAACAGTGAGGAGACAGGCAAAATGGCAATTGCTGTTTTAAACGAAAACTTCCAAAATGCCATAAGGGAACTACAATTTCATAGGGAAGAAAACGTAGATCTTTACTCCTTCACAACAAGCAACATCCTTGTCATCTACTTTAAACGTGCCAGTCTTGCCCAGTACCAAATAAAAAGACTTAGCTACACAATAAAGAGGACTTCATGGGTCATATCAAATGTCTTCTTGTCTTAATGATGCAAAATTATTTAAAACAGCATATGTTACATACAAGAGAAATTGTTCATACAAAGACAGCAAGATGAGAAAAATTAGTAACCTTAGGAATTCTTTACAGATATATACTGAATTTAGGCTTTTTATTATTTTTTAAATTTATATTACTTAAGAATGGAATCAAATTATTATTTTGCTGTGTATTAATCTGTTATGCATTTTCTAAGTTCTATATGTATACACATAAAAAAATAATAAATCACGGGATTTGGTGAAATAAATGTAGTCCATAAAGAAAGAAATTAAGAGCTTGTACAGGCACATGTAGTTTTTTAACATACAGTGTATGTAGACATCTAGGTAATGAGGGGTTTTCTCCAAAGGAGGTGTTCAGTTTGACAGGCCTTTGAGTGTTTTGATAAAATCTTTGCCATTTCCAATCAACATTAGCTCTTCTACTGCCTTCAGCAGGATCATTATTTGTTATCGGTAAGGAGTAAAACCCTTGAAGTTGTAGGCAACTATAGATAAAGAAGACATAACTTTTTCTGAATAAAACCATATTGTGAACACTTCTTGGACTATTAAGAAACAAATAGTAGGCACCTGAAACAGCTGAGGCTGAAGCAGAATAAATGTTGTCTGATTCAAGATACAGAAG
The DNA here is from genome assembly GCF_037157495.1 of Lathamus discolor. Classification (NCBI taxonomy): domain Eukaryota; kingdom Metazoa; phylum Chordata; class Aves; order Psittaciformes; family Psittacidae; genus Lathamus; species Lathamus discolor. Next base: position 18,452,017 of record NC_088884.1, read on the forward strand.
CTGAGTGGGTTCTTGGGACATTTTGAACTGGTGTGCTATCATGGAAGGTTTAATACTTTATTGTTCTTTTGTGTTTCATATGCCTGCATGGAATTATACAAGTGTTATTCTAGGTTTACAACAAGCTGGTTTTGCTTCCAAGAGGCATACCACAAAACCAAAAAGTTAGGAGTTCAAAAGCTAGGAGTTCAAAAGAAGACCTGCTGCTAAAGAAATAACTGACTAAGGTGAGGGGGTTGGAACTAGATGATCTTGAGGTCCTTTCCAACCCTAACTATTCTATGATTCTATGGTTATGAGTGTTTCATGGGTTGATTTGAGATATACTGCCAGTGTGAAATGGTGAAACTATTCAAGATGCTTTTGTCAGTAATGGTTTTGTGACTTGTATGTAATTTCTAATTAATTTCCTATCTCTGTATTAGGTAGTTTTCTATCTTTGCATTAGGGACAATAAGGGATATAAGTTTAACTCATTGGACATTTCGTAGTGAGATTTGTCTTGAAACATTTTATAGAAGAGGTATGTATTGAAAGACTAGAAGTAATAGTAGATGCTTGTGATCTAATTTGAATGCAGACATTTGTCTTTTAACCAGCAATAGCTGGACACATCCTTGTACTTAAGAGAAATTTCAAAGAATGTCTATGAAAAATAAGAAACTCACATAAAAAATCATAATAATAAAAAGCACAGAATAGAAAGTGACATGGTACATAATGCAGTTCTGATTTTACAATTTTGATTATTTTTTAATTTGCATGTTTGTTTGTTTCAGATGAAATACATTTTCACAATTCATTGTTCATATCAATATAAAAATCAGGTTGAAACATTTAATGTAAAAAGTTGTTCCTCCTTTTTCTGATTGGCAATTTTTAGCAATTTGAAAGGACTGATACTGTTGTTATTACATATAAGTAATTTAATTTCTGTCTCAACAAAACAAATATTTGTCTATTAACAAAGTTTGTTGTTCGGGGTTTGGTTTTTTTTTTTTTTAGTCCAGAGTATATGGTACTGATAAATAGATGTATTTCTCCAACATAGGTTTTCTGTTGATGTTGCACACAAAGATTTTGGAGAGGACCAAGTCAGAATGAATTAAAAGTTGGGGGTTTTTTTGTGCAGTCATCTATTTTGGTAGTTAACACATCTGCTCAGCGGAAGAAAATAATTTGTTGAAAAAGTCCATAAATGAAAAAACAACCTTACAAGTGATGTAATGTTCTTTGTACTTTCACATCTGTTTGTTACTAAGATGTGAGCCTAGAAACTTGCTTCCCCCACTAGTATTTTTGTGTTTTCTTCCATGCTCATAAACTGTATAAAATGAATTTCTTTAATCCTATGACAAATCCTTATCTTCTGCTCATTCAAATTCTTGTAAAAATACATTGCTCTCAATGAACCACGTAAGTAAGGCCATTTCCATCACAATGGTATGCTGGATTTTAATTCATTTAGAGAATACTGCTAAGATAGTGATAATAGCCAGAAAACCAAATTTGTTTTTTTCTCTGATCCTTGCAGAGTGTTTCTGGCATTTCAAATTCTTGTTCTTTCCCATCATTTTAGTAGATATCACAATAGCAATCATGAAACTGAAACTGGTTAGTGAGCCAACTAGGGGAGATGCCTGGCTAGATTTACTGCTCTCAAACAGAGAAGGACTGATGGGTGATGTGATGGTTGGAGGCCATCTTGGGAAAAGTGATCACAAAAAGATTGAATTTTCAGTCCTTGGAGACGTCAGGATGAAGGTCAGCAAATCCTTCATCTTAGACTTCTGGACTGCTGACTTTGGCCTATTTAGGATGCTGATTGGCAGAATTCTTTGGGAAACATTACTGAAGGACAAAGGGGTCCAGGAAGGTTGGACACTTTTCAGGAATGAAATCCTTAAGGCACAGGATCCTTAAGGCAGGGGGTCCCTATAGTCCAAAAATCAAACTGACGGGGAAGAATACCACCCTGGCTGAACAGGAAGATATTGCTGGAACTTAGAGAAAAAAAAAAGAGAAATTATACTGTACACTAGGGGAAACCTAGTGACTGAGGAAAAGGCTGAAGTACTTAGTATCTCTAGTTAAATTTGCATTGGCAGGCTGGTACAATATTGTCATGCCAACGCAATCATATATATTTCCTGAAGAAAAGAGGGTGTCATAGGCTTATCCAGCAGGATTACACAGAAGGACCAATTTACAAATATAAGTAACTTGACATCTAAACTCTTCAGTGTATTAACAATGTCAGAAATTGTTACTGCAATGCAACATACTATCTTCATATTCCATGTTTGGATTACAAAAATAAGTTGCTAAAATAACAGTCTTCATTTGTCATTATCGTGCAGCTTAATGATATTTACTGGTTTTGTCAAATTGGTTAACATGCTGTTTTGTTATAGTTGGATCTGTACAAAAAGCTTCCTTTAGGTTACAAATCCAAACATAATTTCTGTGCCCCAAGATGGTTTTTTTAACCTAGAATGAAACACTACTGTTTGAAACAAGGTTTGCAAAAATGAATTTTAAAAATCATCACTATGGAAGAAGTGTTATTTAAATAACCTAGGCAGTTAAATAATTCAGATAACCTTTTTTTACTTTATAATTATCCAGAAGTTCATAACTGAGAATGCTGAAGACTCAGATGAGCTCCAGCAATATTTTTTAAAGCACTAGATTTTAAATCTGTTAATTCTCTTTAAAGGAGTATTTTTTTACTGCAGACATACAACCGTGTGTCTGAGCCAGTCTTTTTCAAAGTACCTTTTTTAGGTTGTATTTGAAATATTTATGATCAAATACTACATTATTTTCACAAGTATCATTTACATCTGAGTAGTTTTATTCCTGTAAATACCAATTCTAATTATTTAATCTTTCAAGGAAGGAAACTGAAGTGTTGCAAAGTGTTGCTTGGAATTTAAGTTTATATTACAGCTTTTATGCAGTACTTTACATACGGACTAATTATCACGAGAATTTTGTTAAAGAAATCATTAGAATTCCAGATAGCTTATTGAAATTATTTTTTATGTCTTCACTATAATAATTCTTATAATTGCAAAGATGTTATTAAGGGCAAGAATAACATATTCTACCTTCTGCTGTTGCAACATAAATTATGCCTAGCATTGAAACTTTAGTTGTGTGTCATCTACCTCACTGCCCTAGTTTCTGTTATTCCTGCTTGAGAAAATTAATGAATAAAATTTCAGAAAGTAGAAATCAAGATTAGATATTACATTCTGAGAAATGGCTGCTAGTGCCATTGGTAGAGGAGTGCATGAATGCATGTTTACAGTATTTCGCCCACTCTAGTTGTAAATGTTAAAAAAAAAAAAAATCCCTAAAGACTTTCCCATAGCTTTTCTGAAAATAGGAGTCATTTATCAGTTCAAGGGGAGTCATTAGATTCACTTGAATGAATCACAGCTTAGATCCCCCGCTATTTATATGTTGATCAACAGTGCTTCTACATCAACACTAACAGCCGTGTTCAACACTATTCAGCACCTTCAAAGGGAAAAAAATGTCTCTGGGTCTGATGGCAAAGCAACAGACAATGCAGCTACTCCAACTCCAAATGCAGCAGCTACACCAACCCTAGTGACAAGCAGAGCAGCTACGCAAACTGACCGCAACAGACAGTGCAGCTACTCCAATACCAAGCACAGCAACTACACCAACCCCAGTGACAAGTACAGCAGCTACTCAAATTCTGACTGCGGCAGATAACACAGCTGCTCCAAATACAGTCGCTACACCAGCCCTAGTGACAAGTACAGCAGCTACCCAAACTCTGACAACATATACTGCAGCCACTCCAGCCACAGTGATAATCACTGCAGCTAAACCAGAGGGGCCATTCATGCCAATATCGGTTGTCCCTGTACGCAAAAGCAAAAGAGAGGCACAAAAAGCAACTCGTATAGTGAAGCAAGATGAAGAAAGAATGCGCTTACTACCTGGGACAGCATCTGATCAGGAATTATTATTTCGTGAATCAGAGGAAGAAGAAGAAGAGGTCTTCTTGACCCCGGACCTCAACCGAGCTACAGAACATGCAAAAAGTTTTTACCTGTCAACTAGGAGAGCACATCATCACCCGTTTGCTCCAATGCCGGAACAATGGCGCCAACAGTCATGAACTAGAAGGTAGGGATGGCTAAACAGCTGAGATCACTTGCTAGGGAAGGGGGAACTGACAACGTAATTGCAAAAGAGAAACAGAGAGTGGAGACAATAGTAGACTATCATGGCCTGAATGAAGTCACACCACCATTGAGTGCTGCCATAACGGACATGCTAGAACTTCAGCATGAACTAGAGTCAAAGGCAGCCAAGTGGTATGCCACGATTGATACTGCCAATGCGTTTTTCTCAATTTCTTTGGCAGCAGAGTGCGGGCCAAAGTTTGCTTTTACTTGGAGGGGCATCCAGTACACTTGGATGCAACTGCCCCAGGGGTGGAAACACAGGCCTACAATCTACCATGGACTGATCCAGACTGCACTGGAACAGGGGCAAGATCCGGAACACCTGCAATACATTGACATTATTCTGTGGGGTGATACAGGCGAAGAAGTCTTTGAGAAAGCAAGGAAAATAATCCAAATCCTGCTGAAAGCCGGTTTTGCCATAAAACAGAGTAAGGTCAAGGGATCTGCACAGGAGATTCGATTTTGGGGAATAAAATGGCAAGATGGACATCGCCAGATCCCCACAGAGGTGATCAACAAGATAACAGCAATGCCTCCACCAACTAATAAGAAAGAAACAGTTTTCTTGGGAGTTGTGGGGTTCTGGAGAATGCACATCATAGCTTACAGTTTGATTGTAAGACCTCTCTATTATGTGACCCAGAAGAAGAATGATTTTAAATGGGACCCTGAGCAACAACAAGCCTTTGAGCAAATTAAACACGAGATAGATCATGCAGTAGCCCTTGGACCAGCCCAGACCTGGACAGATGTGAAAAATGTTCTGTACACTGCAGCTGGGGAGAATGGTCCTACCTGGAGCCTCTGGCAGAAAACTCCAGGGGAGACTCGAGGTCAACTACTCTGCTTTTGGAGTTGGGGATACAGAGGATCTGAGGCCAGCTATACCCCAACTGAGAAAGAGATACTGGCAGCCTATGAAGGGGTTCAAGCTGCTTCGGGAGTGATTGGCACTGAAGCACAGCTCCTCCTGGCACCCCAGTTGCCCGTGCTGGGCTGGATGTTCAAAGGCAGGGTATCCTCTACACATCATGCAACTGATGCTACATGGAGTAAGTGGGCTGCACTAATTTTACACAATGAGCTCGAATAGGAAATCCCAGTCATTCAGGCATTCTGGAAGTCATCATGGACTGGCCAGAGGGCAAAGATTTTGGAATGTCATCAGAAGACGAGGTGGTACGTGCTGAAGAGGCCCCACCATATAATAAACTGTCAGAAAGTGAAAAGCAACATGCCTTGTTTACTGATGGGTCCTGCCGTATTGTGGGAAAGCATCAGAGATGGAAGGCAGCTGTATGGAATCCTTGACAAGAAGCTGCAGAAACTGCTGAGGAGAGGGTGAATCAAATCAATTTGCCGAGGTGAAAGCCATCCAGCTGTCCCTGGACATTGCTGAACCAGAAAAGTGGCCAGTACTTCATTTCTATACTGACTCATGGATGGTGTGAAATGCCCTGTGGGGGTGGTTGCAGCAATGGAAGCAAAGCAACTGGCAACGCAGAGGTAAACCCATCTGGGCTGCCACACTGTGGCAAAATATTGCTGTCCAGGCGCAGAACCTGGTGGTGAAGGTACGCCATGTAGATGCTCATGTACCCAGCAGTCGGGCCACTGAGGAACATCAGAACAGTCAACAAGTGGATAAAGCTCCTAAGATAGAAGTGGCTGAAGTACAAATATGGGGAATCCTGTCAGACTGATTATATTACACCCAAACCAAACTTCCAGGGCAAGTGCTATGTGCTTACCATGGTCTAAGCAACCACTGGATGCCTGGAAACACACGCTGTGCCCCACGCCACTGCCCGGAACACTATCCTGGGCCTTGAGAAACAAATTTTGTGGTGACACTGCACCCCAGAGAGAATTGAGTCAGACAATAGGGCTTATTTCTGGAACAATCTTATGGACACTTGGGCCAAAGAGCATGGCATTGAGTGGGTATATCACATCCCCTACAATGCACCAGCCTCTGGGAAAATCGAAGGGTACAATGGGCTGTTAAAAACTACACTGAGAGCAATGGGTGGTGGGACTTTCAAACATTGGGATACACATTTACCAAAAGCCACCTTGCTGGTCAACACCAGAGGATCTGCTAACAGGGTTGGACCAGTCCAGTCAGAACTTTTACATACTGTAGAAGCAGATAAATTTCCTATGGTGCACATAAAGAATTTGCTGGGGAAGAGTCTGAGTTGTTCCTGCTTCAGGTAAAGGCAAACCAACTAGAGGGATTGCTGTTGCTCATGGACCCTGACATACTTTGTAGATAAGGCAGGAAGATGGGGAAGTCCGATGTATACCTGAAGGGGATTTGATTTTAGGGGAAAACAGCCAATGAACTTAATTGTATGTTGTTGCCTCCTTTGTAGCACTTTTATAGCCCACCGACTAGATGTCTTCAGGTCACCAGCGACTGGCCCTGACTTCCTTCGACCATCATCCCAACAAAGAATGAACTTTGATGAAACCAGATGAGTTCTGAAGTATCATCAGCAGGCAACAATCCAACTTTGTGCACAGCCTCTCTTGCTCTGAAGGACTGTTACAAGAGATGGAGCCTGACATCATTGACCAGATGGCTTCAGCAGCTTCGTAGGGATTGGTCCATGCACTAAGGAATGATCTCTCTCTCTTTTTTGTGGGTGTGGGTGTTGGTGTGCATCTATTCTATTCTTTCTATTCTATTCATCTGATAAGGGAGTGATGGTATGCTGAAAAATGTGGGATCTGAGCATGACGTGAATGATACGGAATAAGGGGTGGATACTGTCCTGGGTTTAGCAGTAGCAGTCATTTTTCTCCTTCTTAGTAGCTGGTGCAGTGCTGCGGTTTTGACTTTGAGCCTGGGAACAGCGCTGATAGCACTGATGCTTTTAATTGCTGCTCAGTAATTTACTCTGACCAAGGACTTTCTGAGTCTCATGCTCTGCCAGGGAGGAGGGGAAACCAGGAGGAAGCAGAGACAGGACAACTGACCCAGACTAACCAAAGAGGTATTCCAAACGACAGCATGTCATGCCCACCATATAAACTGGGGAGAGTTACCTGGAAGGGCTAGATCACTGCTCTGGTCGTGCTGAGTATTGGTGGGCGGTTCGTGAGCGGTTCTATTCTCTTCCCTTGTTATTTCCCTCATCATTATTATTATTGGTGGTAGCAGCAGTGGTTTGTGTTGTGCCTTAGTTACTGGACTCTTCTTATCTCATTCTTTCTATTCTCCTCCCCATCCCTCCAGGAGCAGGGGGAGTAAAGAGGGGGAGTGAGCAAGAGGCTGTGTGGCTCTGGGTTGCCACCTGGGCTTAAACCATGACATTGCGCTGAGGTTCTCATGATGGTTGGACAATAGTCAGGAATGTGTGTGTTTTGTCTCTATCCATAGTTTGGCACAAGGCAATTTAAGAGGAATCCTTTGACAGCACTGTGCCCAGTTATACTGGGAAATGTGTATTGATTATTTTCAGGCCCAAGATTTTAAGGGTACAAAGACTAAATAAAGTTTTGAAGCTAAGCATAAGAGATGTGAACTCTCCTGAAGGTATGCTGGTTATGTGGTTTAGAGACTTTTATTAAAGGCCAAAAAATATGTACAGCCGTTTGTCTTATTTTTTTGTGAATCTTCAGGAGATAATTTTCTGGCTATCTCTAAAATAGATCAACTTTTGGAGATATAAAGGCAATAATAGTAAAAAAGATTAATCCAACACTTGTTTTCCACAGCACTGCATTCTGGTACACAAATTATTTCAAACACACTTTAGATGACATTTTCTTTTGTTCTGACATAAAGGCAAGAATATAAATATTTATGACAAAATGTGGAGAGGTTGGAGGAGGTGCAGAGAAGGGCCACAAAGATAATCCAAGCCTGCCATATATGGAAAGGCTGAGAGAATGGAGTTTTATCAGCCCTGAGAAAAGAAGGCTTAGGGATAAGGAGACCTTATCATCCTCTTCCAGTATTTAAAGTATTCCTACAAAGAAGATGGAGAATCCAGTTTTACAAGGAGTCACATGAAAAAGAGGTAATAGGTAAAAGCTACTCCTGGGGAGATTCTGACTATACATAGGAGGAAAATTTTTCACAATTACAACAATCATCAAAATAATCTTCAAGGGAAGTGGTGGATTCCCAGCGTTGAACACTTTTATGATTCATCTGGACTGGGTGCTGGAACCTCTTGTCTAGATCATGCTTTTGCCAGGAAAGGTTGGACCAGATGATCCTTGAGGTCCCTTCCAAACTTGTATTGTATGATTCCATGATTATGAAATATAATAAAAAAATAGCATCTTGTGTAAATGTATGACCCTATAAAAGATCAGATAATGTGACAACAAAGTCCTTTTAAATGTTACTTGAAAATAGTTTTGGTCTAAAAGCAAGTTACTGTGACATATATTCCACTGGGACAAGAAAATGTTGGGGTTTTTTTCACCATTCTTAAATAATTTACAGTATGTGTTTTAATCACTTTCAGGTTAATGTTACCTGTATGCAATACCAAAGATCTGGTGCACATTGCTGTGGATTAAAGTAACAAACCTAGGTCAGGACATGTGGCCAAAGGTTCCCAGTGAGTGCTAACTGTTAGCTTCAAATATGAACAGCCTGAGCAGTAATGAATCTGTGTTTCAAGGATGTCAAACTGTTGTGCTTTAAATCTAGCCAGCAACTCAGTACCGCACAGTTGCTCAATCACCCTCTGCCCCTGGGTGGGATGAGAAGGAGAACCAAAAGAATGCAAAACCTGGGAGTTGAGATTAGAACAGTTAAATAAATAAAATAAAGTTAAACACAGTGATGATAGACAGAATACCAAAAATAACAATAATGGTAATAGTAGAAAACAACAACAAAAAAGAAATTAAAGCTCAGAAAACAGAAGTGATGCACAATACAAATGCTCAGCTCCTGCTGGCTGATACCCAGCCAAACCCAAGCAGTGATCTAGCCCTTCCAGGTAACTCTATCCAGCTTCTATACTGGGCATGACATGCTGTGGTAGTGGAATACCCTTTTGGCCAGTTTGGGTCAGGTGTCCTGTCTCTGCTTCTTCCCAGCTTCCCATGCCCCTCCTCACTGGCCGAGCATGAGAGACTGAAAAGTCCTTAATCAGGGTAAGCATTACTTGGCAACAACTGAAACACTAGTGTGTTATCAGCATTGTTCTCAGTCTAAAGCCAGCGCTGCACCAGCTACTATGAAGAAAAACAACTGTTACAGCTGAAACCAGGACACCATTTAAATAGATAACTAGATGTCCTCAGGAATTTTACTTATGAAGTAGCTTCACTGCATATTGGAAATGGACACCAGGAAAAGATAGCTAAGCATGCAGAACTGAAATAAAATGGCAATTTCTCCTTAGTTAAGTAAGAGCTGTTTAAAGTAATATTTTATTTGTACATAGACTCTGTGAGCAAATTCATTCCCTTTCAGCACAAAAGCTTAGCTTTAAAAAATTAAATACAGCCAATCTATTTCACTGCACTACTGATGTTCTGTAGCAGGTAAGATAAAATTACAAAATTGTCTTGCAAATGACTTTTTAATTGCAACTTCCAAAAAAATCAAATTAGTAACACAACACCTAAAAATGAAGGATTTTTCTAACTGTTGAAGATTAAAATCTAAATAGATATCAGAGTGTAAACCTCAGTAGAAAATAAACTCTCACAGACAAGTGCTCAGATTACAAAGATTCTACTACCATTTGTAGCTAGAGCTCCTGCCCTTTTTTTAATGCTTTGTTTAGACATTCATGTTATTTAGATGCCTGCATAGGGGTTTAAGTCATATGCATTGGACGGTGATAGGTAAAGACAGCTAAAAACACATTGTAATGTGGCAGTCCAGGAGGATTAATATTATTAACTGTGAAAAACTACACACAAAGAATGACTTTGGTGATCACATTTTGACTTCGGTTAAAAAAAATAAATAAAAAATATCATATTTCAGGCCTGGAAATATCCCTTTCCATTTTCCAGACGTCATTTAGCTACTAACATCAAAGATTCTTCAATTTTTATGTGAATGCTTTCTTGATCGAGAAAGTTCTGCTTATGTGCATACCCAGAATTTTCTCTAGTCCTAAGAGGACTGAATGGTTTGGCACGTAGCCCAGACCTAACAACCCATGCATTAGGCACCTCTCAATCTAACTTAGAGGCTTGATTGACGCAGAAGGATTTGAATAACCTCTGCTCTGGACTGTGTCCTGGGTTCAGCAGTAGCAGTCATTTTTCTCCTTCTTAGTAGCTGGTGCAGTGCTGTGGCTTTGACTTTCAGCCTGGGAACAGCGCTGATAACACCGATGCTTTTAGTTGCTGCTTAGCAAAGTTTAGTCTGACCATCTGACCAAGGACTTTCTGAGTCTCATGCTCTGCCAGGGAGGAGGGGAAACTGGGAGGAAGCAGACACAGGACACCTGACCCAAGCCAGCCAAAGAGGTATTCCATACCACAGCACGTCATGCCCAGGATGTAAACTGGGGGCAGGTACCCAGAAGGGCTAGGTCACGGCTCTCGTCAGGCTGCACATTAGTTGGTGGGTGGTGAGCGGTTCTATTCTCTTCCCTTGTTATTTCCCTTATCATTATTATTATTGGTGGTAACAGCAGTGGTTTGTGTTGTGCCTTAGTTACTGGACTGTTCTTATCTCAACCCATGGGATTTATGGGAAGATTCTTTTGATTCTCCTCCCCATCCCTCCAGGAACAGGAAGGGAGGAAGAGGGGGGAGTGAGTGGGCGAGCTGCGTGGCCAACTGGGCTTAAGCCATGAGAGACTGACAGAGGAGGTTGTCCTGGGTTCAGCAGTGGCAGTCATTTTTCTCCTTCTTAGGAGCTAGTGCAGTGCTATGTTTTCATTTTTTGGCCTGGCAAGAGAGCTGATAACGCCGATGTTTTCAGTTGCTGCTCAAATGTTTGGTCTGGCCAAGGACTTTCTGAGCCTCATGCTCTGCCAGGGAGGAGGGGAGGCCGGGAGGAAGCAGAGACAGGACACCTGACCTAAGCTAGCCAAAGAGGTATTCCATACCGCAGCATGTCATGCCCAGGGAGGTAACTGGGAGTTACCCTGGAAGGGCTAGTGCACTGCAGGGTTGGAGGAGGTATCGGTCGGTGCTCGGCTGGGGGGAGTGGGGCAAGTTATTGGTCGGCTGGTGTTAAGGTGTTATATTCTTTCCTCTTGTTATTTTCTTTATCATTATTATTATTGGTGGTAGCAGTAGTGGTTTGTGTGATACCTTCGTTACTAAACTGTTCTTATCTCAACCCGTGGGAGTTGCATTCTTTTCGATTCTCCTCTCCATCCCTCCAGGAGCAGGGGGAGGGCAAGAAGGGGCGGGGGAGTGAGTGGATGAGCTTTTCTGGTTGGGTTTAAACCACGACAGAGGTGCAAGAAATATTCAGTCCTGGTGTGCTTTATAGCTAAGCTAAAGGCTCATGCATAGGTAATCACTTAAAAGCTCCCTGGTAAAAGCTTCCACTGAGGATATTGGAAACTGTGGTTTGATTTTTGCTTTTACTTGGATTCAGACATGCTTTTCTAGATTAGATATTAATCATGATGACACAAATGGTTCTAAAATATTGATACATGCTTAACTCATCTTTGAATGCGCTCTGATTCAAGATAGCATTATTCAAAAATCGCTAATAGTAACTAAGACTAAAAAAGATAAGACAAACCCAGCTTTATTGAGTAGTTTCATTTGTGGGACTTTAGCAACAATTCTGTCCTAGGCACCCATTCTTCCTTTTCAAATTCTAAGGTATTTTGAACAAAACATTAACTGGACAAAATATAAAGACTAATCGAAAACAGAATAATAGCTTGGAATCCCCACCACCCCAGCAACTCTCCTAGCCATTGAGTTGTTTGGGGTTTTGGGGTTTTTTTTTTTTCAATGTCTTTCTTTTCCTCTCACCAGATAGTTTTCAGATATTTTCTAAATTAAGGAAAATTTGGAAATTTTATTGGAGGGCTGCCTGGGTGTAAAGCAACTTATATAGTTGAAGTACTGACAGAAATAACTGGAGCTGTAGTGAAATTCACCATGATCAGTGTTAGAATTTTGACCACTGAAGTGAGAGGGTAAGCATTGCTGCTTCACTAAAGTAGAAAAGATTAACCTCGGCAATGTTTTAGGTGCAGTCAAGAGTACAGATCTCAAGTGGAAGGAGATACCTTTCCTCATGCTTGAGTAAAGACAGCTGAGCTTAAGAAACTGGTGGAGATACTTCTATTCTTAGAAGTTTGCAGCTGGTTAAGTATTTACTACCCTGCCTTGTTGTCCCCTCTCCCTCAATTTCGAGTTCATTTTAGCTTGCAGGTTTACTTTTATGGCCTCTTGAGGGATTCTGGGCAATTTAGCCTCTGTTCTGCACAGTGGGAACTAGGCACCTGGAGGTTAAATTCTCAGCTTTGCTTTCCCTGCTCTTCCCTGAGTTTCTAACTGGATCCAGCTTTTTATCTCACTCTTCTTTCTTGCTATTTCAGAGGCCTAATGTTTATTCAATCACTGTTTAATTCAGAATGCATCAAATATGATTTTCACAAGGAAATCTCACTCTTTGAAGTAGAAATTGGAGAGTTTTCTTGGTACATATGAAGCACACTGACTACTGCTATAGAGAGATGTTAGATACCTCTATATCTAATCAGAGAAGAAAATTCAGGGTAAGGCATTTACAGAAAGCACTGCATTTCCTTTGCCTAAGAGATTTTAATAATTACAAGATTTCAGTGAATTTGTGGTTCTGGAACAACTGGTTATGTTGTATTGGTTTTGGGTTGATTCATCTTTGTACACTGTGGGAGAAAAGCATTAAATTTTTAAAATTAAAAACCCAGTTAGCATGCTTTGTTAAGGGCAAAACAGAAAATGAAAACAAAATAATAATATTATTAATATGAACTCTCTTCAAAGCACAGAAATAGCTCCCACAATTATTTTAAAGCTGCACTAGCTAATGTAGACAGTTACACTTCTTTTAAAAGAAATATATGTGTTAGCATCAATAACACTTCAAAAAAGTTATTTATAAAAGAAGAGGAAAAATTCCAGCAACAGCTAAGTACAGACCTGCAAATATCCAGCTCTTCAAGTTCTCAATTGCTTCAGCAGCTAATCTGGACAGAAAAAGTTAGTAAACCTAAGTACACTCACAGTATTTAATTGTAAGTTGATTATTCAAGTAAATTGTATTTAAATGACATGATGAAATACGTAAACCACACTGAGAAATAGAATGTAGAAACCAGAAAAAAATCATGTTTATAAAAGCACTGGATGTGCTGCATATTAAAGAAAATCATAATGAATTAATTATATGAAAAGTTACCCAGAAGTCATTTTTACAACACCTGTAAGATGACAACAAGGAAAAGAAGAAGGGTAACAGAGAATTATTAAAGTGGAACTGGATGAAGATGAGAGATGGGCAAGGATAATGGCTCTGCATTAATTTATTTGTTAATTATTTTAAACTCTTGTTTCTGCTACAGTTCCATCCTAGCTCTTAAGATTGTTTTAAGTACTTACCTATACATTTTGAAAGGGACGGAAGAGAATACTAGAAAGGACAGAAGATGAAACAGAAAACCTTTGAGGGGAGCACAACAGGACCATTTCTTTCCTGCAAACTAAGCAAGTGACACCATCTAAGCAGTATAGAGAAATACAAGCAATTGCTGTCATCTTTGATAAGTTCTGCTGCTGCTTTCTTGAGAAGTTTATAAATGAATAAAATAGCTAGGGGCGTCTGAACTAGGTTGTATTAGAATATTAAGCTTTATTGAACTATGTATGAAAATAAATTTGGGGCACAGAATCACTCTCAGCTCTAAATTACTCTCTCACAGACTTAAACCAACATATACACAGAAGGAAAAAGTGAAAGTCATGGAAATGTGCATGAAAATAACAGCTGGAAACACATGCAAAAATTACATTAATTATAAATTGCCTATAGTAAATAAAGAGAATGGGTTAACTTGGCTTAAGAAACTTCTGTAAACTTTGGTGCAAAATTCTCAACCAGCTCTTGACTGATGTAAAATTCAAGGTATTTGATGTTTTTAAATCTGGACAGATTTGCAGTTCCTAAATTTGCTTTAAACTTTGCACTTGAATGAACTCAAAATGAAGCTTACTCCTTTTAAATGTAAATCACTGAATGACAGTAGGAGGCTGGGCCAATGCAGTCTCATCCTGACACGAAGAGCAGGTTGGGAAATTATAGCTTATTGCACAGAAATGTTTAAAAACTGTGAATCTTTATTAGGGGAAGAAGAAAGTATAAGACTAATACGGGGAGCAACAGTGTAAGGAGGTCTGGGAATATATTTACATTTTAGCCACACACACACTGAATAAAATCCATTCTGTGGGAATGACTCCTTTTCAATTGGGGCATAATATAAGGTTTATGGGGAGCCCACATTCATCCACCAGCATCAGCTTTCCAGGGCTGGCAGAAACTGATCGTAATCTTCTCCAGGATAGCAGCTCCTCACTTGCATTTATTCTGATGGCTGATGACAAACACACATATTCTGTTGTGCTCTTAACAGAGAAGAATCCTTTGAAAGTGTGGTCATTTTACAAGCTTTTGTGGAAAGCAGTAGGATAAGGCCTGACTTATTGAAAAAGTAATTATAAGATTGCTTCTAATTAGATTACACAGTTCTCTTGGCGAACAGAAAGATGTTGTGGTTTGACATTTTGGCCTCACACTGCCGTCCAACCACATTTAGCAAAAAGAAAATTTTGGCAAGGTAAATAAGACATATCTTGGGAAGAAAGTGCACTGGTGACAGAAATGTGGATTAGATTTCAGTAAACCCAGAATTTTAATTGGAAGATGTGACTCAGATCACTTCAAAACCCCATAGAAGAGGCTTAATATTTAAGTTAAGAATGACTGTTAAACTGGTAGAGTTTTATTTTCTAATGAAAACATTTTCATGAAAATAATGGCTGTCTTTTAGCTTTTCATTATTGTTGGTATAGTGTTCTTTAGCTGATTCTAATCCTTTTGATATTCCCTAACTAATTTGTGTGGATTGCAGTGTATTTAGAGAAAAATACAGTGTTGATCACACTGTTTTTCACCTCCTATAGTCATAGTCAACAGATGAGGCAGATATTTTCCATGATCAATCAGTGCCAATTTCCAGAATTCTTTTGGCTGTTTCTGCAATTTGAATGCCTGATTTTATCCAGAAATAATCCCACCTGAAACAAAAGTAGAACATAAACATGTCTAAAGTGTCTGTCTTTTTTGAACATAACTGCTTCCCTGAAGAGAAACTGAATTTGTTGGTTTGATTAATGTATCCTATCTCTGGAAAAGACTGTGTCTGGAGTATTTGAGGAATTATGTGATAAAGATACAAGTCTTAAAATGAAATTCTGTAATTCCCAAGATTTAGACTTTCAAAAGTATCCCTCCATGAGCTGTTCTTTTAAAAAACTTTTTGAGAATGTTTGAGTTGATGCCTTTAGTCCTAACAGGAATCAGCTTATCAATCACAGTTAAGGTTACGGGGATATGATATAATAGGTATTATGGAAACATGGTAGGATGGCTCCTATGAATGGAGGGTTACAGGCTCTTTAGAAAAGACAGGTCCAGCAGGCGGGGAGGGGGAGTTGCTATTTATGTTAGGGATAGGCTGGAGAGTATGGAACTCTGGGGACAGGTGAGCAGTTTACAGCGAGTTTGTGTGTCAGGGTTAAAGGCAGAACAGCAATGGGAGACATTACTGTGGGGACCTGTTACAGACTGCCTGATCAAGAGGTCTCTGTGAATGAAGTACTCTATAGACAGATCGGAACAGCCTCATGCTTACAGGCCCTTGTTCTCATGGGGGACTTCAATTACCCTGATATCTGTTGGAGCGAAGGTATGCCCCAGCACAAGCAATCCAGAAGGTTCATTGATTGTGTGGAAGACAACTTCCTTCTGCAAGTAACAGAGGAGCTGACAAGAAGTGCCATACTTGACCTCATGCTCACCAACAGGAAAGGGCTGGTTGGAAATATGATGCTCCAGGGCAGCTTTGGATGCAGTGATCATTAGATGGTGGAATTTGAGATCCTCAGGACAGTGAGAAGAGTGTGCAGCAAGCTCACTGCCCTGGACTTCAAGAGAGCAGATTTTGGCCTCTTCAGGAGCCTGCTTAGTAAGGTTCCATGGGATATAGCCCTGGAGGGGAGGGGGCCCAAGACTGTCAGTTGATATTCAAGGATCACCTACAACAAGCTCAGGAGTGCTGCATCCCAACTAGAAGGAAGTGCAGCAGGAGGGCCAGAAGACCTCCTTGGATGGATAAGGAGCTGCTGAGGAAACTTCGAAGTCAAAAAGAGGTTTATAAAAGGTGGAAGCAATGACAGGCAGCCTGGGAAGAATATAAGCATGTTGTCCAGAAAACTAGGGACCAGGTTAGGAAAGCTAAGGTCCAATTAGAATTAAACTTGGTCAAATTAAATTGGAAAAAAGGTAATATAACCCCCATTTTCAAGAAAGGGAAAATGGAAGACCCGGGGAATTACAGACCAGTCAGCATCACCTCTGTGCCTGGCAAAGTTTGGAGCATATTCTCCTGGAAGGCATGCTAAGGCACATGAAAAACAACAAGGTGCTTGGTGACAGCCAGCATGGCTGCACTAAGAGGAAATCCGGCCTGACCAATTTGATGGCCTTCTATGATGGGGCTACAGAACTGATGGACAGGGGTAGAGCAGTTGATGTCATCTACATGGACTTGTGCAAAACTTTTGACACTGTCCTGCATGACATCCTTGTCTCTAAATTGGAGAGATATCAGTTTGATAGGAGAACCACTTGGTGGATAAAGAACTGGCTGGATGGCCACACTCAAACAGTTGTGATCAGTGGCTCAATATCCAGCTGGAAACCAGTTACTAGTGGTGTCCCTCAGGGATTGGTGTTGGGAACAGTCTTGTTCAACATCTTTGTCAACGACATGGACAGTGGGGTTGAGTGTGCCCTCAGCAAGTTTGTCGATGACACCAAGCTGTGTGGTCCAGTTGATACGCTGGTGGGAAGGGATGCCATCCAGAGGAACCTTGACACGCTTGTGAGGTGGGCTGATGCCAACCTTATGAAGTTCAACCACGACAAGTGCAAGGTCCTATGCCTGGGATGGAGCAATCCCAGGCACAGCTACAGGTTGGGCAGAGAAGAGATTGAGAGCAGCCCTGCAGAGAAGGACTTGCGGATGTTGATCAATGAGAAAATTAACATGAGCCAGCTTCAGTGTGTGCTTGCAGCTCAGAAAGCCAACCGTATCCAGAGCTGCATCAAAAGGAGCGCGGCCAGCAGGTCGAAAGAGCTGATCCTGCCCCTCTACTCTGCTCTTGTATGACCTCACCTGAAGTATTGTGTGCAGTTCTGGTGTCCTCAACATAAAAAGGACATGAAACTGCTAGAACAAGTCCAGAGGAGGGCCACAAGGATGATCGGGTGTCCTGAGCACCTCCCGTATGAAGACAGGCTGAGAAAGTTGGGGCTGTTCAGCCTGGAGAAGAGAAGGCTGCATGGAGACCTCATAGCAGCCTTCCAGTATCTGAAGGGACTGTAAGGATAGGACAAGGGGTAAAGGGTTCAAACTTAAACAAGCAAAGTTTGGATTGGATATAAGGAAGAAGTTCTTTACTGTGAGGGTAGTGAAGCACTGGAATGGATTGCCCAGGGAAGCTGTGAATGCTCCATCCTCGGCGGTGCTCAAGTCCAGGTTTGACAGAGCCTTGTGTGACATGGTTTAGTGTGATGTGTCCTTGCCCATTTCAGGGGGATTGGAACTTGATGATCTTAAGGTCCTTTCCAACCCTAACTATTCTATGATTCTACTTTTCTAAGGGTGGTTACCAGGCTACCATCTTCCTGTGGGTTTGCATCAGTAACATCTCTGTTCTTAAATGGGAGTTAGAATACACTTAGCACAACCATCATGATTGCTCCTAATATGGGGAAGTGGTGTTCTAGGCAGACATCTGCTCCAAGGTTCTTAGGTATATGGATGAACACACTAGGAAAATATCCAAACAAATACAAGCCTAATTTCTAAAAATAAAATAAATTAAAAAAAAA
Organism: Lathamus discolor; assembly: GCF_037157495.1. Lineage (NCBI taxonomy): Eukaryota > Metazoa > Chordata > Aves > Psittaciformes > Psittacidae > Lathamus > Lathamus discolor. The sequence goes on from NC_088884.1 coordinate 18,470,386, forward strand.
AAAAAGTGTTCAAATCGAGAACTATTCTGTTCTGTTTTACTGGTAAAACAAAAAAACCTAGGGAAACACCTGAGTCTAGATTCAGGTAGCTGATGGGAGATGATGGAGAAAAGTCTGCAATCACAATCTTGATCTTATTGTAATGAAAGTGGAAATTCTCATTTTCTATGGAACCATAATTTTTCCTTTAGCATTTTTCCATAGGTGTTCCAAACTCACTCCACCCCCTTCCTCCCCCCGCTCACTGAGGGACGGGGTGGAGAGTCGAAATAATGTAACTCCCATGGGCTGAGATAAGAACAGTCCAGTAACTAAGGTATAACACAAAACCACTACTGCTGCCACCAATAATAAAAATGATAAGGGAAATAACAAGGAAAGAGAATACAACCGCTCACCACCCACTGACCAACGTGCAGCCTGACCAGAGCAGTGATCTAGCCCTTCCGGGTAACTCTCCACAGTTTATATACTGGGCATGATGTGCTGTAGTATGGAATACCTCTTTGGCTAGTTTGGGTCAGGTGTCCTGTCTCTGCTTCCTCCCGGTATCCCCTCCTCCCTGGCAGAGCATGAGACTCAGAAAGTCCTTGGTCAGAGTAAACATTACTGAGCAGCAACTAAAAGCATCGGTGTTATCAACGTTGTTCCCAGGCTGAAAGTCAAAGCCACAGCACTGCACCAGCTACTAAGAAGGAGAAAAATGACTGCTACTGCTAAACCCAGGTCAATATCCGCCCCCTATTCCATACCATTCACGTCATTCTCAGATCCCACATTTTCAATATACCATCACGCTTGTCTCATATATATATATATATATATATATATACACATCCACACACACACAAAGAGAGAGAGATCATTCCTCAGTGCATGGACCAATCCCTATAAACCTGCTGAGTTCATCCGCTCCATGATGCCTGGCTCAATCTCTTGTAACAGCCTTTTAGAGCAGGAGAGACTGTATGCAGTGTTGGACTGTTGGACTGTTGCCTGTTGATGACACCACAGAAGTTGTCTGGTCACTGCCGAGCTTATCTGGTTTTGTCAAAGTTGTCTAATTAGTTCAGTCCATTTACTCCATATAGCATTGGTTGCATGATGTGTAGACGAGACCCTGCCTTTGAACATCCAGCCCAGCATGGGCAACTGGGGTGCCAGGAGGAGCTGTGCTTCAGTGCCAATCACTCCCGAAGCAGCTTGAAACCCTTCATAGGCTGCCAGTATCTCTTTCTCAGTTGGGGTATAGCTGGCCTCAGATGCCCTGTATCCTCAACTCCAAAAGCCGAGTGGTCGACCTCGAGTCTCCCCTGGAGCTTTCTGCCAAAGTCTCCAGGTAGAACCATTCCCCCCAGCTGCGGTGTACAGAACATAGGCCAAGCCCCAGCACGTTGCCATGATTTGTCCCTCTCTGATATGACATGGGTGACAACACACCTCATTTAAGCGTTTTGCTATTTTTCTGGATATTGCACTTGTTCAGTGCAATATGGTGAAGTTCCAAAGCACTGGAGGGGCCACTGGCCTAGATACTTGCCCATACTATCCCACACACCCTGCCACCCATGACTTTCCAGCCTCAGGGAAAACCTTTTGGTCCTCCTATATTGTTGTCTAACCCTAGACAAGGCCCAAACCCAACTCTGCTAAACTTCTGAGATCAGACGAAATGGTTGTGGGTAAAACACATTCTGTATGTTTGCCAACATGTTGATCCCCATCACAATCAGCAGGCAGGTCTCAAGAGTACCCAAAGGCCATTCAAAACCTTCAGAGCTCTCAAATGATGTTGTAAACAGTCTGGTGGGAGGAGCTGGGAACGTAAGGGAATGTCTCCTTCATAGTTTGACCACCCGAGGAGGGGAGAAAAGATGTGTAATTGCTAAACACTTCCATTATATACCTGCCAAAGTATAGAGGTGGTGACCACACTGAGAACACAAGCCAGATCAGTTTCATGACCAATGAGTATATCGTATTACAAGTCATTACCATTAATTACAGTAAAACAAGAACCTTAAGCCCCAGCCCCCCTGCCGATAAACGCAGAAACAGCAAACACAGGCTGTAGGTAAGGTATGACACGCTGAAACTCTGAGATCAAGAGCAACAACTTTGAGAGCCATTAAATCAGCATTGTGAGGAGTGACTATTAACCTGAAACAGTAAATGCTTATCACAAATGCTATTAGACACACTCTGGTCAGATCTGTCGTTATCTCAACTCGTCGAGCCAAACTTTGGGAACCAAAAAGTACTGTTGTGGTTTAAGCCCAGCCGGGAACCCAGAACCACACAGCCGCTCACTCACTGAAGGATTTCAAATGGGAACACAGAGGAGCTTTCTAAATAAGGAAGTAGTTTATGTAGAAAATGACTTATGAATTATTATTTCATCCATCTCACTTTATTTTCTTCTATCTGACAGAAAGCCTGATATGTATTTCAAAAATGTGGTTATATTTTCTTCAACTATCAGATAATCCTGATGGTATAACTCATATTTGCTTTTGTTTGGAAATCTGGGAAAGAGCATATTTATGGCATGAAATTTTTAGAACCATATTTGAGGGGAGGGTCTATCAGTCTTCTCTCAAAAGATTCAACCTTGTTAAATTCCAAGAAGGGAATACCCTGTGAAAGTCACTTCCTTGATGAAAATTCACTTTCTTAAAAAACATAGATTAAACTAACTTTACGGTTATCATATACTATATCTGTAATAGAAAATAAGACAAGGTCTGCAGACATGAAACAATATGGTTTTGCACTATTAAGCTCATTTCTCCTATTGGGAATCATCTTGAGCAAATGTTAACTCCCAAACCACGGCTGCGATTTGCTTGGGAAAGTGTAAGTTGGTACAGATGTAAATCATGCAAGCGGATGTCCAATTAATTTAACAATACACAAGTGTGTCCTAGCTTCTGAGTGCTCCCAAGCTCTGATTAGTTCACAAGTATAGGCATTGCCAGACCATGAACAGAATAAGAATTCCAAATGTGTTGCTATTGCAGGAAATAAACAAGAATTTGACAGTTGTTTACACACAGACGTTGGTACACTCCCAACCTAAACTCCACAAGACACATATAAAAGACAACATTATTTACTGTTGACAAGAGAAAAATTCCAAAAGAGTTGCCTTGTGAAAATATATTTCTGTACTGGATACGCTAGCAGGGTGGTGTGGCAGGTGACCTTAGAAGATGAGAATACAAAATTCAACATTCCTTGAAGGGAGTCAGTGTGCAAACTCTACGGCCAAGAGCCAAGGTGTTACGCTGAAAAACAGAAATTTCTGATGCTCTTCTGGGTCTTAAGGTGTACCTAGTTATTTTTTCAGAAGTGGGAAAAGAACAGTGGGACACCAATAGAGGACCTGAATTACTCTGGAAAGAAACACAACTGACAAGCTAAATCTTTATAAGCAGAAATTTAAATTCCAAGCAATGGAAATAAAATACTTACGAAAGAAAGAAACATAGCATGGTGTTTAGATGATCACTCTAGTCATGACTACAATACACTGCTAAGTTGCTGTGGAAGAGTCCTGCCTTAAAGTAGAGGCACAAAGATCTCCTCCACATTCACACCACATTCCTACTGGCTGCCCCCAGGGTCCTCCATCCATGCCCACACAGTAACCTGTGTCACTCACCCTCCAGTGCTTTGCCATGGCAAAGCCACCCTGCTCTGGCTCTGCCTGACCTCTCTGCAGCAGTTCTACCCCCCAGTGTCACCTATGATATTGCATTATGTGTCTCCTTTGATCTTTCTATTTCCTTTCCAACCTCCCCACATGATTTGGCTGTAAAAAGAGACCAGTAATGCGCTAGTTACTTTTGTTCCCAGAAAATGCAAAAAGAGAATCAGAATTCATTAAGGTTATTTGTATTCCTATGTCATTAGCAGTTGCACATGCTTCTTTTATAAACTTTCAGGTAGTTGATATAAAGGCTGACAATAATCCACTGTGTATGGTTTGACCACTGCTACAATTTAACTTGACCCCCTTCTATAAGAAACATTCTGCCAAAAATTACTGCTGCAAAGTTAAACTTTAACCTCCGAGAGGCTCTATGGAGGAAGGGATATTCAAAAACATTGAAATCATTCTAGTCCACTTTTTTATAATGTGAAATGGAAAACTGTTTATAGCTTTACTGTAAATGTATACAGCATGAAAGTAGTTATTCTGATTTGCATAATAGCTTCTAACTTCTTAGGTGACACTTTTTAATAGCAGTTAGACTATCTAGGACTGCAAAACTGAAAGGTGCAGCTCTTGTTATGTTTTATCTCTTCTAACATTGAAGTGTTTCTGGAAAGTTAATAATGGCTGACAAATCAATGCCAAATGCATACTCTAGGCTTCTCCCTCTTCACAGTTTGTGGATTTTCAGACCGTAATTAAACCCTGAACTTTCTTTCAATCTCCCACCAGAGTACCTTGTCATTTTCTGTACAGTTTTGACCCAATTACCATTTCTGCTGGCCTGCCAATATCACCCTGTCCCTCAGGAAATGGTCTGTGTACAAAAGCATGAGCTTCAAAGAACAAACTAGGTCTGGAAACACCACCACAACTACTGCTCAATATTACTCCAGAGTCCCACAGAATACTAATACTGGTTCAGTAGCATAATGAATAATTAAACACAACTGGCATTGTTTCAAACATTTTTCCAGTGTCTCCAAATTATAGCAGAAAGACAAGTACTTCAGAAACATGGATCTTTGAAAGACTTGTATGATGATGAACATTAGTTGAAAATTCTATGCCAAAAATATGACATCAGAAAAGTCTTCCAGGTTTACAGGGTAGAATTAATCCACATATATATATTGTATATGTGTATTTTAGTTCCTTCTAGTAACATTCTTGTATTTTAGCTTGTTGCTTAGCAACGTTATTTTTAGTTATTCAAGTAACATATATTTTTGTAAATTAATCTCTGAAACATGGTTGCTGAATTCTTTTTAATTAGTGTTTTTTCATGATGCTGAAATACAAACCAATATAACAGCCATCTCTCTAGTATTTAAAAATGATGAGCAGAATGAAAAAAAAACCCAACAAAGAAAACACACATTTTATAAATCTGCTCTGGGGCATCATTATCTGCATGTCACAGCAAATAAAAATTTAGAACCACAGAACTGTGACACTAGTTTAAGGGTCATCTATTAAGACTTCTCAGTGTGCTGAACACTTGTTGAGGATTCTTAGATAAATTAACGAATGAATGTTTGGCCTTAGCTGTTAATGAAATAGGTGACCAAAACATCTCCAGAATTTCCAAATGCATAATCACTGGCAACATATATGGCTATCAATTTTTTTAACTATTATTTTGTAGATGCCCATATTAAAGATTGACAGGATTTTGTTTCATTTGGATTCTTTTTGTTAGAATAATGCCTATGAAAAAAAAAAATGCAAGGTAAGGCAAAATAAATGCTGTATCAGAAAGTGTTAATTTAAAAAAAAAATTGAATGCCAGTGTAATAAAAATAATCTGTATTTATTCATTTTGCGAATAACAGTTTATTTATTTGGATTTTCTTAAAAAAAATCATATGCACATTCATCTAATTAATTCTATGCGGTATTTTAGATATTTACAGCCAAGATTTGCATGTTGCTCCATTTTTATCTACTGAAAAAAAATGTTTACATTAAAAATATAATGTGTTCAAATGAATTATAGAATATTTGCAGATCAATTTTTTAAAAATTCCTGTTTTTTGGGAAGCAGCTGGTACTAGTCAATATATTCATAATACAAGAGTAAAAATTAAATGAGTAATGCTACTGTTACGTTATCAATTATATTTTTAATATCTTTTAAAATGCTGATAATAGAAATGCCAGACATTGTGATCTTCAGTTAAAAATCTTATTTAGGCTTCAGTTGCACAGTATAATTTCAAAGAAATCAATGAAAATTAAGCACACCACTATCATATTGTTAATATATAGAGGATCTACCAATCCTGTCTAGTTTTACACTTTTGTGATCTCTTCAGCAGAATAATGCAATTAAATCAATGTAAATTATGTAAAAGATGAAAAAAAATGCAAATTATAAAGTTATAGACAAGTATCATCACTATTAGCACATTTATGTCTGTTTTAGTATTGTACAGCAAATATTTTTATAGAAACATAATGGAGAGTAAGGTAAGTTTTGCTTTGTTTTACAATTTTCGACACTGCATAACTGCTACAGTCTCTTTCTATGACCCCCTTTTCCTCTGGGGTTGGAAGTTATCACTTTAGAAAATACTGCTGTGCATTCTGTTAATCTATATATGACTTTCAAGTCGTATTTGGAGATATTTAAATTATGTTATTTTGGTCTTGAAGTCACAATTCCTTCTTTGAAGACCTGGCAAAGGTCTTCAAAGAAACAGGGATTAAATCTTTATTTTGTATAAGCTTACTAGAATGTTGAATTCATAGAGGAGAAACATCAGCACTACTGTATTCCTAAATATTTCAACATATTTTTCTGAATGTTGTTTTCACAAAAAAGATATTGTAACCATATATGATCCCAACTGCTTTATTTTACCTATTCCTGACACATTTTGCCACAAAATTAAGAAAATCTTGAAACCCTTATTTGCAGTTGTATGCTAGTTTTCATATGCAATGCAAACAAAAGTTCTTTTTCACATGTATTCTTTTCTATCTAATGCACTGTGGCGTCCCTGATGATATACGTCAAGGTCATAGAATCCAGCCTTTGAAAGTGTCATCTTCCAACTTTTTCTACAAATAACCAAAAATAAAATTTCAGTCAAGGTGAATGTAGCAAGTAGGGGCAAATGGGGGATGGGACATGGCAGTGGAGTTCAAATTTGATGATCTCATATTTTAGCTACTATGTCAAACTCTATTTCAGACTGAATGTCTTTTGAGAGTTCATTTATCTATATATTTTTCTTAAAGCAAAGGATAAAAATGAATTCTCAACTCTATATGGCAATGCAATTTCACACACATATTACCACCTCCTATTTTGTCAAACTTAACCTGCCATAAAATTTTACTGTTGACCTTACATCTCCTTGTAGAAATTAATTAGCACATTTAGGAGTCATACATCAACAAACACAAAGCTTCGTAAAGACTTTTGGCAAAGTCCTATACAGTTGTGATGAAGCTCGTGTATACGTTGTTTTAGCTGCATGGCAATAGATACATAGAATGGAGGCAGAAGATTAAGACTGGATGGAAACAAGGTGAAAAAAAAAATAGAAGGTATGAAAACATCCAGGTAGAAACAAAGTTTACCAGGTGAAAAATGAAGACGGGGTGCTAGGGCCTATAATAAACGTCAAAGACACGTCTGATAACTTTCTTATTTATTTCTGAATTTTAACCTAATAAAAGGCAAGTAATTCTTTTCTTTTTAAGAAGAGGAATTTCTGATGACAAATACTTCCACGTATGAAGTGGCCTTCTATGATGGGGCTACAGAATTGATGGATAAGGGTAAAGCAGTTGACGTCATCTACCTGGACTGTCCCACACGACATCCTTGTCTCTAAATTGGAGAGATATCAATTTGATGGATGGACCACTCGGTGCATAAAGAACTGGCTGGACGGCCGCACGCAAAGATTTGTGGTCAATGGCTTGATGTCTGGCTGGAGACCGGTAACGAGTGGTGTCCCTCAGGGATCAGTGTTGGGACCAGTCTTGTTTAACATATTCATCGCTGACATGGACAGTGGGATTGAGTGTGCCCTCAGCAAGTTTGTCGATGACACCAAGCTGTGTGGTCCGGTTGATACACTGCAGGGAAGGGATGACATCCAGAGGGACCTTGACACGCTTGTGAGGTGGGCTGATGCCAACCTTATGAAGTTCAACCACGACAAGTGCAAGGTCCTACACCTGGGATGGAGCAATCCCAGGCACAGCTACAGGTTGGGCAAAGGAGAGATTCAGAGCGGCCCTGCAGAGAAGGACTTGGGGGTGCTGGTCGATGAGAAAATGAACATGAGCCGGCCGTGTGCGCTCGCAGCCCAGAAAGCCAACCGTATCCTGTGCTGCATCAAAAGCAGCGTGACCAACAGGTCAAAGGAGGTGATCCTGCCCCTCTACTCTGCTCATGTGAGACCTCACCTGGAGCATTGTATGCAGTTCTGGTGTCCTCAACATAAAAAGGACATGGAACTGCTGGAACAAGTCCAGAGGAGGGCCACGAGGATGATCAGGGGACTGGAGCACCTCCCGTATGAAGTCAGGCTGAGGAAGTTGTGGCTGTTCAGCCTGGAGAAGAGAAGGCTGCGTGGGGACCTAATAGCAGCCTTCCAGTACCTGAAGGGGGCCTATAGGGATGCTATGGAGGGACTCTTTGTCAGGGACTGTAGTGACAGGACAAGGGGTAATGGGTTCAAACTTAAACAGGGGAAGTTTAGATCGGATATAAGGAGGAAATTCTTTCCTGTTAGGGTGGTGAGACACTGGAATGGGTTGCCCAGGGAGGTTGTGAGTGCTCCATGCCTGGCAGTGTTCAAGGCCAGGTTGGATGAAGCCTTGTGTGGGATGGTTTAGTGAGAGGTGTCCCTGTCCATGGCAGTGGGGTTGGAACTATATGATCTTGAGGTCCTTTCCGACCCTAACTATTCTATGATTCTATGAGTCTATGAATATATAAAAAAGTGTTTTATTCTTAAATTCTAATGTACATAGGCAACTTTTGTTTTTCTGTTCTAGAGTGCAGTCATGCTTTTAAACAAGGGAAGTTTAGACTGGATATAAGGAGGAAATTCTTTCCTGTTAGGGTAGTGAGACACTGTAATGGGTTGCCCAGGGAGGTTGTGAGTGCTCCATCCATGGCGTTGTTCAAGGCCAGGTTGGATGAGGCCTTGTGTAGGATAGTTTTGTGTGAGGTGTCCCTGCCCATGGCAAGGGGGTTGGAACTAGATGATCTTGAGGTCCTTTCCAACCCTAACTATTCTATGATTCTCTCCACAATGAATAAAGCAGCAGTCATGTAGAAGATTACTTTGCATTAAATTCAACATATGCACATACAAGGAGTACAGATTAGCCAGAAGCTGTCCATACACTTCTAAAGTAAAGTAACATATTTGAGGCAACATGTAATTTTTTTACTTGTTGAAAAATACGTTTACACAATATTCCAAATTAAAATTTTCTATTCTTTTCATAGTCAGAAATAATTTTGTTGCTGGAAATTGAATTTTTATGTTAAAATATAAAACCCAGTTTTGTAAGGATGATTTTTATCGTTTACTGTTATTTCTTCTGTCTTCTCATTGGGACAACTGGCATGAACTTCATTTTGAACAGTATACGATACATACAGAAATATAAATTATGACTATTGTGATTTTTTTGCAAATTTAATTTTAAGACACGGATAATAAGAAGCAAGAGGAGAATAAAAAAGTGAATGAGAGATATTTTGAGATGGCATTGATTCTTTCGGTAGAAAGCAATTAAAATGATCAGATAAAGCACAAAAAATGCCCCTTCCTGTTTTCTCAGTCAGTTGCCCAGCACAATCATCATCTTCATATTCCAGTCTCCAGATGAGCTGAAGAAGATAGACTCAAGGACCAGTAAAGATCACTAACAATTAACAGTCCATTTACACCATTTTTGTAAGATGGATACAAAAGATTCAGCCACACATCAAAACTAATTTCATTATTCCTTTGGTCAGTTGAATTCCAAATGCCCAGAGCTTAAATGGAAAAACACTTTACTGCATTAAAATGCACTCACTCAAATAACTGAGTCTTTCAATAAATTCTGTTCAACTGGGATTAAAAATAAAATGTATTTGACAAGAATGCATCTCGTTCACAAGGAATCTTTAAGCAGTGTGTTGTGCTTTAACCCTGGCAGGAACAAAGCCTCACCCAGCCACTCTTTCATTTTTCTCCATGTGGAATGGGCAAGAGAATCAGAAGGGTAAAAGTGAGAAAACTCGTGAGATGAGATAAAGACACTTTGACAGATAAAGCAAAAGCTACATGGGCAAGCAAAGCAAAACAATGAATTCATTCACCACTTCCTATGGTCAGGCAGGTGTTCAGCTATCTCCAGAACAGCAGTACTCCCATCACACCTAACTGTTATTTGGGAAGACAAATGCCATCACTCTGGATGTTCCCCTTTCCTTCTTCTTTCCCCAGCTTTATATGCCGAGCATGACAAATATGGTATGGATTATCCCTTGGGTCAGTTGCCTTGGCCGTGTCCCCTCCCAGCTCTTCGCTTCTGTGACTCCTGCGTGGTACCTTTGAAAAGACAGAGAGTAGGGAAGAGTTTTAAGATTTTCCTCATTTTATAAAAATAGGTGGGATGCTTAAAGGTTTCATAGCTACAGGTCATGTTCCATTCTTCTAAGTCAACATAATCAAAACCAACCATATGAGCTACCAAAACAAAGTAGTAAAGGAATGATAAGAGGTGAACAGAGCAATTAACTTGTCAGTGACTTGATTGATCACCCATTATAAGAAGCTGAAACTCAAATAGTATTGCATACAGATAATCAGTTGTGTAATAGCCAGCAGCAAGTGATGAGGAACTGCTAAGGTGTAGATGCTTAAGGAATAAATGCTGAGTGAAACATTTCTCAGCCTAATTGCAATGCACATAGTCTAAGCTGTATTCATGTCAATTTATTCTGAAACAGATAAAACAGAATTTGTGAGCAATATGCCATTTGACCTATGCTCATGTCATAAAATGCATCAGCCTTGTTTTGTGAGGATCTGCTCGCATGGTGAGTTTGCTTTATCTTTTGAATAACAATGGTCTTGTGTTAAAATAGTTGTAGCTCTAGAAGTAAATGATCTAATACATGCTTCCAATAAACTTGTGCCTGAGCTTTCAGCATTAGCCTCTGTGTTGAATAATAAATTAAGGCATTTAATCAGTAACATCTACTGACAGTGCAGGGAATCAGTGACAAATGGATGTATACTTATTCTTTCAAATTCCACTTTATTTTATGCTATTCAGCAGTGGTGATCATTCAGGTTTTGTTACAAATGAATAGTTGCTAGAATACCCATGTAAGGAGAATAAGGGTGTGGTTCTATTTTCATTTGGCATTCGCTAGGGCATCTAAGACATCTGCATGAAGCCAGAACATACGAAATTCGATGTACAGGAGACCCAAGTCTAGAGAAGCAGAGATTCCTGGCATGAGATCCTTCAGTTTAAACAAGACAGTCTTGCCCTGGGTTATCAGGATGTGAAGCCCTTCACAGTTGTAGAATCTCTCTTTCATAGCTATCCTCAGTAAGACTAGTCTTTTCCCTTCACTTGAAACTGGCTTACCATGCAGCCAGGAGCACAACAATTATGGGATCAACTGGAGCACAGGCAAGAGCAAATTCCCCTGGTGACGATGCAGGAGACAGTGGAGTGCAGGTACACATTACTGACAATATCAGTGAATCTAAAAGCTTCCATATGCAAAATAAATTTAACAAAAGAAAACTATGTCAGCTTTGGCATTGGAATTAATATAAATATCATTCATTCATGAAAATGTTGCTCTTAAGTAATATTTACATATAATAAAGGCTCATAAATCCATAACCTGCAGGTAATCCAATTAATTAACATTTCTCAAGTTGAATGAATAACATCAGGACAACAGTTGTGTTTAGTACTGAAGGTAAATCATGGTCTTACATTGATATTAAAGAATACAAGGAGGAAAACCCATTCTACAAGCATTGCTAACAGCCTGAGGTTTTTTCAGTCTATATATTTAACAGAGAAAAATATAAGAATTCTAAAAAGGTAAAAATATAAATTATTGTGCATGTCTATGAAAAGAAGTCTATGACTTCTTTTTAGATGCATCTAAATATTGCCCATACTTTACAGGCTGGTCATGTCTTACTTCTATTTGCTTTGTTTAATGAGCTGCAATGGAAGTGTCTGCACACTGTGTCCACAAAATATCTATTATGTCAATGAAGGAAAAGTTTTACTATTTGGTATAGCAATTCCTCCCACCCCCATCTGTCTTTCTGAGGTTAAAGAAAGGTCTTGAGTGGTTGCTCAATATCATCACTATTCTGCTCAGGTCTGCATTCAACTTTGATTAAAGCAGACTGTTCTCAAGGCATGGATCTTTTGCCATTTTTTCAGTTATTCTGAAACATTGCACAGGAGAGCTTAGCAGAGAACGAATAGCCTATCTTCAAAATTAAGGTTTTGGTGGTGTTCCTGAATCAGTACAGCATTTCATTAAAGTTGACAAAAATCTATTGAATCGTCAGGTAAATCTTTTTGAATCAGCAGTATATTTGTCTGAAATAGAGTCTATCTTATTCTGAAAATTTAACTTCATTTTAGTGGTACTACTCTAAGAGCACAATCATTAGGAAGACTTGTGTAAGAGCAACAATTATCAAGAGTCCATTCCTGTTCCCAGTGGAAGGAATCCATCTAGTTAAAGAGCAACAGAACTTCTATTCTGGTTAATGAGCTGAGGGGCCCAGTCAAACAGCAATCAGTTATCTATAATTTAAAGCTCATCTGCACAAAAAGATGAGTGGTAGCTTCCAAGAAGTTGGCGTGCTTGTCAACTTGTCAGTGTAACTTGCAGCATGATCCATATTCGCAGGAAAATACAAAGGCATTTCATGCTGTTTCACTCCCCACAGAGAGACATCCTATGACTTTGCTCTGAGTTTGAGCACTCCCTGGGCAGAAAGACTGTGACTTCATTTGTTAGCCAGGCATGGCTTTCTCCTTTGTGTAACACTTTGTGCAACACTTTGTGCACACTTTGTGTACACTGCTTTTGCAGTGTAACACAAGCTTTCAAGAAGTATTTAATAGTACAAAAAATAAAGAGGTTTCATTGCTCTTTCCTTTCTGATGGTTTTCTCTTTCCCTCTTGCTGTCTCTTTCCCTAATATTTCTAAAGGGTTTATCCTTCTGGTCATTTAGACAACTACATCATAACATCAGTAGTACAACAAAATCCCAGTGAAGGTAGTTATTCCCTTGAGAATTTCTTCTTTATGGACTAAATTCTAAAGGGTATTAGTAGGTCTATTTATTTCCAATTTGAAGTTAATTTCAGTGCTTCATAAGTTAATTACAGTGCTTCCAGTGTCTTAGTATAATGTTATGGGAGTCTTAGAGAGGATGGCATGGTTGGTTGCTTTGATACAGTACGAGTTGAAGGACCTTTTTTTTTTTGAATCTCAAAATCAGTCATATCCTGGATTCTTTTAATTTCTTCTGGGAATCTGAATGCCTCAAATAAAATGTTTTGTCCCTAACTTTACTACTGACCCAAATATTTGCAAATATCAAAAATATTTGTTGAGCCAACATGTATCTGCCCAGTTAAAATAATGAATTAATTAGATGTGTTGCCACACTTACAATACCCATTAGTTAAACACTTGGTCTTAAGGTTTGTCCTGCTATTAAGTGTGAAAGTTACCAGAGGAAAAAAAGTATTTGGGGGCCACTTCTACTCTTTGGTGTTGGTAGTTGTATGCTTTATTTATATAGCAGATACAGGCACAACCCTGATGATCTTCACTGCAGACACTGGAGCTCTGCACCAGTCTGATAAGTTGTGAGAGTCAGCTGTTTTTCTGAAGTAGTTATTAAACAACTGGCAATAGATTCTTAATCAGCAGAAAGAAAGAGACAGAGAAAACTGAGGGTGACAACTGATTGTGCTAATATTGATGGTTTAAATGAAGTGATGAACTAAAAGGGTTCAGATAATGTCATCATAACTCTGGAAATAGCATCAGCTTTTATTTCAATATTGCATATACTGTGTGTGCCCTATGGTACCTTAAAGAGAGGCTCATCTATTAATGATTCTGTATTTTATGACTCTTGCTCTCATACTGGGTTTTTCTAGTCATAGCCTTAAAAAAGCAGATGCCCTCAAACTTAAACAAATAAATATGATTTAGAGAGGAAAAAAAAATTCTTGAGAAAATTAGTGAAGGTGACTGACTTATTAAAGTTAATTTTCTTTAGTACACGATTTCCATGATGGTTTATAATAATTTCTTTAATGATCTTAAAGTATTTACCTCAACAAGCTTGCCAAGGAGGTTTGCTCTACACTTCAATAATTCTTAACATCTGATTAAATGTTATTTGTCTTTATATTCCATTTAACCTCTTTGTCCTCCTGGTAGTCATATTAGCTGGAAAAAAACCCAAGCCCAAATAACTAATAGCATTATACAGTTCCTGAGTTTTACAGAAAGCTTTAATAAAATTCAATTGATCTGTATTATGTAGTTTAAAAATAAGCAAAGAGTTACAATACCTTCTTTTTTGGCTTATACAGCATGCTGAGGTTAATCTTATCCTTAACTTTTTCCACAATGTTATATACATATGATGATTTCATTTAAATTAGCAAGGAAAAAGAGCAAAGCAAAATAATAAATAAAAATAATGTCATAAAATCCAACAGAACACCACCATTACTCAAATTTATCTTAATTCAGATTCTGTGTGATGTTCTGCATTTTGCTATGTAATTTTGCTATTGCTTATAGAGTGTGTGTGGTCCTTTTGCAGTTCACTTGCATTTCATTTCTACTTAAACTGCTTTTATTTTGAAGGGACTGTATGTTGTTACTGTCAATAATCTGTAATTTCACTTGACAAAAGTCAGTCCTTTCTTGATATATTCACATTAAAGTTGTAATGGACCAGGACTACTTGTATTCATCATTGCATCATGGAGCTGGAAAGATACAGACTTGTATAATTTGCATGATTTTTCTGGGATGACCAGAAGAAGTGGCTTAAGCTATCATTTTTTGAAAAGCAGTCTGATCTTTGAAGTGGAGATATTTAAGAAAGAGCTGTTGTATCGATATATATTGATATCAGACCTTCCTTCTGCTTCCTTTTGACATGCTTTTTTGTAAGGCAGTTTGAAACCAGTAGTGCTGAGGAGGAGCAGCACTGTGTTACCTCTTCTTTTCATGAGGACACAGCCTAGGTCCTCAAGCTGTTGAACCATGTGAGACTCAGAAATGTCTTCTCAGAATACGCTTGTGAAATACAATGAATGACTCTATGCACATCTAACTTTCTACTATATTTTCAATTTAAGATGACATTTTGGCTTCCATAAAGATCTTTTTGTTTAAGTTTTGCAAGATAGTTAATAAATTTCACCTGTGAGACGCCTGTATTTCAGAATTGTGTGACTGTTCCATACAGTCAGGAAAGCAGTTTGGGATATTCTTGGCTTAAAAACTTCATAAAAGAATAATTTAGCATTTTGTTAGTCTATTTATTGTTCTATTTGTGTTTATTTTATGGTATCAATTCATCTATCTTTTTAGTAAGAAAACAGAAGCATTGACTTTGCCTTCAGAATGGGTACAGCAGGACCACTGTCAAGTCCATGCTCCCCTAAACATGTTATTGATGGGAGGAAGACGGAGTATCTTTTGGGATGAAATAGCAACTTAGGCTTCAGGTTCATTAAATAAGAACAAAACGACTGCCCTCACAGAAGGGACCGCTAATGCATTCTGTCTGCTTTCCTGTCACTTTGTGTTATGGCACTGCTTTCATAACACAGATCCAAAATGAAGATCTAACAACAATAATGAACCCAAACAGACATTTAAATCTAGACTTCCTATTCCCATAGTTTTCTAGGGGGTTGAGCTTTTCAGGGTATTGTTTTCAGTTATATTTAAAATTTTAAGAAGATTCAAGTAGTTTCTACACAAGAACCAAAACAGTAAAATTCACATCTGGGTACATGATGGACTGTAGGTAGCATAACAAAATGGATGAAGCAGGCATAAGGCAGGATTGTTGGAGCTAATGTTGAATAAGTAAGGTTTTTTAAACCAAGGAAGTGTTGTTTATTAATCATTTTAGACATAATTTCTTTGCTCAATATAGTTAACATGTGGAGTAAATCACCATCACCATCAAAAAAGCTAAACATTATAAATGGATTTTAGGAATAAAATAGAAAAACTGTTGGATAAAACCTAAGTTTTTGACAGTATATGACAAAAGAGTTTGGAAAACAAGCCACCTGATTGTGAACATTCTTTGCAATTATTTGTTCAGACTTTACTCTGGCAAGGCCAAGTAATAATAGCTAATTATTTAGAGAGTACTTATTGTCATCTGTAATTCTTGAACTGGAAATATATTTTGCTTCAAGAATTAGAATATTTGGCTCTCCTGTGACAGCTACTTCACAGCCTTATTTTTATTTGCAACAAAATGAGACTTTTCAAATACTAGATGCATTCATATAAACATCAGCTGACCAAAGCTCAAGCCTACAGAGAAATTTCCAGAGAAATTGCTTTCTTGCTTAGATTATGGAAAGCAAAATTTCTGCAAAAGTGCTACCTATTTCAAAGAAGCATGGCCAATAAACCTCTTTCATTAAAATTCTTAAATTATGTACAGTATCAAAGCCCTGATTTCAAAATTTAGGTGCCATAAAGAATCTGTTGTGTTATTATCATGTCAAATTGATTGTTAATAATTTCTTTGCTATCAAGTCATCCCAAATATTTTTTTTGAGTTATGAAAATAAACCAGTACTTCAACTTGTTAATACCTAGCAATGACTAAACATTAGAGAACTATAATTTTGTAAGCCCTCCTTTATTGATGAGTTTTTAGTCTATCGCTGTATCTAGTTACACTGGGATACAAGCACATAACACTGCTAGTTCATTTAAGTAGCAGCTGAAGATAGTTCAGCTGGAGACAAGGGAATATTCAATCAGGATACGTTAAAGAGACTCACTCTTTTTGATCCTGTTATTACCTTAGTTTCCCTTTTTTGCTGAGCAAAACCTCAAGGCTGATATTTTGTAAGTGGTATCCTTCATCATTCTGGGAGTACTGCATTTTATTATAACGGACAACTGAAATAAATCTAAAATTTTACTTTTTTTCTAATAAATTTGTCATTTTAATTCAGAACAGGTCATTATGTTTCTTTATTAACATTCAAATCCATTATGAAAAGACAAACACATGAATTCAAATTTGTCATGGTTTAAGCCCAGCCAGCAGCCCAGAACCATGCATCTGCTTCCTCACTACCCCCTGCTTCTTCACCCCGCTCCCGGAAGGATAGGGGTGAGAATCAAAAGAATGTAACTCACATGGGTTGAGATAAGAACAGTCCAGTGACTAAAGTGTAACACAAAACCATTACTGCTGCCACCAATAATAAAAATGATAAGGGAAATAACAAGGGAAGAGAATACAACCACTCACCACCCACCAACTGATGCGCAGCCTGACCAGAGCAGTTTATATACTGGGCATGATGTGCTGTAGTATGGAATACCTCTTTGGCTAGTTTGGGTCAGGTGTCCTGTCTCTGTTTCTTCCCAGCTTCCCCTCTTCCCTGCTAGAGCATGAGACTCAGAAAGTCCTTGGTCAGAGTAAATATTACTGAGCAGCAACTAAACACATCGATGTTATCAGCGCTGTTCCCAAGCTGAAAGTCAAAATTACAGCACTGCACCAGCTACTAAGAAGGAGAAAATTGACTGGTACTGATGAACCCAAGACAGTATCCACCCCTTATTCCATACAATTCACATCATGCTCAGATCCCACATTTTTCAATATACCATCACTCTCATCTCATATATATATAATATATATATATGCATCCACACACACACAGAGAGAGAGATCATTCCTTAGCTCATGGACCAATCCCTATAAAGCTGCTGAGTCCATTCGGTCCATGATGTCAGGTTCCATCACTTGTAACAGTCTTTCAGAGCAGGAAAGGCTGTGTGCAGTGTTGGATCGTTGCCTGCTGATGCTGATCGTTCCTTCATTGCAGAACTGGTCTGGTTCTATTAAAATTCATTCTCTGTTGGGATGATGGTTGGAGGGAAGTCAGGGCCAGTCGCTGGTGACCTGAGTACATTTAGTTGATGGGCTACAAAAGTATTACACAGCAGGCAACAGGATACAATTAAGTTCATTGGCTGTTTTCCCCTAAAATCAAATCCCTTTGAGGTATACATCGGACTTCCTCATCTTCCCGCATTACCCACCAAGTATATCCAGGTCTCTGAGCAAAAGCAATCCCACAAGTGGGTTTGCCTTTACCTGAAGCAGGAATAATCCAAACTGTCTACTTCAGCAAACTCTTCATGTGCACCACAGGAGCTTTGTCCCCCTCTACAACATGTAAAAGTTCTGACTGGGCTGGGCCAGCTCTGTTGGCAGATCCTCTGGTGTTGACCAGCCAGGTGGCCTTTGGTAAATGTGTATCCCAATGCTTGAAAGTTCCCCCACCCATTGCTCTCAGTGTGGTTTTTAACAGTCCATTGTACTGTTTGATTTTCCCAGAGGCTGGTTCATGGTAGGGGTTGTGATATATCCACTCAATGCCATGCTCTTTGGCCCAAGTATCTATAAACTTGTTCTGGAATGAGTCCATTATCTGACTATCTCTGGTGTGCCCTGTTGCCACAGAATCTGTTTCTCAAGGCCCAGGATAGTGCTCCGGGAAGTGGCTTGGGGCAGAGAGTACGCTTCCAGCCATCCTGTGGTTGCTCCCACCATGATAAGCACATGGCGCTTGCCTTGGCGGGGTGGTGGGAGTGTGATATAATCAATCTGCCAGGCCTCCCCATATTTGTACTTCAGCCTTCGTCCTCCATACCAAAGAGTTTTTAACCATTTATCTTGTTTAATTGCAGCACATGTTTCATACCCATGAATAACCTGGGCAATAGAGTCCATTGTTAAGTCCACCCCTCGATCACGAGCCCATCTGTATGTTGCATCTCTGCCCTGATGGCCTGAAGTGTCATGGGCCCACTGGGCCAAAAATAATTCCCCCTTATGTTGCTAGTCTTAGTCCATCTGAGCCACTTTTATCTTAGCAGCTTTATCCACTTGTTGGTTCTTCTGGTGTTCCTCAGTGGCCCGACTGTTGGGTACATGAGAATATACATGGCGTACCTTCACTACCAGGTTCTGCACCCGGGCAGCAATATTTTGCCACAGTGCGGCAGCCCAGATGGGTTTACCTCTGCGTTGCCAGTTGCTTTGCTTTCACTGCTGCAACCACCCTCACAGGGCATTTCACACCATCCATGAGTCAGTATAGAAATGAAGTACTGGCCACTTTTCTGGTTCAGCAATGTCCAGGGACAGCTGGATGGCTTTCACCTCGGCAAATTGATTTGATTCACCCTCTCCTCAGCAGTTTCTGCAACTTGTTGTCAAGGACTCCATACAGCTGCCTTCCATCTCTGATGCTTTCCCACAATACGGCAGGACCCATCAGTAAACAAGGCATGTTGCTTTTCACTTTCTGACAGTTTATTATATGGTGGGGCCTCTTCAGCACGTACTACCTCGTCTTCTGATGACATTCCAAAATCTTTGCCCTCTGGCCAGTCCATGATGACTTCCAGAATGCCTGAATGACTGGAATTTCCTATTTGAGCTCGTTGTGTAAAATTAGTGTAGCCCACTTACTCCATGTAGCATCAGTTGCATGATGTGCAGAGGATACCCTGCCTTTGAACATCCAGCCCAGCATGGGCAACTGGGGTGCCAGGAGGAGCTGTGCTTCAGTGCCAATCACTTCCAAAGCAGCTTGAGCCCCTTCATAGGCTGCCAGTATCTCTTTCTCAGTTGGGGTATAGCTGGCCTCAGATCCTCTGTATCCCCAACTCCAAAAGCAGAGTGGTTGACCTCGAGTCTCCCCTGGAGTTTTCTGCCAGAGGCTCCAGGTAGAACCATTTTCCCCAGCTGCGGAGTACAGAACATTTTTCACATCTGTCCAGGTCCAGGCTGATCCAAGGGCTACTGCATGGTCTATCTCTCATTTAATTTGCTCAAAGGCTTGTTGTTGCTCAGGGCCCCACTTAAAAGCATTCTTCTTCTGGGTCACATGATAGAGAGGGTTTACAATCAAACTGTAAGCTATGATGTGCATTCTCCAAAACACCACAACACCCAAGAAAGCTTGTGTTTCTTTCACAACTGCCAAGAGCCGCCTCCAAAGGCTGAAGGACTGTTTCTCTTTTGCAATTACTTTGTCAGTTCCCCCTTCCCTAGCAAGTGATCCTAACTGTTTAGCTTCCCTACCTTCTAGTTTGTGACTGTCGGCCCAATTGTGCCAGCATTGGAACAACCAGTTGATGATGTGTTCCCCTGGCTGACGGGTAAAATCTTTTTGCATATTCCGTAGCTCGGTTGAGGTCTGGGGTTGAGAAGTCACCTCTTCTTCTTCTTCCTCTGATTCACGCAATAATAACTCCTGATCAGACGCTGTCCCAGTTAGTAAGTGCATTGTTTCTTCAACTTGCTTAGCTATACAGGTTGCTTTTTGTGCCTCTCTTTTGCTTTTGCGTACAGGGGCAAGTGATATTGGCATGAATTGCTCCTTTGGTTTAGCTGCAGCGATTATCAGTTTGGTTGGAGTGGCTGCATTATCTGTTGTCAGGGTTGGTGCAGCCACTGTGCTTGGGGTTTGAGTTGCACCAGAAGCTGTGCTGTCTGTTGCTGTTGGGTTTTGGGTAGCTGCTGTACTTGTCACTGGGGTTGGTGTAGTTGCTCTGCTTGGAACAGGAGTAGCTGTGTTGTCTGTTGTAGCAGTTTGGGTAGCTGCTGTACTTGTCACTGGGGCTGGTGTAGCTGCTCTGCTTGGAATTGGAGTAGCTGTGCTGCATGTTGCGGTCAGAGTTTGAGTAGCTGCTCTACCTGTCGCTGCGGTTGGTGTAGTTGCTGTACTTGGAGTAGCTGAGTTATCTATTGTAGTCAGCATTTTAGTAGCTGCTCTGCTTGTCACTAGGGTTGGTGTAGCTGCTGTATTTGGAGTTGGAGTAGCTGCATTGTCTGTTGCTTTGCCATCAGATCCAAAGACGTTTTTTCCCTTTGAAGGTGCTAGATAGTGTAAAACACAGCTCTGTAAGCATAGGCCAAGCCCCAGCACGTTGCCATGATTTGTCCCTCTCTGATATGACATGGGTGACAACACACCTCATTTAAGCGTTTTGCTATTTTTCTGGATATTGCACTTGTTCAGTGGTGAAGTTCCAAAGCTCTGGAGGGGCCACTGGCCTAGATACTTGCCCATACTATCCCACACACCCTGACACTCATGACTTTCCAGCCTCAGGGAAAATCTCTTAGTCCTCCTGTATCATTGCCTAACCCTAGACAAGGCCCAAACCCAACTCTGCTAAACTTCTGAGGTCAGACAAATCGGTCATGGGTAAAACACATTCTGTATGTTTGCCAACATGGTGATCCCCATCACAATCAGTAGGCAGGTCTCAAGAGTATCCAGAGGCCATTCGAAACTTTCAGAACGCTCAAAAGATGCTGTAAATAATCGGGGGTGGGGGGGGTGGGGGGGGTGGGGATGGTGGGGTGGGGCTGGGAACATAAGGGAATGTCTCCTTCATAGGTTGACCACCCGAAGAGGGGAAAAAAGATGTGTAATTTTTAAACAGTTCTATTAAATACCTCCCAAAGTATAGAGGTGGTGACCACACTGAGAAAGCAAGCCAGATCAGTTCCATGATGAATGAGTCTATTGTATTACAAGTCATTAGCATAAACTACAGCGAATCAAGAAACTTAGCCCAAGTCCCCCAGCTGATAAACACTAAAACAGCAAATACTCGCTGTAAGTAAGGTATGACACGCTGAAACTCTGAGATCAAGAGCAACAACTTTGAGAGCCAATAAATCAGCATTGTGAGGAGTGACTATTAATCCGAAACAATAAATGCTTATCACAAATATGATTAGACACACTCTGGTCATATCTGTTATTATCTCAGCCCTTCATCCGCCACATTGGGTGCCACAAAGAACTGTTGTGGTTTAAGCCCAGTCAGGAACCCAGAACCATGAAGCCGCTCGCTCACTCCCCCTGTTCCTCTGCTCGCTCCCAGAGGGATGGGAAGGAGAATCAAAAGAGTATAACTCCCATTGGTTGAGATAAGAACAGTCCAGTAACTAAGGTATAACACAAATCACTACTGCTGCCACCAATAATAATAACGATAAGGGAAATAACAAAGGAAGAGAATAGAACACCCACTGACCAATACCTAGCCCAACCCAAGCAGTCATCTGGCCCTTCTGGGTAACTGCCCCCAGTTTATATGGTGGCCATGGCATGCTGTGGTATGGATTACCTCTTTGGCTAGTCTGGGTCACATGCCCTGTCTCTGCTTCCTTCCAGCTTCCCCTCCTCCCTGGCAGAGCATGCAATTCAGAAAGTACTTGATCAGAGTAAACATTACTGAGCAACAAGTAAAAACATTGGTGTTATCAGCTCTGTTCCCAAGCTGAAAGTCAAAAACACAGCACTGCACCAGCTACTAAGGAGAAAAATGACTGCTACTGCTGAACCCAGGACAAAATTGGAAAGTCTAAAAAGGATGTGGCTCTGAAAACTTCCCACTCCTCAGTATTGCTTAGGCCACACTGAAGATGGATTTCCTCTTTTGTCATTTCCTTTTGAGCTGTAAACTCAAATGCTCAAAAGCTTCATGTTCTAAAAGACTTCTATTATATAGAATCATTAAATAATCTACTACCAAAAAGAGACTTCAAAAATGGGCATCAATTCAGTTACAGAATCATAGAATCATAGAATAGTTAGGTTGGAAAGGACCTTAAGATCATCTAGTTCTAACCCGCCTGCCATGGGCAGTGACATTTCAAACTAAACTAAGTCACCCAAGGCTCAATCCAACCTGGCTTTGAACACTGGATGGAGCATTCACAACTTCGTTGAGCAACCCATATAACCATTTTTGAGACCCAATAGTACCCAAGTTCTATATTGAGATATTTTAATGGGTTCCTTTGAATGCAAAATTTGTTACATATATTACTAAAATATATTTTGGACTGAAATAATAATTCAATAATGATCCTTGGAAGACAGACATCTCCAGAGAAAGAAAAAATATTGCCAGCCACAATGGACAAAGCCGAATCACCTATTAGAAAAGAATTTGGTTACGTGAAGTAACAGCAGTATCTGACTTGACACATGTGAGTGATATAACAATATATTTTCACATTCCTCACTTGTCCTGGTTTTGGTTGGGATAGAGTTAATTTTCCTTCTAATAGCTGGTGTAGTGCTGTGGTTTTGGCTTTCATCTGAGAACAGTGCTGATAACACACCAGTGTTTTAGTTGTTGTTAAAGTAATGCTTATTCTGACCTTTCAGTCTCATTCTCTGCCAGTGAGGAGGAGCACAAGAAGCCGCGAGGGAGCAGAGACAGGACACCTGACCCAAACTGGCCAAAGGGATATTCCATATCACGGCACGTCATGGCCAGCATATAAACTGGAGACAATTGGCTGGGAGGGGCTGATTGCTGCCTGGGGACAGGCTGAATATCACTCAGTGGGTGGTGAGGAATTGTATCGTACATCACCTGTCTTTCTTGGGTTTTATTTCTCTCTCTTTGTATTATTATTATTATTAATCTTTATCATTATTGTTTATTTCAATTATTAAACTGTTCTTATCTCAGTTTATGGCTTTTTTTGTTTTTTCTTCTCCTCCCCATCCCACTGTGGGAGAGTGAGCGGGTGACCGCATGGTACTTAGTTGCTGGGGTTAAACCACAACATCTCTTAATATAATACTTCATCAATTCCAGAATGTTTCAGACCTGGGATAGCAGATAACCTGCAAAAAGAATGAAGTCAGTGTCTCCCACTTCACATGACAGCTGCTGCAACAGAATACTTATTATATGTTTACTTTGTAATTTTCAATCTGATTTTTATAGCTTCATGTGTTCATGAAGATCGAAAGGTTAGATCAGGCCTTTCTTTTCCTGAGAAGAAATAATATTACCCTGGAACAAATGCATTTTTCCTTTGAATCAAAATTTTTGTTCAGTATCCGTGTTCAATATTAAATCAGAAGCTTTTGTGTATCAATGAAAGAGTATCCAAACACAGTTCTATTAATTTACTAATATAACCATTTAAAATGTATACTTCAGGGCCATTATCCAACCATTCTATTATACAGCAAGAATATTTTAGACTTTTGGCTAATCTGTCCAATTAGTTTCATTGTATGTGGAATCTAATATAAGAATATAGCTTACTTATCCTTGGAAGATATAGGTTAGTTCACACAAGCTACAAAGTTGTTTACAGTCACTGAGACCTGTAATATTAAGAGATTCTTTCAACTACCCTGCCCTAAAAGGCATAGCAACCACATGATATGTATACATGACTGAAACTTTTTTACAGTCTGCTAGCTCCAGAATGAAAGGATAAGCAGCAATCGAAAATAGCAAGCATAAAGCAGAACCAGTGCAAAATGGAAAGGTTTGCATTTACTCTGCATAGTTGTAAGTAGAAGCACTAGTTAGGGGCAAAAGAGAATCATGCCCAGAAAATATATATACCAGCCCCTCATGAATTAGAAATATTCCTGGGTCTATTGATCTCAATGGAGGCAAACATACTTACAGCAGTGAAAGCTCTAGGCCATTTTATTGCCCAGATTCTTGTCTGAGTACATCTTGTCTGCAGCAAGGATTGATATCACAGATCCAGGTTCAGTTCTGACCCTGAAGATGAGTTTGTTCCCAGACAATGTGTTAATGCATTTCGCTAATGAAATGAGTGGCAAGTAGGACTGGCACAGAACAGGGCCATTTAACCCATTGTAAATGCTTTGCATTCTCAGCTCCTCTGCATTTGTGTGGTACTGTTAGGGAAGAGCAGTATATAAGCAGACGTATGATCAGCAAATACTCCTTGAGGAGAAAATCATCTGCATGGCCTCTGGGAGTCTAAGAAACTGTGAAAATCCAGCCTTTATCTACTTGTTATTACATAGTTTTGGCAGATGGGATAAAAAAACAGTTTAAAAATCTCAGGGCATTATTCTGCATAGGTTTGCATGTCATATCACAAAGGGCCAATTTTCTCAGGATTTATTAATTTTATTTCATAAGTTAAACGAGAAAGCTGTAAACCATGGGTCTAGCTGATTTTATGAAAAATCAGTATTCTCCAGCATGAGTCCTTTGTTCAATTCTCTGCACCATGAATCTCACATAAAAGTAAAGGAAACTTATAGGAAGGAGCATATTTTTGCCAGAAAAAAAGGTACAGCTGAAAAAAAAAGAAAAAAAAATGTAGCTTGTACTTAAAAGGCATCTTCTTTTAAAACAAGTAAACAGCCTTTGTTTGCCAAAATACTATGGTAGCCAAGTGAAGAACCTAGAAACAGATTCCTGGCAAACCAGCAAATGTGTGACAAACTCAGCTACACATCAGCTCAACAGTCCTTGGCTGTGTATTTTTAATTGACTGCATGGTATATGATAAGCAAGTGCACTGAAGCAGAACATGTAGAAATATTTAGGAGTACCTTTAAAGGGTTTTGAATGACAATATAGGAAACAGTTAAAGGTTCAGAAAAGGCACTTCATTAATTTCTCTTTACCTCTTCTTATTACACAAATAAAAAAGGATACTGAGTGAAACTGAATGGCGGGAAGGTAAAAAAGAAAATCATTATTTTCCACAACATATAATTAGCAAATCTCATTGCCCACAATATCACACAAGAGTAAGGGTGATAATTAATAAAGCAGTCAGGTGCTTAAGAATCCAGGTCCATTCCAACAGGATTTACAAAAGGAACCTGGAGATTATGTAATAAATTTCCACTGTTTTTGTGTAACTTCTCTGAAAACATGATCTCTGGAGAACAACTTTACATAGAGTGCGTTATGCTACCTATGTTCCTCCAATTTATATTACAGAGGCACAGAAAATACACAGACTGCCTGTGGGACATCCTGCTCTATATAGCAATACACAAGCACCCTGGGTGCTCTCCAGGATAAGGGGCTCACAGATTTTTAAGACTATTCTCTGGTCAATATGAACACCCAGCTTGAATACTCAATCAGAAGCCATGGTGGTGGGCTCTGATATCTAAATCAAGAAGTTGAGTGGCTTTTGAGCATTTCAGTAGATATTAGGCATCATAATTTTAAGGCATTTGAGCATTTTTGTGAATCAGTCAATGAAGCCTCAGGAGGATTTGAGTGATGGACAGACATTTTTGGGGTTAGATGAGGTAAGAAAAAAAAAAAAAGATATCAAAGTGAAATGTCTATGAAATATCTAAAAGAAAAAAAAAAAAGGCACAAAAAAACCAAACCCCAGGGAGAAAAAAAAGAAGTGCACTTTGGAAGGCTTTGGAAGGAATAGAAATCCTTTTGATTTAAGGCACGAGGTATTTTCTAGCATTGGATAATACAGGGAAGCTTTGAGGTGAGAGGGCTTTTCCACAGATGTTGTCTGGAGTGTTTTCTGCACATGGTTCAGGAATTGCAGTAAACGGCCTGTGTGATCTGCTGATTTGAATAAGTGTGGCCACAGCTATGCTCATATGAGCAAAAACCAGGATCTGCTAGTCAGATGCAGCCAGCCAGGCTCAGGCCCTTTTTGAATGAGGGTCTTTTCACCTGCCAGACTACTGTACTTTGCCACATTTTATTTAGTTTCAATTTAAACCTCTCACATCATCTTCTCTTTCTCATGTCACTTTTTCTGACTATGAAAAGATATGCAAGAGAAAGGACTTTAATATTTTAGAAGTGCTTAATGTAGGTAGTGCACGAGGGCAGACAGAATTCAGTTTGGTTAAATGTGAGCTAATGCATGTTTGCAAAAAAAATTCCGAATTTCTTGTGCATTCTCAAAGGCTCTAATGTCCTGATTCAATCAGAGTTTGAGTGTGCCTGAGAGAATAAATCCCCTTAATTTCCTTGTCAGGAGTTAAGGGTTCTCTTCCTACTCAGTCAGCAATGCAAAGACTTTAGCATTGAACTTTGACCCCTCTTAAGAAGAATGTAAGTGATTGTTGTTCAATGAATATAGCTTCTTGGCCTATTGAAGCAAACAAGTTGCTTGGATGAATTACAGCAACTGAAAAATGGCATATAAATACTGTAATCCTCTTATACGAAGCAATGCTATGAGCTGGGTAGGCTCTGAGTCCCACATTCACAGAATCACTTTGAAAGATTTAATACTAGAATTTCAGAGAAGGTTAATGAAAGCAGTAAACGTTAATGAAAGCAGTAAACGATATGCTAGAATTTGCAGGAAACAAGGCATTGCAAAGAGCAAGGCACTGAGTTCCAGCCTCACTGTGGCATTTTTACGATGGCAGCAAAATAGTCAAACTGAGCGTTACCCAGGAGAGAGAGAATTTAAAGTCGCTATAGGAGATTTTATTGCACTGTAGAGGGCAGTGAGAGCAGACCTGGAAAGGAAAGAGAAAGATGTCTGTGCTAGACATGCCAGCTAGACTGGCAGCCTTGTGGGGCTCTGTGAACAGCCACTATCAGCAGAACCCTTATTAGCAGAATATAGGCAGGAGCTGCCCTCTCTTAGCGCTGCAAAAAAAAAAAAATTACCTCCTTCTCTTTTGCTGCTTGTCAATAGCAAGTATGTACTGCTGAAATACAAGGCGATAGGTAAGATTGACTCTGGTCAAAATTCTGACTTCTTATCGAAGTCCTTTCATTTCCAAAGTATTTTAACATAGAATAAAGCACTGATGAAACTCCTTTTGCCTTTTACATACTCAATTTTTTAGCTATAGACATATCTGCAAAACACCCCTCTCTGGCTGAAATCGCAAATGTGGTTTCCCCATCTTCAGACATACACGTTCACATTATGAATGAAAATTTGCATACCCATCTGTTTATTTCAAAATCTGTATTTCCTAGTTCTGAGTATATGAAAAAATATAATTATTACCACACTAAAAGGCATGTTAAAGATTCAAGATTTTCTGCTGGGATTTCAATTGAATTTAGTTTCTTAATGCTTGTAAGAAAAAAGGTTGTTATTGTTTCAAATGAGAACTGTTGTTAATGGCAACTGCTTCAGTAATTGCAAAATATATAAAATAGAGCTATTTAAGCTGCTTAAAAATTTATAGCATATTTAATTAATACATTCAAATATGAGAAGGCATTAAGGATTTAAAATTAATATTTTTTTGTATGGGTATGTTTTGTATTAAAAATAATACATTGAATTTGCTCAACAGGATTAGAATGGACAATTTGTCTACAATGGTACAGTGACTTTGACTTGACTTGCTGAGGTGAGTAGCTCGAGAGAGGATGCCTACAACACCGGAGCGGGGAAGAGATCAGCGTCCAGGAGCCTCAACTCAGAGCAGTGAGAGCCACCGAAGGAGCCTCAGGTCCTCGACAGGACCTGCCCAGGAGCCAGCAGCTCCGCTGACGCCAGCAGGGACTCACAGGGGTCAGAGCCAGGAGGGGCGTCACCAGCCCTGACTGGGTAAAAACCTGCCCCAGGGAGTGTGAGCGACCAGGAGCGCGGCGACCAGAGCAGAACAAGGGAGTTTGTGCGGGCAGGCGAGCACCTGTCGTATGACCAGGGCCCGCTCTGGGAGCTCTGCTCTGGCTGCCCCAGTGGTGGCCAGCGTAGGCACTCAGACAGAGCCGATGAGAGGGGAGGCTGCAGTGCAGAGCTCAGGGTGTAGAGGGTGCCTGCACTGGTCTGGTGAGGGAAAGGTGCACGATGGGCAGGGATGCACTTGGTGCTCCCTGGTGGAGGTCCTCCTGCAGCACATGGTGATCACGAGATGGCGATCACCACCCAGGTCTTAGAAGGTAGATGCAGGGAATGTGAGAATGAAGACCTTGGGCCCACTGTAGGAGAGAATCTGGTTCGAGACCATCTTAAAAATCTGAACGCACACAAGTCCGTGGGACCTGATGGAATCCATCCGCGGGTCCTGAAGGAGCTGGCGAATGAAGTTGCTAAGCCACTGGCCATCATATTTGAAAAATCATGGCAGTCAGGTGAAGTTCCCGACGACTGGAAAAAGGGAAATATAACCCCATTTTCAAGAAGGGGAAAATGGAAGACCTGGGGAATTACAGACCAGTCAGTCTCACCTCTGCGCCTGGTAAAATCTTGGAACAGATTCTCCTGGAAGGCATGCTAAGGCACATGAGAAACAACAAGGTGCTTGGTGACAGCCCGCATGGCTTCACTAAGGGGAAATCCTGCCTGACCAATTTCGTGGCCTTCTATGATGGGGCTACAGAATTGATGGTAAAGCAGTTGATGTCATCTACATGGGCTTGTGCAAAGCATTTGACACTGTCCCACACAACGTCCTTGCCTCTAACTTGGAGACATATCAATTTGATGGATGGACCACCCTGTGGATAAAGAACTGGCTGGATGGCTGCACACAAAGAGTTGTGGTCAATGGCTCGATGTCCAGCTGGAGACCAGTAATGAGTGGTGTCCCTCAGGGATCGGTGTTGGGACTGGTCTTGTTTAACATCTTCATCGCTGACATGGACAGTAGGATTGAGTGCGCCCTCAGCAAGTTTGTCGATGACACCAAGCTGTGTGGTCCGGTTGATACACTGCAGGGAAGGAATGCCATCCAGAGGGACCTTGACATGCTTGTGAGGTGGGCTGATGCCAACCTTATGAAGTTCAACCATGCCAAGTACAACATCCTTCACCTGGGTAGGAGCAATCCCAGGCACAGCTACAGACTGGGCAAAGAAGAGATTCAGAGCGGCCCTGCAAAGAAGGACTTGGGTGTGCTGGTTGATGAGAAAATGAACATGAGCTGGCAGTGTGTGCTTGCAGCCCAGAAAGCCAACCGCATCCTGGGCTGCATCAAAAGGAGCATGACCAGCTGGTTGAAGGAGGTGATCCTGCCCCTCTACTCTGCTCTTGTAAGACCTCACCTGGAGTATTGTGTGCAGTTCTGGTGTCCTCAACATAAAAAGGACATGGAGCTGTTGGAACAAGTCCAGAGGAGGGCCACGAGGATGATCAGGGGACTGGAGCACCTCCCGTATGAAGTCAGGCTGAGGAAGTTGTGGCTGTTCAGCCTGGAGAAGAGAAGCCTGCGTGGAGACCTCATAGCAGCCTCCCAGTACCTGAAGGGGGCCAATAGGGATGCTGTGGAGGGACTCTTGGTCAGGGACTGTAATGACAGGACAAGGGGTAACGGGTTCAAACTTAAACAGGGGAAGTTTAGCGTGGGGGATTGGCTTGTCGAAAAAGGTCACGTTCCCATCAACGAGCTGAAACAAGACATCTGTGTAGAACACGGTGCGGACTTCTCACGCCAGACAATGAGGAACTGAAGGACACCGGCAAACAGCAACATACTATGACCAATCACAGCCAAGGACACTAAGCGATAAGTGCATGAGAAAGAGGATGGTGGGGGGGTGCACGGTGTAGCTGCAAAAATATAGAGCTTACACAATGCCTTATTTGTGCCAAAACCAATCAAGTGCCTAGTATTTGCATATTCACTGTTATATTAACCGAAGGTAGAAGCCCAATAAATGAAGCTTGCTGTTAACTCATATTGAGTCGTCCAAGTCTTCCTTTCACGACAGTTTAGATTGGATATAAGGAGGAAATTCTTTCCTGTTAAGGTGGTGAGGCACTGGAATGGGTTGCCCAGGGAGGTTGTGAGTGCTCCATCCCTGGCAGTGTTCAAGGCCAGGTCGGATGAAGCCTTGTGTGGGATGGTTTAGTGTGAGGTGTCCCTGCCCATGGGAGGGGGATTGGAACTTGATGATCTTGAGGTCCTTCCAACCCTAACTATTCTATGATTCTATGATTCTATGACTCAGTCTGCTACTGTATTTCTTGACCTCTGTACGCCATAATTGAAGTCTGGATTAGGTATGAAGGAGTAGGTAGAAGATTCAACAGAGTGCTTTGCTGACGTGATAACCAAGGTTTATTAGCAGAATTGTAGCTGTATAGACATTGCAATGTTTAAAGTGCATTTAGCTCCAGGTGCAATTACCGTATCTAACCTCACACATATTAATTGGTTTTATTATAAGCTACCTTTCCCCTCCTAATAAATAAAATCATAGTTTATTTATTTCTGTCTGCATAATTATGTTTTTAAAGTGTTATTTTAATTTAAGAAGACTCCAATGTGCTAAAGTGATATTTTTAAAGCTTCTTAAAGTCACCAGATAAATGGAGTTTAGTAAGTACAAAATTATTATCATTATTATTATTAATTATTACTATCACACAGAAAGTGTAGGCAAGAATGTAAATAGAGTATGCATATACATATATGTCTATATATTTGTACTAGTGTACAAGTGTGTACACTAGTGTTAAGTACTTGTAATTACATTTCAGGGTTATATCTATCTACTCTAAAGACAAATTGAAGCCTGTTCTTTTCTTAAACCACAATTCACTTGAAAGCTGGCTTCCTTAGCTTTTAAAAAAGCTGATCTCTAAAAGAGTAAGCTTGTTCTAGAAGGAGGTGGTGTGAAAACTTAAAGCTGTAGTATTTCATTGAGTTTCACTTGGGAAAAGATTTTCAGGAAAATCCTATAGGATTTCCCTTGATATTTTTTCTCCAAAAGCTCCTCTATGGGGTGTATTTTTTTCAGGGACTCA
Organism: Lathamus discolor; assembly: GCF_037157495.1. NCBI lineage: Eukaryota > Metazoa > Chordata > Aves > Psittaciformes > Psittacidae > Lathamus > Lathamus discolor. Next base: position 18,501,941 of record NC_088884.1, read on the forward strand.
GTAGTGGTAGCCACTCATTTCAGACTGGAGGATTTCTGGACATTTATATCAATGCCCATCTTAGATTGTCTCCAAGAAGATCCAGGACCAAAAAGACAGAATCTTCATTCAAATCCCTTCCTCTGCTGTGATTATGGGTTAATGCTGCCTGAACTACTAAAGAGAGATATATTTAATAAGCATGGAAATTTGCTTCTCTCAGACTCAGTGGGATGAATTTAAAAGATCTGCAAAGAACTGTAAATCCATGGAACTGTAATAGGCTGTATCTCAGAGAATTTCTGCAGTGATTGCAGTTTGTACAGGGCTAGCTTTAAACTAGATTTTTCTAGCCATGTAGTATGCTACAACACACAGTTAAGCAACTGAATAAATCCAGTAAGATCTTACAGCTTGTGTCAAATGCCTTGACATAGCTGCACTGCTGCAAGTAGCAGTTTTCAGAAGCAGCACAAACCATCGTGTAATTGCAGAGTGTGTACACACGGATTGATCTGATCTGGTTGTGGATACAAAGGAGTTAAACATACATCTCTAAGATAATCGCTGTTCTCAGTGGAGAAAAATAGACACATGCAAAGATTAATTGATTTCACTGAATTACTGACTAAAATTGCTCACGCTGTCCAAAAGGGATGGGAGCCTACATACCTATGTTAAACCCAGGACACCTAACTTGTGGTACTTTGTTAGAACA